>NC_086101.1:37316551-37686551 GCF_963921235.1 Mobula hypostoma
ACCCAAGTTGGAGTATATGATCAGATGGGCAAGTGGTCTAGAGTCTAAAAAATTAGCATGATATTGGCACGATATAACCCCTAGTGTCCACGAATCATTCCTTGAATCTGTGCTCCCAACAGGATTAAAGTTGAGCTTTCGAGTGCAGGGGGCTGTGGAATGGAACTGAGTAGCTCTCCATCAGAGGGCCAATGAACTGAATATCTCTCCAGAGCTGTAAGATTCTCTGATTATGTTGTGGAAGTCAAAAAAGAGAAGAGATAAAATGATAAAAGTTTAGCTTTATTTGTCGTGTGCAACGAAACAGAGTGAAAGGTGTTTTTTTGCATCGAATCAAATCAGTGAGGATTGCGCTGAGCTGCCTGCAAGTGTTGCCATGTTTTCCGCACCAACGTAGCAAGCCCACAACTCAGTAACTCTAAACCTACGCCTTTGGAACGTGGGGGGAAACTGGGGCGCCCAGAGAAAATCCATGCAGTCACGGGGAGAGCGTACAGACCGCGGCGGGAATTGAACCCCGGTCTTGCTGCTGGTGCCGTGAAGCATTATGCTAACCACTACACTACCGTGCCACTATGCTCTGGCGTTGTAGAGCAAAACATCAGAGATCCAGGATCTCCTGCGCAAGTCCATGCCGATGACGGTTTCCACACGGCTAGTCCCAGTTTCCCGCGTTTGGCCTGTACCCCTCTAAGCCCCGTCCCTTGCTGTACCTATTGTGCTGTTGGATGCGGTTGTGCTACTGCAGCGGAGCAAAACCTTGGGATTAACTGTTAGATCCTCAGACATCTACGGAAAGCCCAAGATAAATGACTCTCATAAATTCCCACTTAATTCCATACGGTTTTGGATCCCATATTGCAGAATATAAATCAGTTAAGGAAATTTCTTAAGCGGTCAGCCCTTGGCTGTGTACTTGATTTATTTATTGAGATACAGTGTGGAATAGGCCCCTCTGTCCCTTTGAGCCACACAGTAACCCCCGATTTAACCCGAGCCTAATCATGGGACAATTTACAATGACCTGTTAACCTACCAATGAGTGCAGCTTTGGACTGTGGGAGGAAACCGGAGCGTCCGGAGGAAACTCCTTACAGACGGTGGCAGGAATTGAACCCAGGTCACTGGTACTGTAAAGCATTGTGCTGACCACTGCGCTACCGTGCCAATGTTTAGTTCTGTTTGAGTTTTGCCTCCTGTATTCGGTGCAATCCACTCAATACGTTTTGTGATTTGAACACTTAGAATTGACAGTGCTTTTAAGTCCTTGCCAGTCGTTTCACAAGTATGTTTTGAATCAAACGTGTCCATTTATATATATCAGGACACAGACATGGGCGCCCCAGTGGCGTAGAGGTTAGGGCAACACCGTTACCGTTACAGCTCAGGGCATCTAGAGTCCGGAGCTCAGTTCCAAAACGTCATCTGTAAGGAGTCTGTACATCCTCCCCATGGGATGTGTGGGTTTTCTCCCCGTGTTCTGGTTTCCTCCCACAGTCCAAAGACCTACAGGTTAGGAGGTTAATTGGTGAATGTAAATGGTCCTGTGATTAGGGCTAGGGTTAAATGGAGGGGGTTGCTGGGCAGCCTAACTTGAAGGGACGGAAGAGCCTATTCTGTGCTGTATTGCAATAAATAAATAGATAGATAGACAAATATTTAAATAAGTAAATACGCAATGGTAATTATTCAAGTTCCTGGTGAGACCACACACCAACGAGACCACTGAGAGTAGCTCTGGGCACCACTCCTTGGCAGGGATATATCGGCAATTCAGTGTCGATTCATGGAATGATTACTGGACACGCAGGGTCACATCACATCAAGGTCATAAGGACTAATTTTTCGACTCTACCACACCACCCAAGACCCATCTTCTCCATGATGGGCCGAGATGGCTTTCTCCTCCAATAACAGCCTTAACTTGGGTTTAAAAGGGTGAGGGTGACTGGAGTAATGGGGCAGTAACCGTGGTGGATCTAGCAGTGACTGCTTAGTGGTTTTAGGATAAGGCAGGTGGGGGTGAACTTCATATCTCAGTAGCTCCAACTTTTCATGTTGTATCTGAGTGAGATTCATTGTTTGATTGTGAAGATTGTCTTCTGGCATGAGGCTAACAGCTGGATTTACAGGAGTTTTGAATGTAGTGTTTCATTCATTCTACTGACAAGGAACTTGCCTTAGATCTTAAGTATGTGAAATGATTGTGAATGGGTACTGATGGAGTTGCTTCTTCGTGATACAGGATACGGCATCCCTTGGATCACAGAAGGGAGGGATTACAAAACAAGGATGGCTGCACAAGGGCAATATGAACAGTGCAATCAGTGTGACCATGCGGGTAAGATTCAAAAATTTAGGATTGTTTAATATCAATACCTGTATACAAGTAAAAAGGAGAACAAAATAATTGTCACTCTGGCTCCGATGCAGCCCAAAGAAAATCACAAAATAAGATAAGTGTCCAATAATAATAAAAAAAACAATAAATATATGTAAATATATGAGATAGATTGATTGTATGTCCATAACCAATTTCCTCTGGGATCAATAAAGTATGACTATGACTATGAAGTGACACTAGGCACAGGAGTATCTGTACATTTTAGCTTTCTAAGTTATAATGGACCTTTCACATGGTTCTGGATTTGACCTTGGCAAGCAGCATTAAATAAATCAGCTGAGTAGCTTCATGGAAATATTGACTAGCTGGTAACTACTGTATGTAGGTTTTGCAAGAATTTCTATTCTAGTGCAATTTTTGATAACTTGTTTTCCTGTGAGTGTTGTTTCTCTAATGCCGTGTGGCCGTGATGCTGCCGCGAGCAAGTTTTTCATTGCACCTGTGTACGTATGCAGTTGTGCAGATGACGGTAAGCTCGACACGAGTTGGGGAGTAGCGTTCTGATACTTCCCCTGTGACTGGTTGTCATCACTTCAGCTTACTGTGCAGGTGCTGGCTGTTTCATTCCCCACACCACGTCAGTCAGGCTGCATTATCTGTAGAATGATTCTGGACAGGTTGATGCTGCGTCAGTGAATGTCTCTTTCACTGTACAGCATTGGGTGGTTGTGGAGATGCAACATCCTCTCCAGATCAATCACATCAAAACCCCACACCTTCTTTGGGTTGGAATCCTCCATAACAGCATCCTGTCAGAGTCCTGATGCAGGGTTTTGGCCCAAAATGTCGACAGTTTCGTTCCTTTCACTGATTCCGCTTGACCCACTGAGTTCCTCCAGCAAATTGCTTGTTGCTCCAGATTCCAGCATATAAAATTCCGTACATCTCCCTTAGCATTTTCCATGTTTAAATCAAGTCCTCTCTCACTCTTCTCCACTGCAGCAGATGCAAGCTGAGCCTATACAGCTTTTCCTCAAAAGACAACTGACTCAGTCCAGTTATCAGATGAGTGAAATTTCTCTGAACTGCTTCCAGTGCATTCTTGGATGAACTAATGACAAAATGTTACCTTTCTCAGTTATTGCTGCCAGAGTAACCTCTCTCAAATTATACACACAGCTCTACACTTAATGCAATCTGCAGTCTCGCATCATTTCAGTGATGAGCTTCATCTTTCCTGCCAAAGTGTCCAGCTCCCTCCTTCCTACATTTATCATTCATTTGCCACATCTTTGCCCATTCACTCAAAGTATCAAAATCTCCTTGTTGCTTCCTCATGTACTCGTCACGGCCAGTTGGGGCTGAGAGGGAAAATGGATCAGCCATGATGAAATGGCGGAGCAGACTCGTAGGGCTGGGTGGCCTAATTCTGCTCCTTCAGTATGTCTTGTGGTCTTCGTTCTCCTGCAGAACAGGGCTGGATTAAATAGTGGAATGTGATTGTGGGGAGAAGGGAATGAAGAGAGGGGGGATAGATGAGTGGGGAGTGGAATAGTGAGAAGGCTATTAGAGAGGTGTGAGGTGATCGGTGGGGGGAGTGTGCATTGAGTGGTGCAGAGGGAGGTTTGGAATAGTTTGAGTGTGGTGAGGTGGAATGGACTGGACTGTGGGATGGGGTGGAGTAGTGTACTCCGTCTGAGACAATGACCAACTCCCTTGGCCGTGGGATTCGGTCAGGATTGGAGGTGCTGACCTGCATTGTTAATGAGGGGTGAGACAAAGCATTTAAACTTGGCTGGCTGCTGCGTCAGTACACGGTTGCAGGACTTGTGTGCTTCTTGGGTACCTCTCTCTGAGTCAGGTGCTGCACTTCAGAATGCCATTTTCCTCAAGCACGCCCACTACTTTATTCTGCCCAGTCTGATGACACAGCACCATAAAATACAGGAATAGAATGAGGCCATTCAGCCAAGGTTACTTCTTTCCAACCCATTCTCCCAACTCTAACCCTTACCCCCTTATAAATCAAGAACGCATCAAGATCTGCCTTAAGTATACCCAACGACTTGGCCCCCACAGCCATAGGTGGCAACAAGTTCCACCAATTCACCACCCTCCGGCTGATGAAATTCCTCCTCGTCTCTGTTCTAGAGGGCGTCCCTTTACTTTGATTGAGACCTCCAATTCTAGACTCTCCTACTAATGCTCTCCACATCCACTCTATCCAGCCTTTTCAGTATCCATCGAGTTTCCCTGAAGTTCCTCCACATTCACCTGAACCCCATTGGGTTCGGGCCCAGAGACATCAAACTCTCCTCTCATTGCTGGGTTTGTCTTTGGGAACCGTTCCCTTCAGTGTTCGGGTCCCTGGATGGAAAAGAAACTTGTGACACCTCAGGGTGTCCCAACACTCTTTACAGCCAGTGAGGCATCTTAGTCAGGTGGCCGGTTTGATGGTAAAAATGACAGCCAGTTCGTGCAGAGCAAGCTCCCACAAGCAGCTTTGTGAGAATGAGCAGATAGTCTGTGTTTGAGTGCACATTGTTGGCTGTGGGATTATTACTGGCCAGTGGCCATCTTGAACAGTACAGTGGGAGCCTGTGCCCACATGAGAGGACAGGGGTAAAGATCCCTCGCGGTGTGGCTCCCTCCACTGCCCTCGACATACTTGCCAAGGTTTTAATATTCTGGTTTCTGAAGTTTACCTTGAACCCACAATCTTCATAATCAGAGTTCAACCCCCTGAGAAAATGCCATGTCCATTAATTTTCACTGGTAAGCAGTAAGTTCTGAACACAACACAAATGTTTGTCCTTCACTCTCTGGCTCTGCTTCTGTCTCCTCAGTCATTCAAGAGGCGATTCTTCCACCTGACCCAGCTCAGTGATGGCTCCTACATTCTCAATTTCTACAAAGATGAGAAAATCTCCAAAGAACCAAAGGGCTCGATCTTCCTGGATTCGTGCATGGGCGTGGTGCAGGTAGGAGAGCACGTGTTCTAACGGAGGCGTTGCTACTGCTTTTAGTGAGGGTCACGACCGTAATGAGCCCCCTACCTGGAGATGGTGAAACCCATGTAATTATCAGCAGGTTTCCTGTTTACTGCCTCGAACGACAGGAGAAAGCAGAACGCAACAGTGCGACTCTTGTGTCTGCTCAGAATGCTTGCCAATTTTAAATGGCCAGCACAGAGATTTTATATAAGTTGCACTGTAAATACAGTAGACGGAACTTTCCAAACTGGAGCCTGTAGTTTTGTGGGGAAGTGCTGGTCTAGTGCGATCTGAGAGAAGGGTTTACTTTTTTTCTCCATTATTTGTAAAATCACTTGTATATTGATCACACAAATAACTACTTGTAGATACAAAAGCCTGAAAGCATGTCCCACCAGGCTCAAGGACAGCTCCTGTGCTGCTGATGTAAGACGATTGAATGGTTCTCTAGTACTCTAATGGACTTTTTACCTCACTATCAGCCTTGTTCTGACCTTGCGCCTTCTTGTCTACCTGCACTACAATTTATCTGTAACTGTTACTCTTTATTCCTTATTACCTTGTTCTACCTCGATGCACTGTATAATGAATTGATCTATATGAACGGTATAGAAGACAAATTTTTCACTGTATCTTAGTACTGGTGACAGTAATTAAAATGTTATATTGATTGCAAGAATGCATGTTCTCATCCACATAGTGGATAATGCTAAAAAGTCCTACAATAGTCACTTTTTGGTTATCGTTTTTTGTTTGTCCTCTTTGTTCTGCTTCTTCCTGTCCCCCTTCCCTCCATTCCCAATCCCTACAGCTGCTTCCACTTCATCACCCTCCACAAAGCTACCTGGGACTCCTCCATTATCTTGCTCAAGTATGTTGACCCAAACCCCCCCAGCCCAGTCACTGGCTCCTTCCCTCTGGCCAATGTCAAAATTTGTACCTCATGACAAGATCAAGCTCGTCATTGTATTTGGTTCTAGGATGTGAATTGAACCTCAAGTGTGTCCCTGTTGCTTCCATTCCCTTCACTTTACCTGATCTGTTATTGTCCCAGCTCTTTGTTATTTATCGAACTGGGGCGTCTTTGGCAAAGCCTGATTGTTCCTCGGAAGGCAGTGAGACAATCATGTGGTGGAGATGTTCCCTGGTGCTGTAGGAGCAGGAGTTCCAGGACTCAGATCCGGTAGTAATGATGGAATTGTGATGTACTTCTCAGGTGGAATGTTGCCCATCTTGGAACAGAACCTGCGCTGGAGGCGTTGCACTGTGCTTTCTGCCCTCGTCCTTCTCAGTGTTGTGGGTTGGGGCATGCTCTTGTGGTAGTCAGAACAAGTAACTGCAATGCATTTGAAAACGATGCACACTGCAGCCACTGTGTATTTATGGTGCAGGGAGTGAATGTTCAGGGTGGTGTAGGATGTCCGTTACGTGGGCTGATTTGTCCTGGAATTTGGCAAGCTTGTTGCTTGGGCGGCACTTGCTCGTGACACATGGAGAGTATGCCAGCACGATCCTGACGGTGCATGGACCATGCAGTGTCATGAGGGGAGGGGCTTGCTGCAAGGCACCAAGCCTTTGATCTACTCGTAGGGAACAGAAACACAGAAGTAGGCCCTTCAGCCCAACAGGTCTGTACCCACCCACCAGGATACTAGTCTGTTTGCCAGCATTTTGCCCAAAACCTGCTAAACCTTGCCATATCAGTGCTGGTATGTGTGGAAACACTTACGGGCTGCCCCAGCACATCCTTTGGTTGTGTTGGTTGTTAATGCAAACGATGCACTTTACTGTATGTTTCCATGTACATGTGACAAATAAAATAATGTGAATCTGAGCTTTATTCTCCCCCATGGATGCTGCCGGACTTGCTGAGCTCCTTCAGCATTTTGTGTGTGTTGCTCAGCTTATCACCTTGACGTTTTTCACTGCATTGAAGAATCAAGAAGCAGTCTTTCTGTTTTACAGAACAGCAGAATACGGAGATATGCCTTTGAACTGAAGATGCAAGACAAGAGCAGTTACCTGTTGGCGGCTGACAGTGACCTGGAAATGGAGGAGTGGATTGGGTCCCTGAATAAAATCCTCCAAAGTACTTTCGAGGCTGCTATGCAAGAGAGGAGGAATGGTGACTCTTTGGAGAGTGAGTTTGAATTCAGTCCTGTTTCCCTGATCTGACCGATTTCCTCGCTGTTGAACAGGTTAAGTCAGAATCTGATTTATTATTGTTGTCTTACAGTATATGAAATTTCTTACTTTGCTGCAGCAGCACAGTGTAAAGATATAAGATAGCTATAATTCATAAAATAAGTAAATAGTGTTTAAAAAAAGAACTAACAAGGTAGTGTTCATGGCTTCACACACAAAATGCTGGAGGAACTCAGCAGGCCAGGCAGCGTCTGTGGAAAAGAGTAAACAGTCAAATGTTTTGGGCCGAGACCCTGCTGAAGGGTCTTGGTCGGAAACGTGGACTGTTTACTCTTTTCCATAGAGGGTTATATCCTGAGTGTCACTAATGATGAGTACTGCCTTCTTGAGACACCACCTCTTGGAGGGTAGTGGCCTGGTGGAGCTGCCTGAGCTTCCAGCTCTCTGCAGGCCTTGTGACCCTGGTCATTGGAGCCGCTGTACCAGGCGCTGATGTAACCAGTCAGAAAGTGGGCAGACTTGGCCGGTAAAACTCTGCCAGTCTTCTGCTGCGTCACAGTGTGCTCACTTCATCCGTGGTGCTTGTTTGAAGAAAGAATGGCAAAGAGGTTTTTTCTTCTGAGATGCTGTAATGGGTGTGGTGGATGTATGTGTGTGTACCTATGTGTTATACAATTTTTGTTTGCCTGTGTTGGGGTGGGTGGGTGTGGGTGAGAACCAGTACTTCTCTATTTCCCTCACCATGACTGCCGAGCTGAACTCCAGAGCATAACCCTGGACCTGCTGGGTGAATTTACGGGCTGGAGTTGTAATTCCTGGAGGTGGAAAGCTAAGGAAGTGATTTAGTTGAAGACTGGAGAATGATGGCTGGATCCGACCAGCCCCTTCTCTCTGCCTCTCACAGGACGTGTGTGATGGCAGCTGCTCCTCACAGCTGTGTGGTCCCAACACGTGTCACAAACGGTGCACGAAAGCAGATCAGAGCTCCAGTGGCTGGACCACTCCCACTGTCAGGACAATACCCGTGGTCAAAGTCCTTCCCACTAATAACATTTAACAATAATTGGTAATTTGTTTTAAACCCGCATTCAAGTTAATTGAACACAGTTGTAAGGGAAAGAAAGCAGGCCACTTTCCTTCTCAGTGATGTGGTCAAACACATTTTGGAATTCAGATCAGGTTTATTAACCACTGCCATATGTCATACAGCAGTACAGAAGAAAACAAAAATTATTGTGTTACAAACAAAATATAAACTAGAGGCAAAGAGGAAAGTGTTCATTGCTGAACGAGATGTGACTGGAAGGCAGGGTGAGATGTATCTATGCTGTAATTTAGTATGTGACAGAAGCACAGATAGAACATAGAACAGAGAATAGTACAGCACAGTACAGGCCCTTTGGCCCACAATGTTGTGCCGACCCTTAACCCTACCTTCCATATAACCCCCCCCCCACCTTAAATTCCTCCATATACCTGTCTCGCAGTCTCTTAAATCTCACTACTGTATCTGCCTCCACCACTGACTCAGGCAGTGCATTCCACACACCAACCACTCTCTGAGGAAAAAACCTTCCTCTAATATCCCCCTTTAACTTCCCACCCCTTACCTTAAAGCCATGACCTCTTGTATTGAGCAGTGGTGCCCTGGAGAAGAGGCGCTGGCTGTCGACTCTATCTATTCCTCTTACTATCTTGTACACCTCTATCATGTCTCCTCTCATCCTCCTTCTCTCCAAAGAGTAAAGCCCTGGCTCCCTTAATCTCTGATCATAATGCATACTCTCCAAACCTGGCAGCATCCTGGTAAATCTCCTCTGTACCCTTTCCAAAGCTTCCACATCCTTCCTATAATGAGGCGACCAAGTACGGCCTAACCAGAGTTACATTGGTTGGGAGGGATCACGATCTAGAGTCCTGCCCTCACTGAAGTCTGTGTAGCTGCCTCCAACACTCCAAAGCTCTATCTTGTTTATCGAGGAAACATGAGAGGTGTTGGTTCTTTGTGAGAGAGTGTATTGGCTCGGGGACACCGTGAAGGTATTGGTTTGGTAATGCAGTGTGCTTCCTACCTTACACAGTGAATGTAATGACAAACAAGTTCTGATTGGTGTGTACCTCTTGTATACATTTTCATGAATAAGATTTATTTTTGAAATTCAAAGTAACTACGGGTGCAGGTGCCTGGTCCAGTGATTCAGTGGGAGGTCAGGTAAAATCTTGAGGGGTATGGATGAGGTGTGTTGGCACATGGCCAAGTGGTTAAGGCGTTTGCCTAGTGATCTGAAGGTCTCTAGTTCGAGCCTTGGCTGAGGCAGCGTGTTGTGTCCTTGAGCAAGGCACTTAACCACACATTGCTCTGCGATGACACCGGTGCCAAGCTGTATGGGTCCTAATGCCCTTCCCTTGGACAACATCGGTGGCGTGGAAAGGGGAGACTTGCAGCATGGGCAACTGCCGGTCTTCCATACAGCCTTGCCCAGCCCTGCGTCCTGGAAACCTTCCAAGGCACAAACTCATGGTCTCATGAGACTAACGGATGGCTATAATAAAAATGGATAAGGTGGACATTCATAGTTTTTTTGCCCCAGGGTCAGGGAGTCCAAAACTAGGGTGGGTAGATACAATATAGGAGGGGAGATATTTAACCGAGGCCTGAGAAGTAACATCTTTACACAGAGGGAGGTAAGTACCTGGAATGAGTCATCAGAGGAAGTGATAGAGTCGGGTACAATAGCAACACCAAGGAGGTTCTGGGCTGAACGTCAGCAACTGTGACTAGTAGGCTGGATGCTGTAGTCAGCATGGACTAGCTGGGCCGAAGGGCCTGTTTGTGTTATGTCACACTATTACTCTGACTCTCGGTGTGTTCCCTCTAGCCTGCTGAGTATTCCAGACCTGTGGACTGCTACGTTTGTGCCCTTGGCGAGCTGTCAGTGTGATCTGGGCCAGTGGGGGACCTGAGAGAACAGATGGGGAGGGACTTTCTCCAGTGCATGTGGCAGGATCTACACATCAGCCAAGGTTTCAGAGTTGGGTTTATTACCACTGACATATGTCGTGAAATTTGTTGTTTTGCGACCGCAGTACAGTGCAAGACCTAAAAATCGCTAAAAGTTAAAAATAATAAGTAGTACAGAAGAGGAAAAATGAACTGGTGTTCATGAGTATCTTGCAAAGGGAGTCAGAGGGAGAAGTTCAGAACTTTACTCCGTAAACAACAGTTGATGTCGGTGGAATGGTCAATTTGAAACCTGAGATTCAAACCACTGTGGAGCTGGGTGACAGACTATTATGTGGTGGTGGAACAGGATCATGGAGGGTCAGCGGGAGCCGGACCCTCTGATCGGAGTTGCTGACTGTCCATGAAGTGTGTGAACGCCTCCTGGGAAACCAGGTACAGAGGATTCAGCCCTCACGCTCCTTCTGCTTTATGGCTGGGGTCCAGTGCTCTGCACCGATGGCAGCTTCAGCAGATCTTCAGATGTTTACGCATCAATGTACACAACGTAACTGCTTTTTTTAATTGACTCATCGTTTTTAATCTTCTCTGCTTGGATTCTGTTGAAAAGCGAACAAGGAAACTGGAATTGTCCCAGATGGAGATTAACTGGAGGGTTTTGCAGTTAGGAGGACTTTTGATGGGCTGAATGTTTTCAGTGACTGGAAGTTTGGTGAGCAACAGACTCCTGAGTGAAGCGGGTGGTTGTAAGAGCCGGAGGGGAGGTGTTCCTCGCTTGCTTGTTGTGACCGGGAAGAAGGTGCCTGTGAGGGAATTGGATAGATACCGGAAAAGGGCAGGCAGCTGGTAGGAAAGGGTAGGGTGGTGAGACTCGCTCACAGGGCTGCAACAGGTAAGAAGGGCCAAATGGCCTCCTTCAGCACGACGTGGGGCTACTGTACAGCAGAGAGGTGGGAAGGTTTAAGACATTAGACTTGTGGAGATCAGGGTATTATGAAGGATCCGGGAGCGATTTCACCATGTCCCTGGTATAAGGAAATAGTGGGCAAGTTGTGTGCACTGAGACTGCTCAGGAAACTGCTTCCTCAAGCACTGTATTAATCAAAGAAGAATCAGCAGATGTTCTGGCATATGAGCATTGAATGGTGGTTCCACAGAAATGGCAGGTAAGCTTAAATGCGTTCAGGCCATTGACCCGTGCACTTCCCCTTCTCTGAGTCATGGTCTCTACCCACACCACAAACTGGAAGTCCTTCAGTGATGAAAGGCCCTACTGTAACAAATGTTGTATTTTCAGCTGTTCTGGTTTACTTGTGCAGTCTTGTGTTCTCCAGCTTTGGCCAGTCTCTGAAGTTACCCCAATTTTTTAAGTTTTAGAGCTTATGGGTTCTGGGGTGCAATGCAATATACTAATAAAATTTTGCCTCTAGTTTAAACATGGCATAGTGTATGTGTTGTTAGGTGTTTCAAACAAGTAGGGAGTACAGTGGCATCTGTGCTGTGCACCTTGTTGCTGAGTTTTGAGTTGTACCAGAGTCACTGGAGCCGAGTCTTGAATGTGGAAACTGTCACAGTGGCCAGGGATATTCCAACCCCACTGACCATCTAGTACAGACACGTCCCTAAATAAGGAAATCAGTGGAATCATTGTGAACTAAAACCTTGCTAAACTTCTGCACATAACTGGAGAGAAGACTTGCGTCTGCTCCATTTCCTGCCTGCTGACCTGATTCTTTTTGAGCAGGAGTTGATTTTTACATGCCAGCAGTTCGGTCCAAACAAGAGCAATTACAATAAGAGCCATTTCGGGTGCCATTTTAAACAATAGAATCAGAATTGGAAAAACCAAGAGATCCTGCAGATGCTAGAAATCTAGAGCAACATGCACAAAATGCTGGAGGTACTCAGCAGGTCAGGCAGCGTCTATGGAAATGAATAAACATTTGACATTTAAGGAGCCTTCATCAGGACTAAGAAGGAAAGTGGAAGATTCCAGAATGAAAAGGTGGTGTGGTGGGGTGGGTGAGGGATGGAAGGTGATAGGTGAAGCTAGGTGGGTGGGAAAGGTCAAGGGCTGGAGAAAGAGAGGAGTGTGGGCCATAGAAGAAAGGGAAGGAAGAGGGGACTCATGGGGAAGTGATAGGCAGGTGAGAAGAGGTGAAAGGTCAGAGTGGGGAAATGAGGAAGAGGGGAAAGTGGTGGGGGGTGGATTTTTTTTGGAAGGAGAAATCAATATTCATGCCATTAGGTTGGAGGCTACCCAGAGGGAATATAAGGTATTGCTTCCCCACCCTGACAGTAGGCTTATCTTGGCACGAGAGGAAGCCATAGACCGACATGTTGGAATGGGAATTAATATGTTTAGCCACCAGGTGGATGGAGCGTAGGTGGTCGACGAAGCAGTCCCCTAATTTGCATTGGGTTTCACCAATGATGATGCGGCCGTATTGGGAGCACCTGACACAATAGACGACCCCAGCAGATTTACAGGTGAAGTGTTGCCTCACCTGGAAGAACTGTGTGGGGTCCCTAATGGAGGTGTGGCAGGAGGTGTATGAGCAGGTGTAGCACTTGCAGGGATAAGTGCTGGGACGGAGATTAATTGGGCATGACGAATGGACAAAGGACCTAATCAGAATTAGGTTTACCATTGGCAACTTATAGTACATGCAATTTGATGTTTGCAGCAGCAAGGACCCAAAATCACTGTACAGTAAATAACAAAAATCAATAATTTGTGCAAAAATGAAGAATTTTCAGGCTGTATTCATGCATGTGCTTGAATAGCAAACTCGATGATGAGCTGTAGGTGCATGAATCGTTCAGAAATCTGACAACGAGGGGAGGACATTGTTCCTGAATCATTGACTGTGCATCTTCAAGCTCCTGTACCTGCTCTGTGATGGTAGCAATGAGAAGAGAGCATGTCCCAGATGGTGAGCATCCTTTGTGATGGATGCCGCCTTCTTGAAGCACTTGAAGATTACCTTTGATGGTGGGGGCTGTGTCTACAACTGTTTGCAACGCCTTGGCCATATTCACCAAGTAGAGACTTAAGGCTCTCCATTGGTCAAGGTCGACCTTGGATAACGCATCCTAGCTGTCTACATGATATGCAGGCTAGAGCAGTACAATATGGAGAGCAAGCTGTTGCAAATGCAGCCGTTTCCCCACCTCCACGCAGTTGGTGAATGCAAAGGAACGCAGAGACTGATAGCGTTTTGCCACAAGCAGCGTCGCAGGAGTTGCCAGTCAACGTTAAACTCAACATAGTCCTGCCCTGAGGACTCCAGCTCTGGATGTATCCTTGGGGTTTACTCTGGAGCCTTCCCCGTGAGTGAGTATAACCGCAAGTCGGCGGAGGTTTGGGATCAGAGCTTTCCTTCTCCTAGATAAACTACTAACCACAGCTGTGGAGCCCCATCTGCCTGAAGCGACTGGTTTTAAGATGCCAGTAACCTGCCTTTGCCCCTTACTCTGCCAGGTGAAACAGTGCCATCGAACTTAGTAGCTCAGCCATATGTGAAGGCCAGGAGATGGACCTGGTTGTCAGAGGCTATTTGAGACGCACGCCTTTGGGAGCATTTAATAGTTAGTGCTTATCCCTACTAACTCCCCCGGCTATGACAACCTTAAGAAACCAAAATAGAGAATAATACAGTCAAAACTGGCGTTATTTCTTATGCATTATGGGATGGATTCATGAATGAATTACATCTGATTTGGGTTTCTGCTTATTCACAGGGAACACACAAGTAGAGTGAAGCTTGGTTCCACAAGTGGACTAATTATATTTTTATCTACTTTCAGTTTCTGATGATGAGTTACCTGGTCAGGGGAAGACAGAGCACAGCATGATCTTGGAAAGCCTGCAGTGTGACTTCGCAAAGGTAGTGGCTTTTTTTGTCTGATTTCTTAACAGAAAATAAATCACATGTTTTGTAAGTCATTCATTTAAATTGATTACATTGATTATTGTGTCACCAATTTCTTATTCTGAATAGAACATAAATTGTTCCTGCTCGATCACGTAAGCATAATGAAATTTGATCCCGATGTGTTGCTTTCCAATCTTGTGGTGCTGAAGCATGGGATGAAATGGGGTAATGATCTTACCTGGGTTGTTTCATGCCCTCTAGAAACTCCACTCAGTGTTTCCTGGTGTGAACTATGTCTGTGTGTCTGATGTACTCACTGTGTCTGTGTGTCTGATGTACTCACCGTGTCTGTGTGTCTGATGTACTCACTGTATCTGTGTGTCTGACGTACTCACTGTATCTGTGTGTCTGATGTACTCACTGTATCTGTGTGTCTGATGTACTCACTGTGTCTGTGTGTCTGATGTACTCACTGTATCTGTGTGTCTGATGTACTCACTGTGTCTGTGTGTCTGATGTACTCACCGTGCCTGTGTGTCTGATGTACTCACTGTATCTGTGTGTCTGATGTACTCACTGTATCTGTGTGTCTGATGTACTCACTGTATCTGTGTGTCTGATGTACTCACTGTGCCTGTGTGTCTGATGTACTCACTGTATCTGTGTGTCTGATGTACTCACTGTATCTGTGTGTCTGATGTACTCACTGTGTCTGTGTGTCTGATGTACTCACTGTATCTGTGTGTCTGATGTACTCACTGTGTCTGTGTGTCTGATGTACTCACCGTGTCTGTGTGTCTGATGTACTCACCGTGTCTGTGTGTCTGATGTACTCACTGTGTCTGTGTGTCTGATGTACTCACTGTGTCTGTGTGTCTGATGTACTCACTGTATCTGTGTGTCTGATGTACTCACTGTGTCTGTGTGTCTGATGTACTCACTGTGTCTGTGTGTCTGATGTACTCACTGTGTCTGTGTGTCTGATGTACTCACTGTATCTGTGTGTCTGATGTACTCACTGTATCTGTGGGTCTGACGTACTCACTGTATCTGTGTGTCTGATGTACTCACTGTGCCTGTGTGTCTGATGTACTCACTGTGTCTGTGTGTCTGACGTACTCACTGTATCTGTGTGTCTGATGTACTCACTGTGCCTGTGTGTCTGATGTACTCACTGTGTCTGTGTGTCTGATGTACTCACTGTGTCTGTGTGTCTGATGTACTCACTGTGTCTGTGTGTCTGATGTACTCACTGTATCTGTGTGTCTGACGTACTCACTGTGTCTGTGTGTCTGATGTACTCACTGTATCTGTGTGTCTGATGTACTCACTGTATCTGTGTGTCTGATGTACTCACTGTGCCTGTGTGTCTGATGTACTCACTGTGCCTGTGTGTCTGATGTACTCACTGTATCTGTGTGTCTGACGTACTCACTGTGTCTGTGTGTCTGATGTACTCACTGTATCTGTGTGTCTGATGTACTCACTGTATCTGTGTGTCTGATGTACTCACTGTATCTGTGTGTCTGATGTACTCACTGTGCCTGTGTGTCTGATGTACTCACTGTATCTGTGTGTCTGATGTACTCACTGTATCTGTGTGTCTGACGTACTCACTGTGTCTGTGTGTCTGATGTACTCACTGTGTCTGTGTGTCTGATGTACTCACTGTATCTGTGTGTCTGATGTACTCACCGTGTCTGTGTGTCTGATGTACTCACTGTATCTGTGTGTCTGATGTACTCACCGTGTCTGTGTGTCTGATGTACTCACTGTGTCTGTGTGTCTGATGTACTCACTGTATCTGTGTGTCTGATGTACTCACTGTATCTGTCTGTCTGATGTACTCACTGTGCCTGTGTGTCTGATGTACTCACTGTATCTGTGTGTCTGATGTACTCACTGTGTCTGTGTGTCTGATGTACTCACTGTGTCTGTGTGTCTGATGTACTCACTGTATCTGTGTGTCTGATGTACTCACTGTATCTGTGTGTCTGATGTACTCACTGTGTCTGTGTGTCTGATGTACTCACTGTGTCTGTGGGTCTGATGTACTCACTGTGTCTGTGTGTCTGATGTACTCACTGTATCTGTGTGTCTGATGTACTCACTGTGCCTGTGTGTCTGATGTACTCACTGTGCCTGTGTGTCTGATGTACTCACTGTGCCTGTGTGTCTGATGTACTCACCGTGTCTGTGTGTCTGATGTACTCACCGTGTCTGTGTGTCTGATGTACTCACTGTATCTGTGTGTCTGATGTACTCACTGTGTCTGTGTGTCTGATGTACTCACTGTATCTGTGTGTCTGATGTACTCACTGTGCCTGTGTGTCTGATGTACTCACTGTGCCTGTGGGTCTGATGTACTCACTGTATCTGTGTGTCTGATGTACTCACTGTGCCTGTGTGTCTGATGTACTCACTGTGCCTGTGTGTCTGATGTACTCACTGTATCTGTGGGTCTGATGTACTCACTGTATCTGTGTGTCTGATGTACTCACCGTGTCTGTGGGTCTGATGTACTCACTGTGCCTGTGTGTCTGATGTACTCACTGTGTCTGTGTGTCTGATGTACTCACTGTGCCTGTGTGTCTGATGTACTCTGTGTGTCTGATGTACTCACTGTGCCTGTGTGTCTGATGTACTCACTGTGCCTGTGTGTCTGATGTACTCACTGTGTCTGTGTGTCTGATGTACTCTGTGTGTCTGATGTACTCACTGTGTCTGATGCTGGTCAAGTGACTTTCACAGTGCTTTGCTGTCGACCAGTGGTTGCTGCACCTCGGAGAGATGAGGTCTCATTTCCCAGGGGTTTGTCCACGGTGCAGATATTGTATGGCAGTCCTGCATCTTTCAGGGGTTCCGATTGCTCTTTGTTACTCAAGGGCCTCCACCCTTCCAACCTCAAGACTCCCATGCGACCTGTCTCCTTTCCAGATGATGGCCCAGGGTCAAGACCTCCCCTGTTCAAACACTCCAATTCCCCCTCGAACCGATCACACTACCAACACAACCAAACCCTCTGATCTTTTGTTGTTCTTTTTCCACCAACACCCCTCTCCGCCCCCCCCCCCACATTATTTGGGTTTCAGTCAGGCCTCTGACCACTGACCCTCTCCCCCTACCACTCCTCCTCAATAGTAATACCAATTCTAATATGAGTACTCAGGTGTGCCCTTCTGTCTTCTGTCAACCACAGGGAAGGTGAAGAACAATAACTCCTCACCCACGGGCTTGATAGTGAGGCAGTGTTCATGGGTTCATTGATTATTCAGTAATCCGATGGTGGAGGGGATGGAGCTGCTAGGGAAATATTGAGTGTGTGGCTTCAGGCTGCTCTGCCTCCTACTTGATGGTAGCAATGAGAAGACGGCATGTCCTCGATGATGGGGGTCCTTAATGATGGATGCTGCCTTCTTAAGGCATCGGCTTTTGAAGGTATCCTGGATGCCGGGGAGGCTGGTGCCCATCATAGAGCTTGCCGAGTTTAGAACTTTCTGCGGCTCTTTCCTGATCCTGTGCAGTGGCCCCTTCGTACAGCTAGTGATCCAGCCAATTAGAATGCTCTCCATGGTGCACTGCAAAAACTTGCGAGTCTCTTTGGTGACATACCAAGTCTTCTCAAACTCCTAACGAAGTACGGCCATTGTCATGCCTTGTTCGTAATTGCATCAGTGTGTTGGGACCAGGATAGGCCTTCAGCGATGTCGACACCCTGGAACTTTAAACTGCTCAACCTTTCCACTGCTGATCCCTCGTTGAGGACTGGTGCATGTTCCCCCGACTTGCCCTTCCGGAAATTCACAATCAGTTTCTGACCTTGAGCACAAGATTGTTGCTGCAACAGCTTTCAACCAGCTGATCTGTCTCGTTCCTGTACATTGCCACTATTTGAAATGCTGCCAACAATAGTTGGGTCATCGGCAAATTTATAGATGGTGTTTGAGCTGTACCTAGCCACACAGTCATGGGTTTAGAGAGAGTCGAACAGTGGGCTAAGTATGGTGCACCAGTGTTGATTGTCAGCGAGGAGGAGATAATATTTCTGATCTGCAGAGAGGAAAGACCCAGTTGCAGAGGGAGGTACAGAGGCCCAGGTTTTGGAGCTTGTTGATTAGAACTGAGGGTATGATTGTTTGAATGCTGAGCTGTAATCAATAAACAGCAGCCTGACGTAGGTGTTACGGTTGTCCAGGTAACCCAAGGCTGAATGGAGAGCCAGTGAGATTGCATCAACCGTGGATAGCCTCCATCAGTTCCAGTCTCAATCACTTCCAACTGTAATAGCTCCACTTGCTGTTCTTTCAGCTGCCTGGTCCTCAAGCTCAGATTTTCACTCTAAACCCTGTGGTCTTCTAACTTCCAACTCCTTTGAGGTACACCTGCCTAATGTCAAGCAAGTTTTAGGTCATGTATCCAGTGGTTTTCTTTGTGAAGAACCTGTGCATCTGTCAGAGCTTCTGTTAGCCCTGCCCAATCAGACCATCTCCCCCCACCACCGACACTTATTCCCCACAGCTTTGGAAATCCTTCATCGGGATGGTGAACATTTGAAAGTTTACCAATGAATTTGCTCCCACTGCATGGGGTTAAAGGTAGAGATTCAGTGAGGAAGGAACGATAGATAATCCCAGAGCTCATGACTGTCAACTATCGCTAGCAAGTGAACGGATTGTAAATGTATCTGGAGGTGGAGGAGGTTACAGAGACTAGAACCAGAGAGATTTTGAAGTAATTGTGAAAACGACCCTGCACAGTCTTGGGGAAATGGAGACATTGCACCGATCCATAAGTTCGATTGAAACACAGAGGCTTTAGATATGTTCCCTCCCAACTATTGCTGGAGAACGTACAGTGCCTGGAAAATCTGAATGGACAATGAACCCATGAACATTTCCTCAATAGTCTTTTTTTCCTTCTCTATTTGTACTAATTTCATTTTTAAAATATATACTTACTGTAATTTTATAGTTTCAGTATGTATTGCAGTGTACTGTTGCTGTAAAACAACAACTTTCACTATATATGCCTGTAATGTAAAACCTGATTCAGGTTCTGATGAAGTTGTCCATCCTTCCAGAGGTTGACCTATTCAGCTTTGGGTTACAGAGATCAGCTTCCTTTTACTCTCCTGAAGTTTAGATTTTTTTGTTTCCTCTGCAGAGCACAAGGGAAACAGAAATCAAAAGAAATGAAGGAAGATTGAAGCTTTTCTGTCTGGATGCAGATTCTCAGGTGAGGATTGACTTTTATTTTGTAAAATGATCGAATGTGCACCTGAAATTTACTGTCTTTTCTGGACTGTGGTAGTTTGGAAGCAAAAGTCCAATGATGCAGAGTAACGACGGCTCTACCTTGGTATCTAAATTTGCAGTGACCTTGACTTCTGAAGCCTGCTGCTTGTTTCTTCTCCAGTGCCTGTCCCGCTAACATGAATTGGCATGAATCTTAACTGCACAGCCTTTCCCCCAGTCAAGATTCAAGATTTTTTATTGTCATCTTCAGTACACGAGCGTAAAGAACAAAGAGATTGTTACTCTGGATCCGCTGCAGCAGAATAAATACAATAAGCATAAAAAACACAATAAATATAAATATAAAAGCAATTCTATAAAATCTAATGTACAAGTAACTGTTGAGTGTGGTGATTTGTACATAAGATTAGCTTACTGTACATGCGTAGCGAAGTATATACGTAAAGTGACACTAGGTGCATGCGTATCTGAACATGAGGTGACTATTGAGGGACCTATTTGCCACTCCTCCGAGAGATTGAGACAAGATCAGCACAGCCGGCTGGAGTGTGCGGTATTCTGCTGATGATTTCGTTGAGCCGACAATCTAGAGGCTTGTTTTTGGAGTACGGGGCATGTGAACACATGTACTGCCTTGGTTCCTTGAGAATGTGTTCAGTTTCTCAAAGAACATGCGGAAATGCAGAGCTGGAATCAGTTGTCAAATAAACACAGCTGGTTCATTAGTGTTTGTTTTTGTTAAAGGAAGGAGGCATGAACATCGATTTCTCCCGATAAGTTTTCCCCCCTCCCCTTTCCTTCTGCTTCTGTTCCCCACTCTGGTGTCTGACCTCTTATCACCTGCCTATCACCTCCCCCGGTGCCCCTCCATCTTCCCTTTCTCCCATAGTCCACTCTACTGTCCTGTCAGATTCTGTCCTCTCCAACCCTTTACCTTTCTCACCCACTTGGCTTCATCTATCACCTTCTAGCTATCCTTTCTCCCCCCCCCCTTTTATTCTGGTGTCTTCCCCCTTTCATTTCCAGCCCTGAAGAAAGGACTCGGCCAGGAACATTGGCTGTTCATTTCCATAGACGCTGCCTGACTTGTTGAACTTCTCTAGCACTTTGTGTGTACGTTGCTTTGGATTTCTAGCACCTGCAGATTTTCTTCTGTTTACTATACTGTCCTGTACGTGACTCCAGTCTTACATCAAGCTGGTGGGCGTTATCACCCTCTGAAGAAGTCACTCGTGTGTGGTGTGGGAGTTACTCGGAATTCAGAAGCAGGCGAAAAGCATTATCAGGGATACATCTCACCCTAACCATGGACTTTTTACTCTCCTCCCATCCGGTAGGCGCTACAGGAGCCTCCACTCCCGCACCAGCAGGCATAGGAAGAGTTTCTTCCCTGAGACTGTGACCCTGCTGAACCTCACATCACAGCGCTAAGCAGTACTGCACCCATATTGTACTGTCTCAGTACTTTTATATTTGTGTGCTGTAGCACTTTTTTTATTTGCAGTTATTTTGTAAATAACACTATTCTTTGCATTTCTGGTCAGATGCTAAATGCATTTCATTGGTTTTGTATCTGTACTGGGCACAATAACAATGAAGTTGAATCTAATCTAATCTAATTATCACTGACTTGTATGACGTGAAATTTGTTGTTTTGCAGCAGCAATATGGTGCAAAAGGCACTAAATTACCATAAATTAATAAAATAAGTGAATAGTGTAAATTAAAAGGAAGAATGAGGTGTAATGTCCATAGGTTTGTAGATCATTCATAAATCTGATGGTGGAAGGGAAGGAGCTGTTCCTATAGCATTGAGTGTGGGACTTCAGTCCCCTATACCCCTCTCTAATGTTAGTAATGAGACATGGACATGGCCCAGCCAGGGACCCATGGACCCCTCAGTTAATGGTGGAGGTTGGTGGTAAAAAAGGGTGGGAACTGAGATGGTGAGGGTCCCCAATAATAGATGTCACCTTCTTGAAGATGTCCTTGATTGTGGAGAAGATTATACCTGTGATGGAGCTGGCAGAGTTTACAACCCTTTGCAGTGTCTCACAATCCTGTGCATTGGAGCCTCTATGCCAGACTGCATGACTAGTCAGAATGGTAGAAATTTCATAAAAAGTTTTGTTGACATATTGAATTAATAACTCGTTTTATTTTTTATCACTCAAGAAACTTGACTTCTCCAGTATTGAACCAGATGTGAAGCCTTTCGAGGAGAAATTCGGAATACGTTTTTTGGTGAAATGCAATGATTTATCCTTCAACCTGCAAAGCTGTGTCGCTGAAAATGAGGAGGGGCCCACAACAAATGTAAGCCTGATGGTCAAGAGCACGTTGAGGGGAAAAAGAGGCAGTGGAGTAGTGATAGATTCACTCGGACACCAGAACAGAGAGTTGGATGAGTTGAATAGAGGAAAACATTTCATTTCTTTAGCCCTTTTCATAATAGCCCAACATCCCTTGCAGCCCAGTGAAATGCAGTTTATCGGCCTTGTAATCAGAACTGGGTTCATTATTACTGACGTATAGCATGAAATTTATGATTTGTGGCAGCAGTACAGTGCAATATAGAAAAATTACTGTTACAAAGTTAATGATTGAGGGAAAAAAGGAATAATGAGGTAGTGTACGTGGTAGAAGGCCTTCCGTTGGTCAGGGTCAACCACGGGTGTTGCACCTTAGCTGTCTAGCTACTCAAGCCAATATGGAGAGCAAGCTGTTGCCCATGTAGCAGGATCCCCACTCCACACAGCTGATGAGCCCAAAGGAACACAGAGACGGTAAGTTTGGCACCAGCAGTGTTCTAGGAGTTGACAGTCAATGTTGATCTCAACGTAGGGACTGCCTTAGGGACTCCAGCTCCAGATTTCTCCTCCAGGCTTATTCCTGAAGCCTTCCCCTTGAGTGGGTATAGCCGCAAGGCAGCGGAGGTTTGAGATCAGAGTTTTCCTTCTACATGAGCTGCCAACCACAGATGACATGCCGCATCTGCCCGAAGTGACTGGATTTAAGGTGCCAGTAACTCGATTTTGCCCCTTATTCTGTCAGAGACTATTTGTGGCGCATGCCATTGGAAGCATTTAGTCAGAACTGTGAGCTTATCCCCACTACTGCCCTCCGCCACCCTCTGGCTGTGATGACCTTAAGGATCTAGTGTTCATGGACCATTCAGAAATCTGATAGCAAAGGGGAAGAAGTTCTTTCTAAATTGTTGATTAGAGGTCTTCTGCCTCCTGTACTGTCTTCCCGACGGTAGTAACATGTAGAGGGCATGTTCTGGATGGTGAGGGTCTTTAATGGTAATACAGAAACCCCCACAAACCCCCATGCGATAATGACCAGTTAATTGGTTTTAGTGGTGTCAGTGGAGGGATTAAATATGGGTGGAGACCCTGGGGAAATTTGCCCTACTCTTCTTCAAAAGGTTGGATTGTTTAAGAGGGCATGTGTCCTCTGATAGTGCAGCATCCACTCAGCCCCCCGCTGCAGAGTCGGCCAAGATGTTTGTTCTCAAGCATCCTTGAACCTATGGCCATTTGATTCAAAGGGAAGAGGACAACCCACTGAGTCCTATGCAAGAGAAGGTGATTTAATAGTGGTCTTCAAATCTAGAGGGATTAAACCCAGACAAATGGAGGATAGAAAGTCTGGAGGTCCATCAAATAAGTATGAAATTCAGGAGAGTTCAGTTACAATGAGCAACCGGCTGCAGCAATTGTAAATTCTGCAATAATTAAAAAGGCAGTGACGAAAGAGAGGGAGGAAAAAGACTAAACAAAAGAAATTCCGTGGCGATGCACGAGATGTTCCGTCGAGTTTGCAGGTGCAGCAAGCTATCAAGAAGGCAAATGGAATGTTGACCTTAATTGCTTGAGAAATCGAATTTAAGGGCAGGGAGGTTATGCTGCAACTGTACAGGACATTGGTGAGGCCGCAGCTGGTGGACTGCGTGCATTTCTGATCTCCTTACTTGAGGAAAGATATACTGGTTTGGAAGGTGGTGCAGATAAGATTCAGCGGGTTGATTCTAGAGATGAAGTGGTTAGCCTACAAGTTGCTGCAACTATACTTGCTGGAATTCAGATGATTGAGAGGGGATCTTACAGAAACATATAAACAATTTATGAGCAGGATAGATAAGATAAAGGCAGGAGCAACACACACAAGATGCTGGAGGAACTCAGCAGGCCAGGCAGCATCTATGGGAAAAGGAACAGTCGACGTTTCCGGTTGAATCCTGCTGAGTTCCTCTAGCATTTTATCTGTGTTGCTTGGATTTCCAGCATCTGCAGATTTTCTCTTGTTAGAGACAGGAGATTTTGTTTTCTCTGGTGAGTGAGACTAGAGCTATGGGGCATAGTCTCAAGATTTGGGGGAGTCAGCAAAGCATTAGAGTCTGCTTCATTAAGTATATTTAAGACACAGTTAGATACTTGGCACAGTAGGGGAATTAAAGGTTATGGGGAAATGGACTTCTATACTTCCTGGCTGACAGAGCTGCCAGAGGGTGGTATGATGTAGATAGTGGGGATGCTTGATAATAGATGCCGCCTTCTTGAGGCAGAACCTCCCCTAAATCCTGTCAGTCATGGGGGGGCTGTGTCTGTGATGGACTGGGCTGTGTCCACTACTTAGTGTAACCGCTTGCTTTCCTGTGTGGACCTCCATCCCACAGCAAGTGGTTGAGGTGGAAGAGCAGACGTGGTTTTTAAAAGAACTGAAACAAAATACACTAGATGTTGGAATTCTGAAAGAAAAATGGGAAAAGCTGGAAATACACAGCAGGTTAGGTAGCCCCTGTGAAGATAAGAACATATGAAATAGGAGCAGGAATAGGCCACTTGGCCGATCGAGCCTGCTCCATGATTCAGTAAGCTCATGGTTGAACCGGCTATGGACTTGGTTCCACCTACCTGCCTTATCCTTGTGATCCCTAATCCCCCCCACTCTGCAAAAATATCTAACTGGGTCTTGAATGTATTTAATGACGTAGCCTCCACTGTTTCCCTGGGCAGGGAATTTCAGATACATTACTCTTTGGAAAAAGCAGCTCTTCCTCATCTGCATCCTAAATCTACATCCCCTGAATCTTGAGGCTGTGTCCCCTAGACCCACTTACCAGTGGAAACAACTTTCCTGCCTCTATCTTATCTATCCTGTTCATAATTTCATGTGGAGAAGGAAATGGTCGGCTTTTTGGATTGACGATTCAGAATTGGATAGGTTGACCCTTTAGATCCTACTGAATGCTCTGACCCTTTCAGCTTTTTCCTTTGGATTCCAAGAGAAGCTGGATAGACACATGGAAGATGTGAGAAGATGGGATGAGAGGCTCTGGGATTGACTTCCGACCTGGGGCAGAGGACTGAGGCTTCCATTTTCCAGCTCTGATAGTCCATTTTCCTTGCTTTAGGTGGAGCCTTTCTTTGTCACGTTGGCGCTTTTTGATATCAAAAACAATCGAAAGATCTCGGCTGATTTCCACGTGGATCTGAATCACCCAAGTGTCCGACAGATGCTGTCAAACTCCTCAGCTGTGATGAATGGTGGGGAGGTATTAACCCCATCCCAGAAATCCATCAACGGCATTCCTGAAAATTTGTTGCAGTATCCAAGACAGGTAGGGAATAATATTCATTGTAATTATGCACTCAGTGGCCACTACATTAGGTACACCTGTACACCTCTTTAATGCAAATATCTAATCAGCCAATCATGTGGTAGCAACACAATGCATAAAAGCCTGCAGATATGGTCAAGAGGTTTAGTTGTTGTTCAGACCAAAGACCAGAATGAGGAAGAAATGTGATATATAATGACTTGGACCCTGAAGTGATTATTGGTGACAGACCATCTCAGAAACTGCTGATCCCCTGGGATTTTCACGCATAACGATCCCTAGAGTTTACAGAGAAACGTGCGAAAAGTAGAAAACATCCAGTGAGCAGCGGTTCTGTGGGTGAAAATGTCTTGTTAATGAGAGAGGTCAGAGGAGAATGGGTAGACTGGTTCAAGATTACAGGAAGGCGACAGTAACTCAAGTAAGCAAATGTTACAGCAGTGGTGTGCTGAAGTGCACCTCTGAACACGCAACACGTCGAATCTTGAAGTGGATGGGCAACAGCAGCAGAAAACCATTCTTGTACCTAGGGGGTCGAATGCTCTCACGTTTTGATTTGTCTTTAAGCTTAGGTTTTAAGCCATCATGTTGGAGATTCGGGTGCTTGTCTGGAAACTTCTGAACTGCTGTGAGTGTCTCTGCCTCCACCACCCCTCAGGCAGTGAGCTCGAGCCTTCTACCTCTTCCCTTAAAGATGCCACCAATTTTTAGAATAACAGCAGATAATTTTATATACCAACAGGTTCCCCACAATGCCAGCACCCCCAACACACATATGTATGCACGTACACACAGGCAGAGGCAGATCACATGGTCACAGATGGATGTGCAGTCACATGGATATGTGCACAATTTTACACACGCACACACCCTCTCTCTCCCTCAGTTTGTTTCTCACTCTCCCTCTCGCGTTCTCTCATGCTCTTTCTGTCTCTCCCCCCACCATCTCCCTGCGTCCCTCCCGCCACTCCAAGGAAAACAAACCCTGTCTGTTTAAATCTCTTCTCATCACTGAAACGTTGCATCTCAGTCAACATCCTGGGGAATTTCCTCTGCACCCTTTCCAATGCAATCACATCCTTCCTATAGTGCAATGAACAAAACTGCACACAATACTCTAACCGTGACTTAATTGGTTTTTATAAAGATGTACAATAACTCCCTGCTCTTAGATCCTGTGCCCCAACTAACAAAGGCAAGTATCAAACACATTTTCTTCGTCTCCTTTTTCAACTGTGCTGCCACCTCCAGGGAGCCCTGGACTTGCATATTAAGCTGCCTCTGTGCCTCAGTGCTGATAATCTGTCATGCTTGGGACTTCGGTGCTAAACCGGAAGGTTTTCTGGACTTGGATATTATTCCTTTTAATACCTCAACACACTCTAAATGCACTTTTATTGTAGGTATTCTGTGATAGTATAAACTTTGCAATGAACCCTGTAAGGTTAAAGGGTTTGCAAGGACTAGAGTGATAGTGGGTTGCGGGGGAGATTGGAATCAGGGTTCCAGTGGATTTCAGGGACTACGGGTATAGGAACTCTTGTGATATTCAGGAGAGTGTGGGTACAGGAATTCCATTGAGTTTCAGGGGAGTGTGGGAACTGGGGCCCCAGGGGGTTTCAGAGGAGTGTGGGAACAGGAACCCCTGTGAGTTTCAGGGCAGTGTGGGAGCTGGGGCCCTGGTGAGTTTAAGGAGAGTGTGGGAACTGGGGCCCCGGTGAGCTTAAGGAACATGTGGAAACAGGAGCCCCAGAGAGTTTCGGATGATTGTGGGAACTGGGACCCTGGTGAGTGTCAGGGGAGAACAGCTGTGAACCAATTGTAGAATTTTTGTAATTTCCAAATAGTTGGATAGGTGATATTGGAGCTTTCTCTACAGTCCCATGATTCACTGTATTCACTGTGTGTGTGTGTGTGTGTGTGTGTGTGTGTGTGTGTGTGTGTGTGTCCTCGTCTTAATACACCTCCCAGTGGTACTTTACTGAATGTCAGGTGTTGTTTCTGTAGGGGATTTTCTCTGTCACGTGCCCTCATCAAGACATCTTCCTTGTTGCCCGAGTGGAGAAGGTTCTGCAGGGGGGCATCACCCAGTGTGCAGAGCCGTACATGAAGAGTTCGGATTCAGTTAAGGTATGGTGTTTGATAAGCAATCCGCTGCTCGGCCTCGATTAAGCTTCATGATTTTTGTGGAATGGCCTAAACTCAGCTGGTCACCTGGCCCTGAGGCTTCACCAGGGATTAGCAGGTTCTCCTCTTTTGCTTTGCTCTAATATCTCAAGAGTTTGCATAGGTTAAATATTTTAAAGAGCTTGAAAGTTCAAAGTATCTGTATATATATGTTACCACATACTACCTTGAGGTTCGTTTTCTTGTTGGTATTTATTGGAAAAGTAAATAAATACATTCGCATTTATGAAAAACTATACTTAAGTGGAGACTGATAAACAACCAATGTGCAAAAAGAGACAAACAGCATGAATTAAAAATAATAACACTGAGAGTAAGTTGTAAAGAGTACTGGACAAGTGAGTCTGTAGGCCATTGAGTCAATTCAGATTTGAGGCAACTGAAGTCATCCATGCCAGTTCAGGAGTCTGATGTTTGCAGAGTAATATTCCGGAACCTGGTGTTGCGGCACCTAAGGTTTCTTTTCTGTATCTCCTGCCCCATGATGGTAGCGTGAAGGGAGCTTGGCCTGGATGGTGGGGGCCACTCACAAAGGATACTGGATACTGGGGAGGGATTTGCCTTTGATGGACTGGGCTGCATCCGGAAAAGCTTCAGCTTTTGTCCAGTGATGCTCTTTGCAATATTTAACTCTTTATAAGCTGAGAGGAAGACCGGAGGTCATGTCATTTTCAGGGCCTAAGCTGAGAGGAAGGCTGAAGGTCATGTCATTTCCAGGGCCCAATGTGCTTTCTTGCTAGAATATCCTCATAAAATGTCCACATCATTTCCAGCATAAATGGATAGCACTGATAAACCTGTGCCAGAACCAGTCGTCTGATAAAGGCTGGAAATTCTGCTTTACTGAAGATAATCAAGTGGCAGATCTTGACCCCAAGACGATTTGGTAGAGAAGTCCTCTGCTGTCCTTTAGAACAGTGCTCTGGGTTTTTTTGCGTACATTTCAGAAGGGAGGACTTTAGCTACATGTCCTCCTTAGCCAAAGTTAGCGACAGGGTGGCCCTCCCTCAGTGGTTGGTGGACATTGCTGCAGTGTCAGCCACAAGCTCTGGAGCAAGAGATGAACCCATGACCTTCTGGTTTCGAGGGAACCCTGTGGGCTGTGGCATGTGCAGGTGCTTGCCAATGGTGCCAAGAAGCTGAACGTTGCATTCTTTATGGTTGCATGCCAGGAAATCTTTTTCATGACCTCATTTTTGGAGGCACTGATTTTGTCCGCTGGTGTTACAGTCTCCTGGTACCAGATCTAAGCATATCTAAGTTAGCATACACCAACATCATATATTTCTATGTGTCACAATCCAGTGTGAAATTTAAAATTGTCCATCTTTTCTTCAAATCTCTCAATGGTCTCGCCTGTCCCTCTCTGTGCAGGCTTCTTCACCATGGTCTTTGTGCTCCTCCAGTTCTGCAGTCTCAGGTTTAGTTGCTTCAATCTTCAGTTGTCTTCCCTGAGCTGCAGAATCCTCCCTAAACCTGTCCATCACTTCGGTCACATCCTGCTGTAAACCTGCTCTGCAGTCTTGCCATAACGTCTCTGGAGTCAGATGTATCTCCTCTTGTCCGTTGAAACTCTTCGAGATGCTTCAGCGATCTGTAGATTAGTAAATACCCCATCTGACAGGAACTTTGGAGATCATTGTCATTTCCAAGTTCCAACGTCATGAAGTTTCCACAGCGTTCACAGCATTGAGTGACAATACTGTAAAAGTTGTCTTGATGACCAAGAGCTGATCTGACGAGCTTCATTCATTTACAGGTTGCACAGAAAGTGTTGAAAAATGCCAAACAAGCTTGTGCGAGACTTGGGCAGTATCGCATGCCATTTGCTTGGGCTGCAAGGTAAGAGGGAAGGAAGTTACAGAGGGAAATGTGCCTCATGCTCAATTGTAAGGTTTAAGTGAAATACAGGTACTGGGCTGCAGGGAGGATATATTTGGGCCAGTTAGTCCTTCCTGCAAAGTGTAAGCAGTTTATTTTTACAGAACTTTAGATTTCACCACCTGCATTCTGGAAAGATCTTTGATCATAAGCTATCAGGTTTTGTTTTAACCAATTGTTACTTACCTTTCGCTCATTTGTAATAAATGCTGTGAAATTGAAGTTTTATATTAATTTACTGGGTCAAAAGAATCAGTAAATGCCACTGATGAATTGTTAAGTCGTTAGCCATGATTGTAAGCACAAATGTGGAAGGATCATTTTATGTAGGGAGTGCTGGATAAATGCCTGGACAAGAGGAGAGTAGCGGTGGAGCAGACGGGGAAGATAGTACGAAGCTGGCACTCATTAGATGGACCAAAAGGCTTGCTTCTTCATGGTACATTTGATGTTGCTATTTCCTCAGTCCCCCTAACACAGGTAGTTCTACTATAACAGAATAATTATGTTCCTAAGAAACCACACATTATACAAAGTTATGTTAAAGGACTACAACTAATGTAGCCTGGATAATGCGAATGATATTTCTGAATCCGTCAGAGGCATTTAACTGATTCATATTACGGAAACACACAATTTATAACAGAATTGTCGTAGTCTGGGTTTAATAACAGGACTTGTACATATCTGTGAAAAATGCACAGCAGTTTGTGTTTAATCCTATGGTTTTTGTATGTTAATATATTCTTATATGATGGACAGACAGAATTACTATTAAAGGACAAACTGCTCCAAACAAAATTAATAGCTCTATTATTCTGCCATTAGCATTAAGTTTTTGTGTATTGACTTTTTTAAAGAAACGAGTTTTTATGCTTTTCCAACTTTCTCTTTTGTAAGAGCCACCACTTTGCATCTTAAATGTCTCTCATCCCTTCAATAGACCGGTCTTCAAAGATGCTCAAGGGACACTTGACAACGACAAGACTACACGATTCTCTGCACTTTATAGGCAAGATAGCAATAAGCTCTCCAACGAAGACCTACTTAAGTTGTTGTTGGATTTTAGGAAGTGAGTATGCATTTATTTATTGTACAGTTCTGAAATTTCTTGTTGCGAATCTTGTGGAAAAGGTTCAAGGTGTATCTTCAATCTGCTAGAACTTGTGTCCACTAGGATTGCTGTAGCAGTGCAAAATACAGCACAGGCTAGTTATTTGAGCCAGTTCTTTTGGACCATGTGGAGAATGGGATGAAAGAATTGGGATGTAAACATTTCCCCCTTGATCTGCTCTAAAACTTTCTTAACCTTGTATTTTATTCTGCTTCTTTAGACCAGAGAAGATGTCTAAGCTTCCAGTTATCCTGGGGAACCTGGACATCACCATTGACAATGTGACTCCAGATTTTCCGAGTAAGTTTGCCTGCAAATCCTCATAGGACTTCCTTCACTGCTGCTCTCTCTCTCTCTCTCTCCAACAACTCCTGCTACTATTTGCAACTTTGCTTTCAAAAGGCGGGAAAATGCTTTTGCTTGAATTCTGAAGTAATGACAGTAAATACAAGGCAGGTCAGTTAGTATCTGTGGGGAGAGAAGTGGAGTCACTGTTTCAAGTCAATGACCTTCCAGCAGATTGGTCTTCCCTCCATTGCTCCTCTTGTCCATCCCCAATATCCCTTGCTACAACATTTAGGAACTCCATCACAAAGTGAGCTAATCCCATTTTCTGGATTTTTCATCCCAAGTATTTTGCCTTACCTCCATTCCTCCTGCATTTCTTGAGCAACAGAATACTGGTTACAGTATCATCATTGTTGTCATGCAGGGAGCTCCAGTGTGCATTGGTTGAATCTGGCTGTTGGAAATGTTGCATGAAGAGTAGAAATTGCCCAGGTTCCCTTTAAAGAAAAGCCCTTGACTGACCGTCTTGAGACAGTTCACATGCCACCATGCCAACAACTGGTCTTGGTAATGATGACCACAAAACACTCTGTCCCATTTCACTAACTAATGTCCTTCAAGGAAAGAAATTTGCCAACTTAGCACACGTGAAACACTGGAGGAGCTCAACAGGGCAGGCAGCATTTATGGAAAAGAGTAAACAGTCGCTGTTTTGGGCCGAGACCCTTCTTCAGTACTCATTTTTGCTCAAAATGTTCCAACTTGCCCAGACTGACTTGTTATTTGCTCCAGAAACACCAATATTAGTTCCCTCCTCTCCGCTGAAATGAAAAGGCACAGAGGTTGTGCAGTAAACATTGGCCTGTCAGCGATACCCATATTCAGAGAATGAATAAAGTAAACATCTCTGACCTAACGTTGGGCCTCACCTGTCTCAATATATCCTCAGGCGAGTAATTAATTAATTATTTAGAGATACCTCCCAGCCCTTCAAGTTATGCCAACCCAGCAACTTCCCTGGGCAAGCCAGATATTAACCTTAACCTAATCAAGGGACAATTTACAGTGGCCAGTTAACCTACTTGGTACATCTTTGGACTGTGGAAGGAAACTGGAGGGCCCAGGGAAAAAAAAACATGCCTTCCACAGGGAAGACATACAGACACCTTACAGAACAGCACTGGAAGTGAACTCTGAAGTCCAGAACACCCCAAGCTGTAATACTGTCACGCTAACCACGATGCTACTGTGACACCCAATTATGTGCTGCTGGTCCCTATGAAATGCGTCTTGTCGTGCTGCATTAGGTGCTGCCCTTCAGCGCACCGCGATTTTTTTTTTTTTGCAGGTTGTGTGAACTCTTCGTACATCCCAGTGAAGCCTTTTGAAAATAGCTCCAAGGTTTTGGTTACGCATGAGGTGGAAGAATTCTTTCCTTGTATAATGAAACTGTCTCAACCATTTACCATCTATAACAATCATCTGTACGTTTACCCAAAACATCTGAAGTACGACAGTCAGAAATCATTTGCAAAAGTGAGTAATATTGCACTTTATTGCACTGGGTTAGATTTTCTGTCATCATTTGTTGGTTTTCTTTCTGCTTTGCACCCTTCCTAACAAATTTCATGACACACGCCGGTGCTAATAAGCCTTATTGTGATTCTGATTCCTTCCCTGGACTAATTTGCACCCTGTTTATTGTGAGAATGTCCATTGACAGTATTGTTGTGTGGACACTGAACAACTGTACTAGTTATCTTAACTCTCATGACTGCAAAATGAGGCTGGAGAATGGATATCTTGTGGTGAGTGGTTCACCTCCTGGCTCTCTAGAATATTTCCACCAGGAGTGCGAAGGACTACTCTCCATTTACCCACCTGTGTGCTGGTCCAGCAATAGTTAACGTAGATGGATGCCATCCAGATCAATCCACAGATGCTGGGATATGTAAAAGTTCAGGAATCTTGGACGGAGCAGTCAGCTAAGTTGTCATCCATCCACTTCCCCAATCATTTCCTCCACACCAGCACTTTGTGACCACAGTATGTGCCACCTACAGCATGCAATGAAGTAATGTGATAAAGTTGTTTGATAGCATTTCCCCTAATTGTAGCATCTACTGCTCCTTCACTGACATTGGATCTAAATCCCGGCCCTTTATCCAGACAGTACCTGAGAGTGCCTTCTCCCGAGGGGCTGCTAGAGCTCCAGAATTCAGATCTCCACTGTCTTCTGAAAGATTGGCCTTGACAGTGCTGAGCTCCTCCCTTGAATACGTAAAAACAAAGCACGTGTGGCAGTAGACTGTAACACACACAAGATGGTGGCGGAACTCATCAGGTCAGGCATCATCTGTTGAGGGGAATAAACAGTCAATGTTCTGGGCCGAGACTTCACTGAGTCCAAATGAAGAGTCTGCTGACTGTTTATTCTTCTCCATAGATGCTGCCCGATCTGCTGTGTTCCTCCAGCATTTTGTGAGTGTTACTCTGGATTTCAATCATCTTGAGAATCTCTTTGTGTTAATGAGACTGTTGTCCAATCTTAAGCTCCCTTTGAGCTCCTCAGCGTCCCCGATTCCTATGATGTTATTAAATTTACCTGATTCACTGGAAAATTACAATATTTATATGCTTCTATGATGATTATATTATACTAATTGTTTTTATGATGCTTAAATTATACTAATTGTTTTTATGATTAAATTATACTAATTGTTTTTATAATGTTTAAATTATGCTAACTGTTTATATGATGTTTAAATTATACTAATTGTTTATATGATGCTCTGTGCCTGTGATGCTGCTGCAAGCAGATTTTTTATTACACCTTCCATATGACAGTAAACTTTGGAATTGACTTTGAGTTTAGATCTTAAACACAAATTTTGGAAATAGAGTCTAACATTCCAGAAAATCTCCCATCCAGCACCACCAGATTCCCAAGTATGCAGGATTAATGGAGTTTTATCCTGTATGTATTGTAGCTAACTCCCAGTGATTCTGACTGAGACAAGTGCTGTTGGAACGGTTTGTGTGTTGACAGTGATGCTGTAATCCAGACCAGCTGAGTCGGTCTTCAGCTCCAAGTATGTAAGATGTTTTATTTTCCTTTTGTTCAGGCAAGGAACATTGCGGTTTGCATGGAGTTCAGGGACTCTGATGATGAAGATTCACAACCTCTGAGGGTTAGTATGATTCGGACTGCAAGATTCTCCATTGTTGCTAACTATACCATGCCAGCCATTGGGTGAGGGGGTGGCGGAGAGGTGTATGGATCTCAGTTTCAGAATGAGCAGTCCGTTTATTCAGAGCTGTACTGGAAATAAGTCACACAGAATAGAAACAACCCCCCCCCATATCTACATTGACCCATCTGCATTGATCCCATTTTCCTGCATTTAGACACAGCTTTCTATTCCTCTTTGATCTAATTTCTTGTGTAGACACTTCATAAACATAATCAGTGACTCTGCTTCCACCATTCTTTCAGGTAATGTATTACAGATACTCAAGAAAATTCTCCTCTAAATCTCTACTTCATATTTCATACCTGGTTTTATCAGTGACGCCAGCTTCCCCTCCTTGGATTCTGACTGCATTTCCCACTGCCTCGGTAAAGCAGCCAGCGTAATCAAAGGCCCCTCCCCCCCCGCACTCTAGACATTTTCTCTTCTCCCCTTTAGACAGAAGATACAAAAGCCAGAAAGCACATACCATCAAGCTTAAGGACAGCTCCTATCCCGTGATTGTAAGACTGTTGAATGGTTACCCTGCTATGACAAAATGGACACACACAAAATATTGGAGGAACTCAGCAGTCCGGGCAGCATCTATGGAAAGAATAAACAGTCGACATTTCAGGCCAAGATCCTTTATCAGGGCCTTGGGTCTTGGCCAAAAATGTCGACTGTGTGCTCTTTTCCATAGATCCTGTTGAATTCTTCCAGCATTTTGTGTGTGTTGCTTTGGATTTCCAATATCAGCAGATTTTCTCTTGTTTGTAATAAAATCTACTCTTGACTTTAGAATCTACCTCCTTATGGTCTTGCACCTTATTGTCTACCTGCACTGCACTTTATGTGTAACTGTTACAATTTGTTCTGCATTCTGTTGTTGTTTTCCCTTGCACTGCCTCAGTGCACTGTGTAATGACTGAACGGTATGCATGATAAGCTTTTCACTCCATCTCGCTATGTGTGACAGTAATAAAATATATCCAATTCCCTGTAATAATAGTCCACAGGTTTAGGTGTTTCATAATCTGTAACGTGTTCCATAAATTACAACCTATCAAATCTTTTCCTACTCCTTGTCCTCCGTCAAGTCATATTGCAGTTGGAACACTCAGGAGAAAAGAATGGAAATAGAATTGGTTTAATATTGTCACATGTACCAAGACAGTGAAAACTTTGTCTTGCATACTATTCACACAGACCAATTCATTGTAATAGTGCTCAGAGGTAGGACAAGGTAAAATGACAACAATGCAGAAGAGAGTGTAACAGCTTACAGAGAAAGTGCAGTGGAGGTAAAATACAAGGTGCACAATCATAATGCGGTAGATTGTGAAGTCAAGAGTCCAACTTATGTAGGGAGAGCCTTATTAGTCTTGTAACAGTGGGATACGATAACTATAGCCTTATAACTTGCTCATGGGTACAATATCTCCATTTTGGTCTTTTCCCAGCAAATTCTTCCTAATATCTCTATGACATGACCAGGGCAGAACATTTCTTTGTCTTAACAAGGCTGTATACTAATGTCATACTGAGAGCAAAAAACAGTCATTACTGGAAGAGCTCAATAGGTTGGATAGTATCTGCAGAAATAAAGATATGGTGGCCTTGCTGCATCAGGACTGAGTGGAGGGAGAAGATGGTCAGTATAAAGAGGTGAGAGGAAGGCGCAAAGCAGGGGATGGTAGGTCAGCTAGGTGGGGCGGGGGTAATGGAGAATTGGGTAGGAGCAGAGAGGGATGGTAAAGAGAGCGGCTGGCAGGTTATGTGGCTCCCTGATACCAATGTGTAAATGAAGATGTGAAGTCTTTGTTTAAGATTATGATTTTTATTAAAAAAAAGGTAAACTTTACTGTCTCCCTGCTCTCTGTACAGTGTATTTACGGGAGACCTGGAGGTCCTGTCTTTGCAAAGTGTGCTTTCACTGTGGTATTGCATCATCATCAATACCCGGAGTTCTATGATGAGGTGAGCATTCCCATCCCAGAGGCAAATGTACTGAATGGTACAGCAGGTAGAGCCACTGCCTCACAGCTCTAGCGACCTGGGTTCGATACCGGCCTTGGGGAGTTTGCATGTTCTCTGTGTAGCCCTGTGTGTTCCACCCCCAACCCCATGACCCCTGTGTGTTCCTCCCCCCAACCCCATGACCCGTGTGTGTTCCCCTCCAACCCCATGACCCGTGTGTTCTTCCCCTCCAACCCCATGACCCGTGTGTGTTCCTCCCCTCCAACCCCATGACCCGTGTCTGTTCCTCCCCAACCCCATGACCCGTGTGTGTTCCTCTCCAACCCCATGACCCGTGTGTGTTCCTCCCCTCCAACCCCATGACCCGTGTGTGTTCCTCCCCTCCAACCCCATGACCCGTGTGTGTTCCTCCCCTCCAACCCCATGACCCGTGTGTGTTCCTCCCCTCCAACCCCATGACCCGTGTGTGTTCCTCCCCAACCCCATGACCCGTGTGTGTTCCTCCCCTCCAACCCCATGAACCGTGTGTGTTCCTCCCCAACCCCATGACCCGTGTGTGTTCCTCCCCAACCCCATGACCCGTGTGTGTTCCTCCCCTCCAACCCCATGACCCGTGTGTGTTCCTCCCCAACCCCATGACCCATGTGTGTTCCTCCCCAACCCCATGACCCGTGTGTGTTCCTCCCCTCCAACCCCATGACCCGTGTGTGTTCCTCCCCTCCAACCTCATGACCCGTGTGTGTTCCTCCCCCCAACCCCATGACCCGTGTGTGTTCCTCCCCTCCAACCCCATGACCCGTGTGTGTTCCTCCCCCCAACCCCATGACCCGTGTGTGTTCCTCCCCTCCAACCCCATGACCCGTGTGTGTTCCTCCCCTCCAACCCCATGACCCGTGTGTGTTCCCCCCCAACCCCATGACCCGTGTGTGTTCCTCCCCAACCCCATGACCCGTGTGTGTCCCTCCCCTCCAACCCCATGACCCGTGTGTGTTCCTCCCCAACCCCATGACCCGTGTGTGTTCCTCCCCAACCCCATGACCCGTGTCTGTTCCTCCCCTCCAACCCCATGACCCGTGTGTGTTCCTCCCCAACCCCATGACCCGTGTGTGTTCCTCCCCAACCCCATGACCCGTGTGTGTCCCTCCCCTCCAACCCCATGACCCGTGTGTGTTCCTCCCCAACCCCATGACCCGTGTGTGTTCCTCCCCAACCCCATGACCCGTGTCTGTTCCTCCCCTCCAACCCCATGACTCGTGTGTGTCCCTCCCCTCCAACCCCATGACCCGTGTGTGTTCCTCCTCAAACCCATGACCCGTGTGTGTTCCTCCCCTCCAACCCCATTACCCGTGTGTGTTCCCCTCCAACCCCATGACCCGTGTGTGTTCCCCTCCAACCCCATGACCCGTGTGTTCTTCCCCTCCAACCCCATGACCCGTGTGTGTTCCTCCTCAACCTCATCACCCGTGTGTGTTCCTCCCCAACCCCATGACCCGTGTCTGTTCCTCCCCAACCCCATGACCCGTTTCTGTTCCTCCCCTCCAACCCCATGACCCGTGTGTGTTCCTCCCCAACCCCATGACCCATGTGTGTTCCTCCCCAACCCCATGACGCGTGTGTGTTTCTCCCCTCCAACCCCATGACCCGTGTCTGTTCCTCCCAAGCCCATGACCCGTGTCTGTTCCTCCCCAACCCCATGACCCGTGTCTGTTCCTCCCCTCCAACCCCATGACCCGTGTCTGTTCCTCCCCAACCCCATGACCCGTGTGTGTTCCTCCCCTCCAACCCCATGACCCGTGTCTGTTCCTCCCCAACCCCATGACCCGTGTGTGTTCCTCCCCTCCAACCCCATGACCCGTGTGTGTTCCTCCCCTAAAACCCCATGACCCGTGTGTGTTCCTCCCCTCCAACCCCATGACCCGTGTGTGTTCCTCCCCTCCAACCCCATGACCCGTGTGTGTTCCCCCCCAACCCCATGACCCGTGTGTGTTCCTCCCCAACCCCATGACCCGTGTGTGTCCCTCCCCTCCAACCCCATGACCCGTGTGTGTTCCTCCCCAACCCCATGACCCGTGTGTGTTCATCCCCAACCCCATGACCCGTGTCTGTTCCTCCCCAACCCCATGACCCGTGTCTGTTCCTCCCCTCCAACCCCATGACCCGTGTGTGTCCCTCCCCTCCAACCCCATGACCCGTGTGTGTTCCTCCCCAACCCCATGACCCGTGTCTGTTCCTCCCCTCCAACCCCATGACCCGTGTGTGTTCCTCCCCAACCCCATGACCCGTGTGTGTTCCTCCCCCCAACCCCATGACCCGTGTGTGTCCCTCCCCTCCAACCCCATGACCCGTGTCTGTTCCTCCCCAACCCCATGACCCGTGTGTGTTCCTCCTCAAACCCATGACCCGTGTGTGTTCCTCCCCTCCAACCCCATGACCCGTGTGTGTTCCTCCCCAACCCCATGACGCGTGTGTGTTCCTCCCCAACCCCATGACCCGTGTGTGTTCCTCTCCTCCAACCCCATGACCCGTGTGTGTTCCTCCCCAACCCCATGACCCGTGTGTGTTCCTCCCCAACCCCATGACCCGTGTCTGTTCCTCTCCAACCCCATGACCCGTGTCTGTTCCTCCCCTCCAACCCCATGACCCATGTGTGTTCCTCCCCAACCCCATGACCCGTGTGTGTTCCTCCCCCCAACCCCATGACCTGTGTGTGTCCCTCCCCTCCAACCCCATGACCCGTGTTTGTTCCTCCCCAACCCCATGACCCGTGTGTGTTCATCCCCAACCCCATGACCCGTGTCTGTTCCTCCCCAACCCCATGACCCGTGTCTGTTCCTCCCCTCCAACCCCATGACCCGTGTGTGTCCCTCCCCTCCAACCCCATGACCCGTGTGTGTTCCTCCCCAACCCCATGACCCGTGTCTGTTCCTCCCCTCCAACCCCATGACCCGTGTGTGTTCCTCCCCAACCCCATGACCCGTGTGTGTTCCTCCCCCCAACCCCATGACCCGTGTGTGTCCCTCCCCTCCAACCCCATGACCCGTGTCTGTTCCTCCCCAACCCCATGACCCGTGTGTGTTCCTCCTCAAACCCATGACCCGTGTGTGTTCCTCCCCTCCAACCCCATGACCCGTGTGTGTTCCTCCCCAACCCCATGACCCGTGTGTGTTCCTCCCCAACCCCATGACCCGTGTGTGTTCCTCTCCTCCAACCCCATGACCCGTGTGTGTTCCTCCCCAACCCCATGACCCGTGTGTGTTCCTCCCCAACCCCATGACCCGTGTCTGTTCCTCCCCAACCCCATGACCCGTGTCTGTTCCTCCCCTCCAACCCCATGACCCGTGTGTGTTCCTCCCCAACCCCATGACCCGTGTGTGTTCCTCCCCCCAACCCCATGACCCATGTGTGTTCCTCCCCAACCCCATGACCCGTGTGTGTCCCTCCCCCCAACCCCATGACCCGTGTTTGTTCCTCCCCAACCCCATGACCCATGTGTGTTCCTCCCCAACCCCATGACCCGTGTCTGTTCCTCCCCAACCCCATGACCCGTGTGTGTTCCTCCCCAACCCCATGACCCGTGTCTGTTCCTCCCCTCCAACCCCATGACCCGTGTGTGTTCCTCCCCAACCCCATGACCCGTGTGTGTCCCTCCCCCCAACCCCATGACCCGTGTGTGTCCCTCCCCCCAACCCCATGACCCGTGTGTGTTCCTCCCCAACCCCATGACCCGTGTGTGTTCCTCCCCAACCCCATGACCCGTGTCTGTTCCTCCCCTCCAACCCCATGACCCGTGTGTGTTCCTCCCCAACCCCATGACCCGTGTCTGTTCCTCCCCTCCAACACCATGACCCGTGTGTGTTCCTCCCCAACCCCATGACCCGTGTCTGTTCCTCCCCTCCAACACCATGACCCGTGTCTGTTCCTCCCCAACCCCATGACCCGTGTGTGTTCCTCCCCAACCCCATGACCCGTGTGTGTTCCCCCCAACCCCATGACCCGTGTGTGTTCCTCCCTCCAACCCCATAACCCGTGTGTGTTCCTCCCCCCAACCCCATGACCCGTGTGTGTTCCTCCCCCAACCCCATGACCCGTGTGTGTTCCTCCCCTCCAACCCCATGACCCGTGTGTGTTCCTCCCCTCCAACCCCATGACCCGTGTGTGTTCCTCCCCTCCAACCCCATGACCCGTGTGTGTTCCTCCCCAACCCCATGACCCATGTGTGTTCCTCTCCTCCAACCCCATGACCCGTGTCTGTTTCTCCCCAACCCCATGACCCGTGTGTGTTCCTCCCCAACCCCATTACCTGTGTGTGTTCCTCCCCAACCCCATGACCCGTGTGTGTTCCTCCCCTCCAACCCCAAGACCCGTGTGTGTTCCTCCCCAACCCCATGACCCGTGTGTGTTCCTCCCCTCCAACCCCATGACCCGTGTGTGTTCTTCCCCTCCAACCCAATGACCCGTGTGTGTTCCTCCCCAACCCCATGACCCGTGTGTGTTCCTCCCCTCCAACCCCATGACCTGTGTGTGTTCCTCCCCAACCCCATGACCTGTGTGTGTTCCTCCCCAACCCCATGACCCGTGTGTGTTCCTCCCCTCCAACCCCAAGACCCGTGTGTGTTCCTCCCCAACCCCATGACCCGTGTGTGTTCCTCCCCTCCAACCCCATGACCCATGTGTGTTCTTCCCCTCCAACCCAATGACCCGTGTGTGTTCCTCCCCAACCCCATGACCCGTGTGTGTTCCTCCCCAACCCCATGACCCGTGTGTGTTCCTCCCCTCCAACCCCATGACCCATGTGTGTTCCTCCCCCCAACCCCATGACCCGTGTGTGTTTCTCCCCAACCCCATGACCCGTGTGTGTTTCCCCCCCCCCCAACCCCTGACCTGGTGCTCCGGTTTCCTTCTGCTCCCAGACTTGTGTGGGATTAGTAGGTTACTTGCCTGCTGCAAGCTACCCTTGAGTTTGTTTGTAGTATCAGGGGTAGGGAGAGTTGATGGGCGTGAATGTAGATTACAGGGAAGTGAGGAATAGGATTGTTGTGACAGCTGGCTGAATGGCCTACATTATTTGAAAGTGCGTTGGCGCGTGGCCAAGTGGTTAAGGTGTTTGTCTAGTGATCTGAAGGTCGCTAGTTTGAGCCTTGGCTAAGGCAGCGTGTTGTGTCCTTGAGCAAGGCACTTAATCACACATTGCTCTGCGACAACACTGGTGCCAAGCTGTATGGGTCCTAATGCCCTTCCCTTGGACAACATTGGTGGCATGGAGAGGGGAGACTCTCTCAGTGGCATGGGCAACTGCCAGTCTTCCGTACAACCTTGCCCAGGCCTGCAACCTGGAAACCTTCCAAGGCGCAAATCCATGGTCTCACGAGACTAGCGGATGCCTATAATATAATTTGAAAGTATATTTCTCTGTGAATTTTATTCATTTGGGATTTGAACATCACTGGCTGGTCCAGCATTAATCACCCTTGAGAAGGTGTGGTTGTGCTGCCTTACTGAACCGGAGAATTTTCTGATTAAGACCTCAATTAAATAACTTACAGAGCTAACCAACACTGATTGAATTCAGCTGGTTTTTGATATTTGATGGTATTTCTGTCTCTGTTTCAGATTAAGGTCGAGCTCCCAACACAACTGCACGAGAAGCATCACTTGTTATTCACCTTCTACCACATTAGCTGTGACAACTCGAGCAAAGGCACCACCAAGAAGAAAGAAACCATTGAGTCACAAGGTCTAAGTTACCATCATTCTTGAGTGTCGGCATTTAGGGCAGCAATGAAGGTCCTCCATCTCTTGTGGTTTTGAGGGCTTCCTTCATCGTGTCAGCAGCTTCCACTTGGTTTTCACGACTGTCGGTCATGCAAGGCCCGGGTGGAGACTCAGGAATTGCACTCAGATGTAGAAAGATTCTTCATTGCTGTTTCCGTAACAGTTTTGTGCTACCAGTCAAGGTTGTTAGCCCTGAGCTGAACTCACAATCCTGGAGGACTGCTGGACCGTTCTTGGTCTGGCTTCTACCCTTTGACCTGTTTGGTATGGGTGACCCTCCTAAGAGACAAAGCATAAAGCCCCAACTCCAGCCTTCATAGCTCTGCAGGTCACTGAGGCGCACAAGCTTCCAAACCACGACAAGGTTGTCCTCTTGGAGGATATTAACAGTATCTAGAGGAATATCTGTTGTATCTCTCACCACATCACACCTTAAAGCCAGTTTAGCACCTTTATACAACGTGTGGGTTTGTTTTATTACCACAATCAATTTGTACATAACATTGCCCACAAGGAACAACATGATAAGGACCAGGTGTGCCTCTGTTCCCAAATTTGGACATTCTTCATTTTATTTTGTAAAAGGTACTGCCACGTAGTTCTGGTGGTGATGACCACAACCGAACTTAGAGCTAGCATTTTAGATGTGTGAGTTGCAATTCTCTCAAAAATATTTCAAAATTCAATTTTTCTCAGTTTCAGATGTTTGTGTGTAATAGTTAAGCTGTGAACCAGTCTTTATTTCATGTTAAGAATTTAAAGAATTAGTCTAAGGAACACGTATCAGCTTTGCAGACTCCCGAGTCCTTCACTCATCACAGGCAGAGATCCCGTTGAGATGGTATTTGATGGCATCGAGTGGTGGGGGCAAAAGGAAGATTCTCCCCACAGACATGCCTGTGCCTTTGTAGTCAGCTCATTTCACTGCTTGTTTGCCGACCATTGACTCAGCCTCTTCTGGTTGTGAATAAATTGTCTGTACGTCAATATTAATTTTGGTTTCCACAATAACTTCAGCTTGTATTCCTAATTCAGCTCGTTTGTAATCCACGTCTTAAGGATGCTCTCGGGTCTTTGCTTCCAGATGTGTTGACTTTCTCCCCCACTTTGACATTCAGCCATTGAGATGCTTTTGACCACATGTGACACGTCACTATATGCAGTGATGTGGCCACTCCACCAACTGCTTAGTCATGATCCAAATCTCTGAGCTCTCAGCGGATTGTTTAAACAGCTTCTCGTCTTGTTCCTGCAGTTGGTTATGCCTGGCTGCCCATTCTGAAAGATGGTCGTGTGGTGACCAACGAGAATCAGGTCGCTGTCTCAGCCAATCTACCTATTGGTTACTTAAGCTACCAGGAGCTGGGAATGGGAAAGGTAAGAGTCTGTGCCTCCTCCTGGCCACTGGGTGTAGACACATAAGGTGCCTATCATGGTCACTGACAGAAGGCCAGTGATTTGGTAAACCATCTGTCTGCAAGTGACTGCAATTAAAGTTCATGAAGAGCAATATATTGTAGGTACAAGCCCTTCAGCCCATTGAGTTCATGCCGACTACAGTGGCCATCCAGCTAGCCCCAGTTTCCTGCATTTGGTCCATATCCATTCAAGCTCTCCCCCTCCGTGTACCTGTCCAAGTGCCTCTTAAATGAACAATGGGTGGTGTTTTCATGCAGCCTGGGACTTCCACACTGCCAGACTCCGGAACCTTAATCACAGCCGCTACAGTGAAATGCAGTTGTGTGCAACCATACCCCATTCCACGCGTTACTGGTGTAATCATCCAGTGCAGATTTGGGAGACGTTACTGTCAAGTGGTAGAGTAGCGGTTAATGTGACGCCATTGTAGTTCGTGGTGTTCTGGAATTCAGTTCTGGCGGTGTTCTGTAAGGGGGGGTTTTCTCGGGGCCCTCTGGTTATCTCCCACAGTCCAAAGACGTACCGAGCAGGTTAATCGATCATTGTAAATTGTTCCATGATCAGGTTAGGGTTAATTGGGTTTGTCGGAATTTGCTGAGGCGACATGGCTCAAAGGTCCGGAAGAGCCTACTCTTATGTTGTTTCGCTAAATAAATTAAAGATAAATAAATAAACAGAAGCTTTAGAAACTCGGCAGATCGGGCTGAAAGAGTTAGCATTTCGCGTCAAAGATGTTTTCCTTGGAACTGCAAATAGTTAGAGAGAAACCCAGTTTCAAGTTACAGAGAGGGTTCAGCTAGCTCGGCTGTGTGACTGTTAGCCACCTGTTGATGTAAGTTGTGAATAGCTGGGGTCAAGCACTGATTCCCTGCTGTACCCCATTAGTCACAACCTGAAAAGGATCTCTTTATTCTACTCTTGGCTTTCTGGCTGATAACCAATTCTCAGTCGATGTCAGTAAATTCCTTGTGCTCTAACTTTGTTGCACAATCTCCTCTGCAGGACCTTATCAAAAGCCATATGAATATCCAAATACACCCAAACCTTGGGTCCTCCTTATTTATTTTACTGGTCACGTCCTCAAACAACTCCAGAAAATTAGCCTGGCATGATTTTCCTTCAGAAATCCATAGTGGCTCTGCTCAGTCCTGATAAAGGGTCTCAGCCTGAGATATTGACTGTTTATTCCTCTCCATTAATGCTGCCCCTCCTGCTGAGTTGCTCCAGTATTTTGTGTGTGTTGCTCTGGATTTCCTGAATCTGCCGAATCGTGTGTTTTTCTGCTCAGTCCTGTTCTCTCTCTCTAGGTTTCCTGTAATTATATCCCTATTGTAGATTCCCGTATTTTCCTTTCCACTGACGGTAATTTCCAGTTTCTCACATCCTCCTGAGGCCACGTGCCACCCTCTTATTTATAGGAGCAGTTCCAGATTCAGCAGTTGTTCATTATTTTCAATACCACCTCACTCAAAGCTTGAGGACGTAGATCACTGGCTCCTTGGGATTTCCCAGCTTTCGAGCACTTCAATTTATCATTGCTATCTTTACTTAAGGCAATTTTTCAGTTCCACATCCCACTGGAGCATGCTTCTCTAATACATCTGCTAGGTTTTTATGCTTTCTTCTTTGAAGATCAACACAAGATAATTCTTTACTTCTTCCAGTTCAATATTCCTCATTACAAATCTTGATCTCTGTAAGGATCTTACATTTCCCATTGCCTGTCCTATTCTTTAGAAGTACACATTGAAGCTCTTGCTTTCCTCAAAGGCCATGCATATTTAGAACAGAGCACAGCACCACATTTGACCCATCATGTCTGTGCCTTCCATGGTGCCAATCCAACTAATGGCATCATAAAATTATATTCTTTTTGGTTTTCCTTTACGGACTGCTAAACACTCTCAATCCTGAGGCCTGCAGCTACTTTATAAGCCTCTTCCTTTCAACACACATAAGAGTTGCTGGTGAATGCAGCAGGCCAGGCAGCATCTCTAGGAAGAGGTACAGTCGACGTTTCGGGCCGAGACCCTTCTCGGCCTGAAGTGTCTCGGCCCGAAACGTCGACTGTACCTCTTCCTAGAGATGCTGCCTGGCCTGCTGCGTTCACCAGCAACTTTGATGTGTGTTGCTTGAAATTCCAGCACCTGCAGATTTCCTCATGTAAGCCTCTTCCTTTGCCTGAATTCTATCTTTAATTTCTCTCGTCAGTCGGTGATGAATCCCTTATTCCTTTAGGGTTTTGTGCTTTAAGTGAGTATATTTGTTTTCATTTTAAGCATTTTTTTCTTTTCAAATCTATTGTCAAACCTCCTATTCTATTTACCCAATCACCACAAGCAGCTCTCTCCTCGTACATCATTGTTAGCCCAGACTGACTTGAATGACTTGACAGCCTTTGGTAGCAGGGTGAATACATCCTGTCTGTGCACTTATCTTTGCAACACTCATCCAATTCTCACTTGGTTATATCATCCTTTCTTGGTTTCTTCTCCTTTACATATCCCACTGGGAGAAATGGAGGCAAAGAACAGGGTTGGGTTCAGGGAATGGCTCAGGGGAAGAGGACATCCAGGTGTTTCCAAACCAGAAACCAGGGATGAGCTGGAAGGTCCACTCCTTACTGAAGTCTAAGTGACTCTGGTCTTTGCAAGAAATCAAGATCTGTATTGACTGGCTCCCTAGGACAGAAAGATGGACTCTGGACCTTACAACCTACTTTGCACCTTACTGGCTGCCTGTACTGCACTTTCTCCTTAGCTGCTTAACTTTATTCTGCATTCTGTTCTTGTTTTACCTCGTTCTGTCTCAGTGCACTGTGTAATGATTTAATATGTGCGAACAGTATGCAAGACAAGGATCTCAGTAATTGTGACAATAATAAACCAATTCTAATCCCATTACTGATAACGTGAGGGTGAGGTATGGAAGAAGATGGCTGGATGGGGGAAAGGAAGATTGGTAGGAGGAGACCGGTGTGAAGTAAATCACCAGCATGGATCAGAGGGGCCAATTCGTGGAATAACTGCACAACAATTTATTTTCTAGAGCAGGAGTTCTCAACCTTTTTTTATTAATCCCATGGACTCCTACCATTAACCGAAGGATCAGTGGACCTCAGATTGGGAATCCCTGTTTTAAAGGAACTCAGTAGGTGGTGAGCTGTATCTATGAGTGAGGAGGGCAGCTGGGGCGAAGGAACTGTCACTGTTTCAGGTTAGAACCCTGCGTCAGGACTGAGTTCCTCCAGCAGATATTGTGGTTGCTCCAGGTTCCAGCATCGGCAGTCTGTCATGTGCCCAGTGTAACTACACAGACTGGATAGGGTATGAGTCATGTAGGCTGGAGAGTTGGGCACAGCAGGTAAATTATTCAGAAAGGTGACAAAATTGTTGGGTGTTTTTCTACAGCTGGGTCCATTCCTTCCAGCAGCAGATCCCAAACTGGCAGGTTGGCAAAAATTCAAAGCTTTGAGTATAGAACCTTTAACCACAATTAGGATTTTACATCTCAGAGTTGACCTATGATTCAAAGGGAGTAGAATGCATAGTTAGTTTATTTTTCACTTTAGTCTTTTAAAGGCAAGAGTAAAAACATTTTGCAAGGTTGGGTATGTTACCTTCTGTCACCGAGAACCTCTGATTGATTTGGTCTTTGAAGGTGGTATTTGATCTTTGAAAATGGAACTGAGTCCAAAGTCTGATCAGCCATGAGGTTATTGAACAGTGTAGAGTGGAAGGGTGAGCAACTCATTTCTGAAGTTGCCACCAGTAATCCAAACTGTCACGCTAGTTGATAGTATTTAAATAAGTGTAAGCTCTGCTGGCATTCATCAATCTGCAAATTGAGTTGAAGGGCCTTGAGATAAAGTTCTAGCTCTGTAAAACTCTGGTTAACCACACTATGTTCAGCTCTGGTCACCTCATCATGCAAGGGATATAGAAGCTTTACAGAGATTTACCTGAATTACAGAACTTGTATGATGAAAGGCTGAGTAAGCTAGGGCTTCTCTCTTTAGAGCAATAAAGGATGAGAAGTGGCTTTATAGAGGTGTTTATGAGAGGCAGAGGTGTAGTGGGCAGCCAGCACATTTCCCTCAAGGTGGCAAAGGCCATCCACTTAAGATGAGTGGCAGAAAGATTAGGGAAAATGCTTACATAGAGAGTGGCAGATGCCTGGAACGCACTACTGGGGATGGTGGTAGAGCCTGATATGACAGGGACATTTCAGCGACTCTTTGATAGGCACATTGATGTCAGAACATTGGAGGGTTATGGCCTTGAGGGGGGAGGGGGAGGGTTGGATTGATTGTGGAGTAAGTTTATATACTGTAGGTCAGCACAATGTTGTGGGCTGAAGGGCCTGTAATGTGCTGTACTGTTCTATGTTCCAATCTAGTTCACAATGAGGATGCGTTGGAATGATGAGTATATTTTAGGGTTAACCGATTATGATGAAAATCTACAAAATATAGTTTTATTGTGATTCAGATAATTTAGATTCACGACTGTTTTCGTTTGACATTTCAGCACACTGGTCCTGAAATCAAATGGGTGGATGGAGCCAAGCACATTTTCAAAGTTGCCACACATCTTGTGTCGACGGTCTATACTCAGGTTAGTAGTTGTCTTCTTTGCAGTTCCTCACGTGTTTGAAACTTTGTTTTAAGGTATTGATTATGTTGCACTTGTCCTTGTTAATGGCAGTTACAGGCTTTTTAATATTTACTTGTGAGTGAATTAATATTTTTCAGTGCTTCATAAAATGATCTTCCTTTCTCGCATGCTTGGGTAGATGACTTGTTAAGAGACGAGATTTTTACTTTATTGGTCAATGCCTAGAATACAGAAACAGGGAGGTTGTGCAATAAATCCATTGTGGCTATCAGAGAGGTACCTCAATTAGTGCTGCAGTTCAGTCCCGGTCTCCAGTGCTCTCTGTGTGGAGTTTGTATGTCCTCCTTGTGTGCTAAAATGTGTGGGTTAGTTGGATAATTGACAAATAAATCCAAAAGGTGAGTCAGTGGGTGTGTGCGAGAGAGAATAAGTTGCAGGGAATAAGGTGAAGGGAAATGGGGAGAGGCAGAATGGGACAAATAAGTTTGCTGTGCTGGGAGCCAGCCCGTACCCAGCGGGTTGGTTTATGAGGTGTTGCCAGGCTGGAACAGAGAGATCACAAAGGCTGGGGTTGATTCCTCTGAAAGAGGGGAGCTGAGAGAGGAATTATTCAAGATGGGTTTCCAGCAGCTGCAACAGGTGAACATAGAGCATCTCCTGACCTTTAGTGGGAAAGTTGATAACTGGTGCAGTAATTGGAGGCAAGTTGAGGAAATACTTTTTCACCAAAGGTTGGCAAGGTTGATGGAGACTGAAATACTCAACATGTTTTTAAGTGTACTTGGCTGAGCCCTTGAAGAGCTGTAACCAACAAGTCTGTGTATGAAGACTCAGGAATAAAGTTTTCTTGAAGCATGTGTACAGTGGTTTGTGGGTCCTAGATCCCTCTGATTCTCTGGTTAAAAAGTAGAGCATCCTCTGGAAGAATCTAATATGGCAGCTTAATAAGAAAACAGTAGCTGCTTCTGTAACGTAGTTGTTCTTGGAAGTAGTCAAAAGAACATTAAGGCAGAGACAAGCAGATATTTGAACTGCAGTGTTGGGGAGGGTTGTGTAGGAATGGTACTGAGGTCAAGATTGGGTCTGCTATGATCATCCAGAGAGTGGTGGAGGAAGATGGAAGGACCACCTCCTGTCCGTGGGTCTGATGTTCTTCTTGTATTGTCTGCAGGACCAACATCTCAACAACTTCTTCCAGTATTGCCAGAAGTGTGACTCGGGAGCTCAAGCTTCTGGATCAGAACTGGTCAAGTTCCTGAAGGTGAGTTTGCAGCTTCAAGCCAGCGCTGTCACCTCCACTAAGCTCTTTTACTTTTCACTGACAGCATGACGCTTGCTTCATCTTTGTAATGCCGACAAGGTGAATCATAGAACATAGTTTAGTGAAGGGGAAATTATGACTAACAACCTCAACAAGTTGGGTGTAGGTGGATCATTATTTTTTTCTCATCCAATTTATGTAAATAGCCAATGACAGGTAGACGTTCATCCTCAGTGAAGCATAATTCACTTTAAAATACAGTTGTATTGGCTTTAGAAACCTGGTATGCTTAATCATTGTTGAATTTCGTAAGTTATTTGTGTGACAGGATAAATTTCTACCCCAGGCAAACTGTTATCCCAAACATTGTGTTTCTTTTGCATTTTATTTTTTTAATATGTTTGGTTATATTTAGCGTCAGTTACATTTCTACTGATGCCTGACATATAAAACATTTTGGTTTCGTCAGCCTTGCTGATCTTAGACAAAGGTATAAAGTTGCTCACTGGTGCCCTGCCTCCTTGTAAAGTCATTGAATGACGCAACATAAAAGAGGCCGCTTGGCCCTTTGAGCTTTTGCTGGCCCTTTGAGTGAGCTTTCCTATCTGTCTCACTTCCCAGATGCTATCCCTGTGGACCTGGAAGTTATTCCCTCATCCAGCTGGCTGCCAGTACAGATGTTAAATTGTGGTACAAGGAAAGGGACAACTGTACATTTCAGGCATTTCTGTTGTACACCCTAGTTCTTGTTGTCCTGGGCACTGCAAGCACAACTTCCTTTTGGTGAATGAGAGTTTAATTTTCCCCTCCTGACCTGAGCAGGTTTAACAGTGCAGTTAACGGAAGAGTTGAAGGTGAAAAACTTTGGTTATAAATAGTTCAGAATGGACATATTTTCCAAAGCATTTTTGTAACAGTTTCGGCATTTTGAACCAATAATGGGTGTGAGACATCGTGGTTCCTACTCCCACAAACGGCATGAAACAATGTTTAGATGTTAGTAGAATGGTGAGTATCAGCCAGAGCACCAGGAGGTCACCTCTGCTCTTCTTTAGGAGAGGGCCATAGGCCATAAACTGAGGTGAGTAATGGGGTTTGGTTCAACACCCTCGTCCAGAAGGCAGCGAGGCCTGTGAATATGGCCACCTTTGTCTCCTGTTGCCAATGGTGGGTGACTCACGAGGTGTCAACCTCCAGGTGGGCAGAAGGAAGTTGTGGGATGATTAGGACACCGCAGGACTATGACCCAGTGTTGTCATTAGCAGTGTTACCAGGCTGGAGCAGTTGTGTTAACATGCCCTGGTCTAGACAAATAGCAGCGGCATTACTGGACTCAAATCCAGAGTCTTGAATTAAGGAGTTCGAATCCCACCATGGCACCTTGGAAATTGAAATTCACTTCATTGACTAGGTTTAAGTAAAAAGCTGTTCTCGATAATGATAACCAAATTAAAAATTACTGGCAGAGAAAGCAAGATCTCTCAGTGGCCACGCATTTTAATTCCACGTCCCATTCCCATTCTGATATGTCTATCCACGACGTCCTCTACTGTAAAGATGAAGCCACACGCAGGTTGGAGGAACAACACCTTATATTCCGTCTGGGTAGCCTCCAACCTGATGGCATGAACATTGACTTCGCAAACTTCCGTTAATGCCCCACCTCCCCCTCGTACCCCATCCATTATTGCCCATCCTCTGGGCTTCCCCCCTCCCCCTTTCTTTCTCCCTCGGCCTCCCGTCCCATGATCCTCTCATATCCCTTTTGCCAATCACCTGTCCAGCTCTTGGTTCCATCCCTCCCCCTCCTGTCTTCTCCTATCATTTTGGATCTCCCCCTCCCCCTCCCACTTTCAAATCTCTTACCAGCTTTTCTTTCAGTTAGTCCTGACAAAGGGTCTTGGCCCGAAACATCGACTGTACCTCTTCCTAGAGATGCTGCCTGGCCTGCTGCGTTCATCAGCAACTTTTATGTGTGTTGTGTTAAAAATTACCGGGTTGTCATTAAAACACATTTGGTTTACTACTGTCCTTGAGAATGTGAACAAGAACCCAAGGGAGAGAAAAGGCTATGAGATTTGTGCATTAGCATTTAAATTTCCTTTCCCATTCTGCATGCGTCTCCAGACCTCCAGTAGTGCTGACTTTATTCCTTGGAGCGTGGGAGGCTGAGAGGTGATCCTACAGAGGTGCTGTGTATAAACTCATGAGGGGATTAGGCAGGGTGTATGCACTCAGTCTCTTTCCCAGGATCAGAGATTCAAGAACTAGAGGACGTAGGTTGAAGGTGAGAGGGAGAAATTGAAGGGTACACAGAGGGAGGTATTTATTTATATTGGGGGGAATAGGCCCCCCAGCCCATCGAGCTGTGCCGCTCAGATATGCCCCAATTTAACACCAGCCTAATCATGGACCAGTTTGCAATGACGAATTAACCTATTTACTGGTACCGGTTCCTCTTTGAACTGTGGGAGGAAACGGTAGCACCTGGAGGAAACCCATGCGGTCACGGGGAGAACGTACAAGCGCCTTACAGATGGTGCAGGAATTGAACTCCTAACTTTTTCTTTCTTTTCAAATCTTTTTATTATTTTTTTCCAAAATAAACATGAGTACATCAAAGTAAACAACATTTAGAATGTCTCAAGAAAAAAAAAATTGTATAAAGATTGAAAAAATGTTGTGATGGAAAAAAAACCCTACTAAGCAAGAAAAGTGGGGAAAAAGAAAAATCCCATGAGGTGTTCAATCCCAGAGCCATGCGTCATACATAAAGCTTCTAAAGATAAACATCAAACCACCAGCAAAAAAAAGGTACCAAAAAAAATTGACAATTAGATCGTGGAGAATCCATCAATTAACTCAAATGATAATAAGGAGCAAATGAACTCCATCTTTTCTCAAAATCAAACATAGGTTCAAAGATTTGACTTCTAATTTTCTCCAAACTGAGACATAGCATCACTTGAGATTCTTTACAAACTTGGCTTCAGTTCCGCAATTTTGTTTAATCTTAAAAAATTTAAACTTTGTAGTTTAATTTATCGGAACTATTTTTTTAAGCTTTCTTTTGAGTGATCCAAATTTTTTTTATTTTAGAAAAATAAAGGTATTAATTCTTTTTTGGATTTATTTAAAGAAGGTAGACTGATGTCCTTTGAACAATTAGTTGATAAATATTCTTTCATACTCACACTTTTTACAATATCTCCAACTTAAACATTTCTTACAAAAGTATTTAAGTACTTTTCCTTACATATTGGATGCTGACCTGTTGGATACTGTTATGAGAATGAACCCTTCGATGAAGGGTTCCATTGGAAGAATTTATAATTTACTATTACAATGGAACTCCTAACTCTTGATGCCCTGAGCTGTAATAGCATCGGCTAACCGCTATGTTACCAAATGAGCTGCCAGAGGAAGTGGTTGAGGCAAGTTCAATAACTACTTTTAAAAGGCAGTTGGACAGGTACACAGGTAGGAAAGGTTTAGAAGGTTATGGGCAAGTGGCACTGGCTTGGATGGGAAATCATGGTCGACACAGACCAGTTGGGCCGAAGGGCCTGTTTTCGTGCCGTATGACTCTATAAAGCGATTCACCAGTGTGGCTCATGACCGTTGAGGTGGGCACAAAACATTAGCCCTGCTGAGGAGAAATAAATAAAGCCTTTCTTCTTGCTTTCCCTCCAGAGTTTGCACGCGATGGAAGGCCACGTGATGATTAACTTCCTACCCACGATCCTGAACCAGTTGTTCCGAGTCCTTGCTCGGGCCACACACGAGGACATTGCAGTGAACGTGACCAGGTGGGGAGCAGGTCAATGTCGAGGCAAAAGGTCCTACACTTCCTGAAACCCTGCAGAGTTAAATGTCCCCGAACTGCTGGGCATGGGAAACTGTAGCCGTCTCTCAGCCACGGCCTTGGATTAGCAGCACCTGTGGCAGTCTGTCTTCACCCATCTGCATTTGTTCAGTGCCCCAGTGAGGAGCAAATGGTGCGGAGAACAAAGCCTCCGTGCGGTGTTTGTTGGGCAGGCTCGAGGACGTCAGCAGCAGGACCCTGTGGGGGTTGGGTTGAGCTGGGCAGCAGTATTTTAGTTGTTGGTGTTGTGTCCCAGCTGCGCGAGGGCATCAGTGTCTCGTCCCTTTGGACACGGAGTTAATCACAGCCTGGCTGCTTGTCGGCTTGTCCTTGCGAACGTTGCCCCATTTAATTTCCGCGTTTCCCCCCCCCGTCTCTCCACCCACCTTCGACCTGTGGGCCCATTCATGGGGGTCCTCTTGCCCCACCTGCTCTGGTGGCCCCGTCTCATGACTCTCCCCCGCCGCACATTCCTATCTCCTTGGCACCATTGCCCCACACCCAATGATTCTGCCCACCACTCAAACTCTCATGCATTTGCTGTTCCCTGAAATGAGTTTATGAACCACTTTATCACTCCTTCTCTTCGCCCCCACCACCCCTTGGCCCGTTCACGCCTCCACGTGTTTTACCGTCGTGTGTGCATCTGCAGTGGTGTACTGACCCGTCTGTTTACAGTGACAACAGCTGAAATGTCAAATTCTCTGAGACCTCAGATGAGCATTGTGCACAAATGCATACATTTCATTTCCTTCTCTCCCTAGGGTTCTTGTCCACATCGTCTCCCAGTGTCACGAGGGTCTGGAGCACTACCTGAGGTCCTACATTAAGGTGATGAGTGATGTATATTATCCAGCAGGAGCATGCAATGTTGTTAGCTGTAGCTGAGCTTTGGAGACTGTGTTGTGAGCAGTGCAGATGGGATTCTTGTTTGCTCTTGCAGATCATTTGTCAAATGGTTGTCCAGGGCCATTTAGTCCAAATCAGCTGAGGGTGAACTGATCCAACCTGATCCCTCTCCCCAGCACTTGCCGGCAACCTCTGAAATTAGAGCTGAGCCTGCAATTATTTTGGCTCTGGAAGAGGCCATCTGACCCATTGTGTCTCTGCTGCTTTCTGTCAGTCCCATTCCCCCATAATCCTCCAAATTATTCTCTCTCAAGCACTAATCTTGTCCTGTTGTCAACATGGAGCACTTACACTTCACAGATGCTGCCTGACCTTTAGAGTACTTCCAGGATTTCTCATTCTGTGCTGCTTTGATTGAATTTCAAGGACTGGCTTCCATCAGCTAGCAAGCTCCAGATTATAACCTCTCTCCAGTGACAACTCATCCTCAAATCTCCACCCCTCTCCCCCTCCTCCCCTCTCCCCCTCCTCCCCTCTCCCCCTCCTCCTCACTCCCCTCTCCCCCTCCTCCTCACTCCCCTCTCCCCCTCCTCCTCACTCCCCTCTCCCCCTCCTCCTCACTCCCCTCTCACCCTTCTCCTCACTCCCCTCTCACCCTTCTCCTCACTCCCCTCTCACCCTTCTCCTCACTCCCATCTCTCACCCTTCTTCCCACTCCCATCTCTCACCCTTCTTCCCACTCCCCCTCACCCTTCTCCCCACTCCCCTCTCTCACCCTTCTCCCCACTCCCCTCTCTCACCCCTCTCTCACCGCTCTCTCACTGCTCTCTCACCGCTCTCCCACCCCTCTCCCCCTCCCCTCCCCTCCCTTGCTCATTCTCAGATTTAATTGCTCTTTTATTGACAACCATACTTTCAGCTGTCTGAGCCCTGATCCTCCTTGTACTCCTTTCTCACTTGACGTATGTTAAAAGCTATATTATCTGATTTAATATTATCCTGTATAACCGACTGTCAAATTTTATTTGAAACATCTCCTGTAAAGTGCCTTGGGAGCTCTGTCAGAGACGCTTTGTAATTCTGTTTTTTCTCCTGATGCAAATCGGGAGCCTTTCATTGAACCTGTTTGGCAGGCGTAGTAGGAGCCCGAGGTGCTCAAAGAAAGATTGTGTCAGATCAGTGCAAAGCCCTTACTGTTAAGAGTTTTGTTACCCGTTTTATGTTAGTATCAACACAGCTGGCTCAGGATGGGTAGGGTGAGGTGTTGATGAATGAGCTAAAATTAATCCTTTCCTCATGTTGTTTGATGTCTTCAGTTTGTTTTCAAAACCGAGCCCTGGAATTCATCAAAGTGCAAGACCGTTCATGAAGAGTTAACTAAGTCCATGACAGTTCTGTTGAAGACCACGGCTGACTTTCTCACCTGCAACAAGCTGCTCAAGGTAGGTTTAACTTAACCACCCTCGTAGTTTAGTGAAGCAGCTCAAGTGACGAGACCAGGTCACTGAGATGCCTTAATCCACTGGTCTGAACCAGTGATCGAGAGCCCGTCATTGAAATCCCACCATGGTAACCATGAGACCCCCTGGATTACTAGTCCAGTAAATTTAACCATTTAATTTCTGCCTCTCCACCAGACCAAACCAGCAGCGGCTGAAATTCACCCACGCCAGTATTCTGTCCATGATGGATAATTAGTGCTGTGTATTATATCATGACTGCAACCAGCTAACCATTTGATGCTCTTTGAGAAGATTAATTCATCCTTTTAATACCTGTTTGAAATTTACATTCTTCTTTCTAAAATTCTAAAAAATTTGTTTGCTTCTAGTATTCTTGGTTTTTCCTGGAGGCGTTAATAAAGTCAATGGCACAGCACCTCATAGAAACCAGCAAACTGAAGGTAGGCAGTCACCTGTCCGGTGTTGCTGTGTTGCACGGTTACTGTGGGCTGTGGTTAGACTTGGGCCAGAAGGAGAATTTTTTTAATGATCTTTCTCCCTCTGTAAAATTGAGCTTACCCAAAGGGGCTACAAGACAGTAGATGCATTAGTATCAATACAGATGGCTCAGAGGATTACTGTCTTTGGGTTGGGTGAGGTGTTGATGAACGAGCTTTCAGTACTCTTTCAGAGTTCCTTGGGTCCTGCGGAAGTGTCCGAGGATTGGAAAACCACTAGTGTGACACCTCTCTATCACCAAAAAATACATGAGATTCAAGCAAAGAACTAATAGCAAGACATGGAAATCATAATCAAACATAGAACATAGTTTAATGAAGGGGAAATAATGACTAACAACGTCAACAACGTGTGGGGTGATAGGTAGATGAAGGATAGGTAAAGATAGGTAAATCCAACTGGTAGTTCAGGAGAAGCAACTTTATCTGGAGAGTGTCAAGGCAGCAAAATGAACAACTTTTTAAGCTTAAACATTTCTCTTTCCCTCTGGTCTGAATCCAGCTCATAACCCCATCTCCGACTTCCCCTCTAACTCTGCCTTTGATGAATACATCCAGAAGCAAGTTGCTGAGAATGCCAGAAAGTGCAGAAAATGGGGAGTGCATCACAGTTGAGGTGACAAGCAGAGACAGGAACCAGGAAAGAGATACAGAAGAGAAGGAGATGGGTGAGGGTGGAGAGGCTGTCATGAAGTAGACAGGCTGAATGATCTCTTTGTGTTATAAATGTGCCTTTCCTTTTGAACTAATTTTAGTGGGCATCTTGATAAATTATTACACACAGCTGGTTGCTAAGTAGATGGAGCAGAATTAGTTCAGTTGTGAGGCACTTGTCATTTTCAACAGTCGCTCACACCGGGCAATTGGTTGAGGTGACAGATGTCTCCAGACACAGTCAGTGCATCTGTTCCTGTGTTCTCGCCTTACAACTGGGTGAACAGCTGTGGGGCTTTACAGACCCAAAAAAAGCATGAATTTTTGTTGAACTCTGCAACACTGCCACGTTTGTTGTGGTCGAGATTGATTTGTGGGAAAGGTTGAAGTAGCTTAAAGCCACGGAAAAGGAAGCATTGAATGTGGACACTGAAGCCTCCTGATTTGCAGTGAGCTCAAGTCCCTTTGATGGCAAGATCCGGAAACAGTTAGATAGGACATAATGCATCCCATTGCATTGTTCAGGGAAGCGGGGTTGGTCTCTGCCCCTTGGCCAACGTTCGCTCTGAGCCAGCACCACAGAACAGATCCTCTGATCACTATCACTTGCTATTTGTGAAGGTTTATTGTATGCGACTTAGCTGCTGATTTTCCAATGCTTCAGGATTTGCAGAGGAGATTCAACAAGATGTTGCCTGGATTGGTTCTGGGGAGAGATTGGACAAACTGAGTTTGTTTTCCCAGGAGTGAGGGGAGGCTAAGGAGTGACCAGATAGAGATAAAGATTTTGAGAGGTTTTGTTAGTGAGAATCTTTTTTCCTTCTGGTAGGGATATCAAAACCAAGGGGCATGGGTGTAAAGTGGGAGGAAGGAGATTTAAAAAGGATGTGAGTGGGGCAAGTTTTTTTTTTAAACAGAGAATGGTTGTTATCTGGAATATGCTGCCAGAGGAGCTGGGGGAATCAGATACAGTCACTACCTTGAAGAGGTAAACACCTATGTAACCAAGGCAAAGAAGGATATAGATCTAGAGCAGGTAAATGGGCCTGTTTCAGTGCTGGAAACAATGCCTCCATCTCAACAAGGAGTCGTTAGCTGCAAAGCATGACATAAAAAGGTATGTGAAAGCTTTGACGGGGGTGCAGAGGACATTTTACCCCTGGGTGAGAGAGCATGTCTTGTGAGGAAACGTTAAAGAGCTAGGCCCTTTCTCTTTGGAACAAAGGAGGATATGAGGTAGCTTGATCGAGGTGTACAGTATAAGATTTTGAGAGGAATAGACAGAGTGGAATTCCGGCACCTTTTCCCTCGGGCAATACCAGAGGACATGCTTTTGGAGTGATTGGAGAACAGGTTAGGGGAAATATCAGAGGTTGTTATCTTTTACACAGAGAGTGGAAGGTGCCAGAAACACGCTGCCACAGATGGTAGTAGAGGCTAATGCAATAGGAACATCTAAGAGACTCTTAGATAGGCTCATGGATGAAAGAAAAATAGAGGTTTCTGTAGGAGGGAAAGTTTTGATGGTGGGGAATGTTTATGTAAGTCAGTTTGTGTAAGTGTGGAATGAGCTGCCAGTGGAAAAATTATAACATTTAAGAGCAGTTTGGATAGGTACGTGAATGAGAGAGCTATGAAGGGCTATGGTGCAGCGGATCTAGATGGGATGGGGCATAAAAACAAGTGGGTACAGAATAGCCTTGATGGGCTGAAGGGCCCATTTCTGTGGTCCGGGGCTTTATGACTGTGATCCTGGCACAACATCTTGGGCCAATGTAATGCTCCACTGTACCGTGTTCTAAATAGCACACAGCAAGATTCCACAAATGTCAACAAGAACACAGTCAAAAAATCTGCTTTGGTCCTATTGAAGCGTAAATATTAGCCTAAGGCTTCTTGCTCCCCTTTGGATGGTGCAGCGAGGTCCTTCAAGGAACCGTCAGGGACTTTGAAGGACCTGCGTGCTTCAGGGAGGGAAGTGTGACCGATTCCTAAATGCCGTCTGAATTGGCCAGAAAGCTACTCAGCTCAGTGGTAGTTAGTGAAGAATAATGTATGTCAGCCTTGCCAGAAGTGCTGAGCCTGAACAATACACATATTAAACTAAGGTTACGAACTGCGTCATACCACGCCCAGCCTAACTACAACTTGCCTGTAACCTGGTAAAGTATTTCAAAGAGCATTGTGGGAGAGTCATAAAACAAAATTGCAAGTCTCTCAGGGAGGGATCCTGTCACCCAAAGCTTGAGGAATATCTTGAAGGAAAGAGAGATGGGGGGGGGGGGAGGGGTGATTTATTGAGGGAATTCCAGAGCTTGGGAGCCCAAGGAGTTGAAGACACGGCCACTGGTGACGGGCAATTAAAGATGAGGTTGATCAAGAGTCCAGAAAACCAGGAGTTGTAGGTCTGGAGATCACAGTGATCAGGAAGTACTGGAAGTTTGTGAATAAGGGACAGGCTTTGCAATGCAAGTAGCGGTTACTGACTTTATGTTCTGATTTATCTAGTTATTCCGGAACCAGCGATTCCCTGCCTCTTACCAGCACACAGTAGAGACGCTCGTTAACCTGTTAATGCCGCACATCACTCAGAAGTATAAAGACAAATTGGAAGAGGCTCGAAACGCAAACCACAGCCTCGCTGTCTTTATTAAGGTTAGAACCACCTTAGCTTCTCCCTCAAATCCAATGTTATACGAAGCAAACGTTACCCAAAATATATCAGCCTCTGTAGAAACAATCTAAGCACAACTTTCCGTCCTGGAATTAATTTTCCTTTTTGTCTATTTCCTTGCAGAGGTGCTTCTCATTGATGGACAGAGGATTTGTTTTCAAGCAGATCAACAATTACATGAAATGGTTCAGCCCAGGGAACCCAAAGGTAGCTCCGATTTCTTGTGCTGTTATTCTTAGCTCATTCTCCAGTAGCAAAAAACTGAAAATGCCAGAAACACGCAGCAGGTCAGGCAGTATCAGTGATGAGAGAAGTGGAGTCAGCATCTGGACTCGTGACCTTTCAGTCATAGAGTTATGCAGAACAGAAACAGGCCCTTCAGCCCATTTCAACACTGCTGACCTAGGTGTCTTTCTGAGCTAGTCCCATTTGGCCCGTAAACCTTTCTAATCAATGTCCATGTCCAACTGTCTTCTAAACGTTTTACTTGTATCTGATCTGCCACTTTCTCTGTCAGCTGTTTTTATATACCCACCACCCCCTGTGTGGAAAACGTTGTCTCTCATGTTCCCCTTTAAATCTTCCCCCTCTCACCTTATACCCCCTTGTTTAAGACTCCTCTACCCTTTCCCTCATGAACAGAGCAAACACAAAAAGAGAAATAATGTATGAGATAATGAAAAGGCAACGTAACTTCATTGGACATGTGATTAGGAAAGAGGAGTTACAATGTATTAAGTATATCTATGCACAGGTGCAATGAAAATCTTACTTGCAGCATCATAGGTACAGAACAATTTAACATTTGCAAGAAAAACATAAAGTGTTCAAAATTATGCATGAAAGAAAACAATTAGAACAAAACGTGTCCATTGTAGTGCAAAGTGGTCATAGGATTGCACAGGTGGCTGAATGTTGCCTCATATGAGATAGAATCTGGGGGAGCTGATGGGAACGAGTGGAGAATTAAAATGGAATTAATGTAACTGGGTGGATGACAGTTTAGATCTGATGGGCTGAAGGGCCTGTTTCTGTGCTGTGTTACTCTGAGTTGACACTATGAGTTCAATTAGCAGACATTGCATTCAGCACCAACATTAGAGGAAATATTTCAACTACACCATATCATGATTGCATAATTCTGAAATATTAAACACATTTTTAATTTTTAAAAAAATATGCGTCAGTTTCCTCTCCCACATTAAGCCCCCTCGTTATAGGCTCCTCTACCCTTTTACCTCAGTTTGCATGATTAGTCAGAGATTAATTTAGAAACTTATATAGTGGTATAAATCTTGGTCCTCTGTTGTACGTGGGATGGGACTGAAATGCTGAAGCTGAGATTGAGCAGCCCAAACTCAGCTTCTCAGTGGTAGAGCCGCTGCCTCCCGGTACCAGAGACCTGAGTACAGCACACGCCTTCATCTTCCCGGCTGTCTGAATGTACTGTTCTATTTCAGACACTCTTTGAGCTGAAGTTTGAATTTCTTCGGGTAATTTGCAACCACGAACACTTCATTCCCCTCAACTTGCCTATGCCTTTTGGGAAAGGCAGGGTTCAGAGATACCAAGGTAATTCTTCTCAGTCTCTTGTGAATTGCTGTGGATTGCTGATTGTCACTGAACTGTTGAGCTTTGATTTTTAACTTCCATTTGACAATTTTTAAAATATATTGCTTCTTGCAAACAATTGCTTCATTCTTTTTGTGGTTTTTCTCTACTTTATTCTTTATTAATCAGCATTTCTTTCGCCAAGTGTGGAGTCATGTTCTGCCTCTGTAGGTAGGTTTGGCATATTGTGCTTGCTTATTACTTAACCTCTGCACCTTTGCCAGGTCACTAATTACACACTCAACTCTCTCCTCTGGATGGTTTGTTTTGAATTTGCAGTTTTATTTCCATTGACACTGAAAATATAAATCATAAAAAAATCCAAAGATGACTTTAATAATAAATTACAGTCTTAATTACTGATCTGTGTATGACTCAGCAAATCAATAGCGGTATCCCATTTATTTTATTGCCCCAGAGAGCTAGCAGATCTAAGCAAACGTTTGGCCGATACTTCATCATTGAAACTTTGCCTTTTCACAATAATTCACGTATTCTATTTTTCTCAAAGCTGAGGGGGAAAGGAACTATTTAGAGAGGGTGGGGAAGAAGGCCCTTGGTACGATAAGCTATAGGAGCAGAATTAAGCCATTTGGCCCATCATGTCTTTTCCGTCATTTCATCATGACTGATCCATTTTCCTTCTTGGCCCCAATCTCTTGCCTTCTCCCCTGGTTTGTATGATTCTGGACTCCAGTGAAAATGCTCCAACAAGCCATGCCTCCCAGTTGTAGAAGCTGTTGGGTCTGAATACTCAGTACCAGCCTTGCTAGATGTGTTCAAGTTGTGTCAATGAATAAAATATTAAAAATGAATGATGCATATTAATAAGCAGGTCCTGGGTTAGAAGTATGAAGTAGGGAGGTTTTCATAAACTTATACTAAATTTGTTCTTCCTTAATAAAGGAGAAAGGCAGCTGAAAGGAAATTATAGACCAGTTAACCTGATCTCAGTGGTTGGGAAGATGTTAAGGATGAGGTTATGGAGTACTTGGTGATACAGGACAAGATAGGACAAAGTTGGCATGGTTTCCTTAAGGGAAAGTCTGGCCTGATGAACCTGTTGGAATTCTTTGAGGAGATTACAAGCAGGATAGATAAAGGGGGTGTAGTAGATGTTATATATTTGGACTTTCAGAATGCTTTTGACAAGGTGCCACACCTGAGGCTGCATATACCAAGTTAAGAGCCCACAGTATTACAGGAAAGTTTCTGGCATGGCTAGAGCACTGGCTGATTGGTAGGAGGCAGCGAGTGGGAATAAAAAGATCCTTTTTTGGTTGGCTAGTGGTGTTTCGCAGTAGTCGGTGTTGAGACCTCTTTTTATGCTGTATATCAATGATTCAGATGATGGAATAGATGGTTTTGTTGTCGAGTTTGCAAATGATACGAAGATTGGTGGAGGGACAGATAGTGTTGAGGAAACAGGTAGGATGCAGAAGGGCAGACAGATTAGGAGAATGGGCACGAAAGTGGTAAATGAAATACAATGTTGGAAAATGCATGGTCATGCACTTTGGTAGTAGAAATAAATTTTGTAAATGGGTAGAAAATCCAAAAATCTGAGAAACAAAGGGACTTGTGAGTCCTTGTGCAGAACACCGCAAAGGTTAACTTGCAGGTTGAGTCGGTGGTGAGGAAGGTAAATGCAGTGTTAGCATTCATTTCAAGAGGTTTAGAATACAAGAGCAGGGATGTGACGCTGAGGCTTTGTAAGGCACTGGTAAGGCCTCACCTTGAGTGTTGTGAATGGTTGGGGGTCCTCATCTAAGAAAAGATGTGCTGGATTTAGAGAGGTTTCAGAGGAGGTTCACAAGGATGATTCCGGGAATGAAAGGGTTATCATCCGCGGAATGTTGGTAGCTGTGGGTCTGTAGTCGCTAGAATTCAGAAGGATGAGGGGGGATCTCCTTGAAACCTTTCGAATGTTGAAAGGCCTAAACAGAGTGGATGTGGAAAGGATGTTTCCCATGGCAGAGGAATGTAGGACAAGAAAGCACAGACTCAGGATAGAAGGGCATCCATTTAAAACAGATGCGAAGAAATTTCTTTAGTCATAAATTGTGGAATTTATTACCACAGGCAGCTGTGTAGGCCAGGTCGTAAGGTAGAACTTGATAGGTTCTTGATTAGACACAGCATCAAAGGTTACAAGGAGAAGGCTGAGGAATGGGGCTGAGCAGGGGAAAAGAAAAGGACCAGCTATGATTGAATGGTGGACCAGACCTGATGGGCCAAATGGCCTAATTCTGCTCTCATGGTGTTATGGTCTAAACCATGACTGAACTGCAGCTGGAATATTGAGCACGGTTTTGAATGCAATGTGGCAACATTGGAGGAAGGAGAAGTTTCTCAAGGACAATACCAGGTGTGGAAGCTTCTTTCGGAGAAGATTGAACGGGGTGAAGTACTTTGGGAAAGAAGAGCTGGTTCTGAGCTGGTTTGGAGAGGACAGAGGGAGAGAAAACTCAAAGATTCAAAGTATGTTATTTTCAAAGTATATAGGCAGAATACAACTCTGAGATTTATCCTCGTGGAAAATATCAAATGCCCAATGTGCAAAAAAAGAACTAATTGCGCAAACAGTAAAAAGCGAGCGCACACAACACATAGAATATCAAATATCAAACCAGGAGTCTGGTCGTATTCTGTTCAGTTCAGTTCAGGTTCCTCGATAAATGAAGACAAAGCCAATGGCAACCAGTAGTGAGATGTTCGCTCATTAATTCAAATGAGAAATTGGGTAGAAACCAATCTGTACAAAGATTGGGAAGGAGGTGAAATGAGAGACTTTGGGAAGTAGCAAAGATAGAATTGAAAGAATCACAGAAAGATGCACAGAGCCATGCAGCATTGAAACATGGTGCATGCCAAGTGAGATGCCCCATCTGAGCGAGTCCCATTTGCCTCTGTTTGATCAATAACCTTAATTTTTTAATCCATGTTTCTGTCCAACTTTCTTTCAAAAGTTGTTGAAGATTGTTAGGAGGGAGGCCATTCAGTGGTTGGGTTTGTGCTGACTCTGTGTAAGGGACCCTCACACATCTGCCCTCTCCCTAGAACCCTATCAGGTAGTTAACCAGCTTCCATTTGTTCACCAAGATTAGACGGCCTCCATTATTCCTTCAGGGATAGGCTGTGTAAATGTGGAAGGGGATGAAGGGCTGTGTTGTTGCTTCAGGCAGGACAGACTTGGGTGAACAGAGGATGGACAACCTGTTTCCCTGCCCCAATCCACTCCAAGTGTAAATAATGTACTTTGCAATTTTAATTTGTGTTCATAGTTATTTTTCTTCAATTTAATGAGAGTTGGACTATTGTGAGAAGGTTGAGCCATATTTGACAAAGAACATTTGGATCCAATTGGAGTGAATGAACTTGGCTGAAACTCTAACCTTCAGCCAGAGGGGAGGTGAGAGGGTGTGAAAGGAGCCTCCTGGCCTACGGAGAATGAATGATCATTCATTTGGTTTTATAGTAACAGAATCACACGTGTGTTCGATGTGTGTTTTTATTCTGTGACCATAACCTTTTCATCCCAAAGAGCATTTTCAGCATCATCGTATTTACCACTTTTATTTGTAAATTGGCACTGTTTCCCCAGTTGCTTCTGGGCACCTTGGGGGAAAAAAAAGCACTGCGATCTCGGGTCCTGCTGATGTTACAGCCTGTGACGTTTGGATTTTCCAGGTCTTTTGCTTCCTAATTCAGCAAATCCTGGGGGACAGAAGGCTTAAAAATTGGGTCTGACCTCCAAAAACTCTGCTCTTGCGCCCCTGCCATTGTTCACACAGCATGTTCATCACCGCGATGCCCTGACTTCACACTCCATATTGGGATCGAACTCGGGTCTCTGGAGCTGTGAGGCAGCGGCTTTACCCGTCATCGTGAGGGAGTTCCCGGTTCAAACGGGCACCTTTGCCCCTTTCCGCTGCACCTCTGGATGTGGGACCAGGCTGTGACTTCCAGCCCATTGCGTTGGGGGAGAGGTGGGATGCCCAACGCTGATTGGAGGTGTGAGGACAGATGGGAGGCTGGCTTTCTATGTCCAGGGCTGTGTACCTCTTCCTTTGTTTATGCCTCTTGCCTGGTTCCACTGACTGACCGTTATCAAAGTATTGGACTGGGAGCAGGCCACTCTCCCTCGTGTGCCTGCCCCACCAATCCTGGCTGATCTGCCTGAGGTCTCATTCCCCTGCCCGTCCCCTCAAGATCTAGGACTTCCCCAGCTTTCAAACATTGATCTGCTTTCTTAGATACCTTTGCTGATCAAGCCCTCCTCCCCCCATCTCCCTTGGGTGCGAGGTAGGGTGCCCAAAGGGTCACTACCTTGGACATTGGAAGGACGGGGCAGGTGCGTTTACATGGGCAGTTGCGATGGACCATTTGGGGAATGGCTCAGGACCACACGCTGTTCCTGCTTATGGCAATGCAATCTCCTCGCATGCTGATTGGCTGCTCAGTTTAATTGACCTCTCGTGACCCAGAGCACCCTGATCCTTTCGCCTCCCATCTGCTGAGCTGGGTGACACAGCCCTCATCCCCACACGCTGGCTTTCTGTGCCCAGGGCTGTGTACCTTTCCTTTGTTTATGCCTCTTGCATGCTGTTCTAGATGGGTAAAGGCATTAGCCGTTGAATTCCAAGGCTGTGAAATCTTCAGGAAAGGTTGTCACACGCACCCAGGAAGTCCGATTTAAAATCAGCATCATCCGGATCCATGAGTCAACACTCGGGAACGAAGAGCAGAGTGAAATGGATTTCAAATTCGTGAAGGGAGTAAAATCAGAAGTTTTGCAAACGGCATGGGCAATGGACGAGGAGAAAATGGATCACAAAGTGGTTCCACATCCTTCCTTGACCTGGGATTGACCTCGTGAAGCCGAAAGGTCACGTGTTGCTGAGAAAGCTCTCTTTGTGATCCATTTCCCCCTTGTCCATTGCCCATCCCATTTGCAAAACTCCTGATTTTACTCCTTTCAGAAATTTGAAGTCCGTTTCACCACACCGTTCATCTGCGGTGACGTGGTTCACTCTGCTCCTGGTTCCCGGGTGTTGACTCGTGCATCCGGATGATGCTGATTTTAAATCGGACTTCCTGGGTGCATGTGACAGCCTCTCCTGAAGATTTCACAGCCTTGGAATTCAACTGCTAATGCTTTTAACCGAGTGAGGCTGGCCATGATGGGGTAGACCTACACCAGCTCTCTGACAGTCATCTCAGCCCACTCTTCCATTTGTCCTGCACTTCAGTGGTCAGCCCTGGGTAATCCCAAAACCACCTGGTCCACATGGCTTGCATGGGAGCTTGCTGTGCACAAGTTGGGTGCTGCCCTTCCTGTAAAGCAACAGCGCCTGCATTTCGATGGCTGCAATGTATTCTGGTTCGTTCTGATACCTCAAAATGCACAAGACGTGACCAAGGCCCACACAAGTCGTGCAGACACCCACGCTGTTTAATTCCCTTGCTTGGAATTGAGCACTAAATCCTGGTTTGCTTTCACAATGGCCTTGTTATTTTCAGTATGGGTTTCTCATAGCTTGCTTATCTTGCTTTAGCTTAGAAGAATTTCACCTTGCAATTAGCTTTGAATACCTTTGCATTATTTTTTAAACTTAAAGATGTGGTTTCTGAAACCAGGGCGGTTGCATACTGGAGCTTCAATGGTGATATAAACAGATTAGTTGACCCAAAGCAGCATTAAAAGTCCTGTTTCCCTTCATGCTGGTTCTATAGTTTGACTTGTTAAATCCTGGCATGATTTCTCCCCCCTGTGTATGGTGATAGAAGTGCACCGCGCCGTAACTTAGCAGCAACGCTGTTGCAAGATGCCAGACTTCCTTCAAGGATCTGAGTGAAAGATCTCAAGTGAATTGTTTCATTGTGTTGGGAGCTGTGCCTTTGTAAGAACTGACTCTACGAGTAGATTCATGGGGTTGCTTTCTTGCTGAGCTCCAGTGGCAAACTGAGAGAGACACGTTTTCTCCGTAAGAAAACGATCGGATTCTTTGCGACACTGTCAGCGGCGAGGTTGGCAGAATGGGGAAATGCTCTCATGTCGCAACATTTGCCAAGATAAATTTCTTTTCCCCTCTCCATGAGCGGGGAGGCGTGACTAGGATTGTATAAAAAAGCTGGAGCACTGTGTGCAGTTGGAGGGGGACAGGGAATCAGAGGAGAGGCTTCAGCCCCCTTCCTGATGAAAGGACGTAGCCCAGAATGGGCGCTGTTCATTCCCGTCCACTGAGTCCCTCCAGCATTTTGTGTGTGCGTTGCTCTGGATTTCCAGCATCTGGAGAATCTCTTGTGCCGATAGGAAAGAGCTTGCCTGCTGAGTGGAGGGGTTAGTAGCTGGCAGAGGAACGGGTCCAGGTTGGAGTTGGTTGACAGGGAGAGCTGGAGGGGAGTTGAGAAAGCAATATTGGGGTCTAGAACTCGGTGATGGGAGGAAGGGAGAGACATTGAATGAATACCATGATCTGTAGGCTGCACTGAGAACTGGGAAAGCCAATTGTGGTAAACTGGCCTGAGAGGCTTCCTTCTGTGCGGCAAATCTCAACGTCTGTTGCAATTGAGGGGTCCGCCTTTTTTACTCCTTTCTGAGATATGGATATCTCCCTCAAGGTCGATGGTTGCGGCCTCTCTTCCTCCCATGTCTCCAGGGGGCAGGAGCATAAGAACATAAGAAATAGGAGCAGGAGTAGGCCATCCGGCCCATCGAGCCTGCCCCACCATTCAATAAGATCATGGCTGATCTGTCCGTAAACTCAGATCCATCTACCTGCCTTTTACCCATAACCCTTAATTTCCTTACTATGTAAACATCTATCTATAACTGTATCTTAAATATATTTAGTGAAGAAGCCTCAACTGCTTCCCTGGGCAGAGAATTCCACAGATTCACCACTCTCTGGGAAAAACAATTTCTCCTCATCTCCATCCTAAATCTTGTCCCCTGAATCTTGAGGCAATGTCCCCTAGTTCTAGTCTCACCTACCAATGGAAATGACTTTTCTACTTCTATCTTAGCTATCCCTTTCAAAATTTTGTATGTTTCTATAAGATCCCCTCTCATTCTTCTGAATTCCAGAGAGTATAGTCCCAGGCGACTCAATCTCTCCTCATAGGTTAACCCCTTCGTCCCTGGAATCACGCTGGTGAACCTCCTCTCCACTGCCTCCAAAGCCAGTATATCCTTCCTCAAGTATGGAGACTAGAACCACACACAGTACTCCAGGTGTGGCCTCACCAGTACCCTGTATAGTTGCAGCATGACGTCCCTGCTCTTGAATTCAATCCCTTTAGCAATGAAGGCCATCATTCCATTTGCCTTCTTAATAACCTGTTGTACCTGCAAGCCAACTTTTTGCGATACATGCACAAGTACTCCCAAGTCCCTCTGCACAACAGCATGCTGCAATCTTTCACCATTTAAATAATAATCTGCTCTTCTATTATTCCTTCCAAAGTGGATGATCTCGCCAACGTTGCATTCCACCTGCCAGACCTTGGCCCACTCATTTAACCTATCTATATCCCTCCACAGACTCTCCACATCTTCTGTACCATTTGCTTTTCCACTCAGTTTAGTGTCATCAGCAAATTTTGCTACGCTACACTCAGTCCCCTCTTCCAAATCATCAACGTAAATGGTAAACAGCTGCGATCAATGTAAATGTTAAACAGCTGTGGGCCCAGCACAAACCCCTGCGGCACCCCACTCACCACTGACTGCCAACCGGAGAAACACCCATTTATACCAACTCTCTGCCTTCTATTGGTTAACCAATCCATTATCCATGCCAATACACTTCCTCCAACTCCATGCATCCAGATCTTACTTATAAGTCTTTTGTGTGGCACCTGATCCAAGGCCTTCTGGAAATCCAAGTATATGACATCCACCTATTCCCCTCTATCCACTGCATTCATTATGTCCTCAAAGAATTCCAGTTAGTTTGTCAAACAGGACCTGCCCTTTCTGAGTCCATGCTGCATCTGTCTAATGGAACCACTCCTTTCTAAATGTTTCGCTATTTCTTCCTTAATGACAGCTTCAAGCATTTTCCCCACTAAAGTTAAGCTAACTGGCCTATAGTTGCCCATCTTTTGCCTACATCCTTTTTTAAAAAGTGGCGTGACATTTGCTGTCTTCCAGTCCGCCAGGACCTGCCCAGACTCTGGAGAATTTTGGTAAATGATTACCAATGCATCTAATATAACGTCAGCCAATTCCCTCGGCACCCTGGGATGCATCCCATCAGGACCAGGGGACTTATCTACCTTCAGGCCCTCTAGTTTGCTCATCACTATCTCTTTAGTGACAGTGATTTTATCCAACTACAAGAGCAAGCCAACTACCTGGGCTGTACCAAGTAGCAAGGGCAAACTTCCTCCCCAAAATAGTATCAAGGAACCAAAAGGGTTTTTCCCTGGTAATGACAGCCTCTCTCTCCACATCCCCCCAGTTCCAGTGTTTTCCAGCTTCCTTTCAAAGGTTCCTGTGGGATTGGCTCCCACTGCTGATTCAGGTACAGTGTTCCTGATCCCTGCAGTTTGCCGCATTCAAACACTCCTCCCAGCTCGCCTTTGCCAACCTCCTTCCCTTTGCATCCTGTTTGCCCCTGCAGTTTCCCACATGCTTAGTCCATCCAGACCCTTTGAGTGGTAGTTTATCCTTTTTAACGTTGTCACCGGGAGAGGTAAAATTCCTAGTTCCATATCATAAAATCTAATACAGTTCCAGATCCAGATTAAATACAGAAATAAAGTTTGAAGTTCAAAGTAAATTTGTCATCAAAGTACATGTATGTCACCGTATACAACCCTGAGATTCATTTTATTGCGGGCAGTCACAGTAAATACAAGCAACGTAATAGAATTTATTTATTTTGATACAGAGCGGACCAGGCCCCTATTAACCCTTCAGGCTTCACTGCCCAGCTGCCCTCGATTTAACCCTAGCCTAATCATAGGATTGTTTACAATGACCAGTTAACCTGCCAGCCAGTGGAACCCCACGCTGTCACGGGGAGAACGTGCACGGCCCCTCAAGCCCCATTTCATGATGGATCTGCACAGCCCCTGCCTGTTGCTCATGACCTTCACCTGCCCCTCTGCCCTACCCGTACTCAGTGACTCTGCTTCCGCTACCTACGGGAGGGAGAGTGTTCCAAAGGCTCGCCGCCCGCGGAGGGAAAAGATTTGCTTTGTCTCTGCCTCAACTGGCAAACCCTTTATTCTTAATGTTGAGCTCTCGTTCGAAGTTCTCCCAGCCAGCAGACTCTTCACTACCGGAGACACAAGACAGATGCTGGAATCGGGAGCAACGCACAAAGGGCATGAGGAACTCAGTGGGTCAGGCAGCATCCATGGAGATGGAGGGATGGTCAGTGTTTTGGAGTGAGACCCTGCATCAGGTCTGAGCGTGCAAGGGGAAAGAGCCAGTGTCAGGTGGTCTAAACACAGAACTTAGACTATCAATTCTCCACAACCTCTCCCCCCCCCCCACCCCACCCCATAGATGCTGTCTGCCCCTCCAAGTATTCCTCCAGCAGGTTGGGAATTTTGTTTTTTGCTGCCACTCCTCGCCCAACAGGCAAGACCCCTTCAGGGCCTATAGTCAGGAATATAGTGAAAATAGATTCAGCCTGTACACTCTGGAGAAGGATCAGTGAGCTACTGGGAAAGGTGGGAATGTGTGGAGTTGTGGGGGAGAGCAGCTGGGAAGGTGGGGCTGGTGGGATATCACAGGCCCGCTGGACTGAATGGCTGGCTCCAGTATCGGCTGACCTTCCCTCACCCACCTAGAAGGCATACCTTTGAAACCCTGCCCTTCCTCATTCCTTCGCCTTTCCGGGTAAGGAGCAGGATTGGGTGGTTTAGTGCTTGGCCTCAAAGCCAAAGCCCTGTGGGGAGGGTGGAGGGATGATGCGCTGCTTGACGGCAATGCTCTTTCCAAGAATACAGATCCCGGTTGAATGAGGCGGGAACGGGTTGGGACGTAGCTCCTGAAACCCAACAAGGAGTGGAAAGTTTAAAAACGCAAACACAAGGAAATCTGCAGATGCTGGAAATTCAAGCAACACACACAAAAAATGCTGGTGAACGCAGCAGGCCAGGCAGCATCTATAGGAAGAGGTACAGTTGACATTTCGGGCCGAGACCCTTCGTCAGGACTAACTGAAAGAAGAGATAGTAAGAGGTTTGAAAGTGGGATGGGGAGGGAGATCCGAAATGATAGGAGAAGACAGGAGGTGGAGGGATGGAGCCAAGAGCTGGAAAGTTGATTGGAAAAAGGGATATGAGGCTGGAGAAGGGAGAGGATCATGGGACGGGGGACCTAGGGAGAAAGAAAGGGGGAGGGGACCAGGGTGTGTCTATTGTCTATTGATCAGAAATGATAGGAGAAGACAGGAGGGGGAGGAATAGAGCTAAGAGCTGGGACAGGAGGCCTAGGGAGAAAGAAAGGGGGAGGGGAGCACCAGAGGAAGATGGAGAGCAGGCAAGGAGTTATAGTGAGAGGGTCAGAAGGAGAAAAAAGAGAGAGAGAAGGGGGGGGGATAAATAAATAAATAAGAGATGGGGTAAGAAGGGGAGGAGGGGCATTAACAGAAGTTAGAGAAGTTAATATTCATGCCATCAGGTTGGAGGCTACCCAGACGGAATATGTATTGTTCCTCCAACCTGAGTGTGGCTTCATCTTGACAAAGGGGATGTCTTCCTTTTTTTAAAGAAAGGGGTTTCCCTTCCTCCACCATCAACTCTGCTCTCAACCGTCTCTCTCCTATTTCACACACATCTGCTCTCACTCCATCCTCCTGTCACCCCACTAGGAATAGGGTTTCCCTTATCCTCATCTACCACCCCACCAGCCTCCGGGCCCAGCATATAATTCTCCGTAACTTCCACTACCTCCAACGGGATCCCACCACTAAGCACACCTTTCCCTCACCCCCCTCTCTCTGCATTCCACAGGGATCGCTCCCTACGTGACTCCCTTGTCGATTCCTCCCCCCCACCCCTTCCCACCGATCTCCTTCCCGGCACTTATCCTTGTAAGTGGAACAAGTGCTACACCTGCCCTTACACTTCCTCCCTCACCACCATTCAGGCCCCAGACAGTCATTCCAGGTGAGGTGATACTTCACCTGTGAGTCAGCTTGGGTGATATACTGCATCCGGTGCTCCCGGTGCGGCCTTCTATATATTGGTGAGACCCGACACAGGCTGGGAGACCGTTTCGTTGAACACCTACGTTCTGTCCGCCAGAGAAAGCAGCATCTCCCAGTGGCCACACATTTTAATTCCATGTCCCATTTCCATTCTGATATGCCTATCCACGGCCTCCTCTACTGTCAAGATGAAGCCACACTCAGGTTGGAGGAACAACATCTTACATTCCATATGTGTAGCCTCCAACCTGATGCCATGAACATTGACTTCTCTAACTTCTGTTAATGCCTCTCTTCCCCTTCATACCCCATCCCTTATTTATTTATTTATTTATTTATTTCCCCTTTCTGTCTCTCTTTTTCTCTCTCTGTCCTTCTCACTGTAACTCCTTGCCTGCTCTCCATCTTCCTCTGGTGCTCCCCTCCCCCTTTCTCTCTCCCTAGGCCTCCAGTCCCATGATCCTCTCCCTTCTCCAGCCTCGTATCCCTTTTGCCTATCACCCGTCCAGCTCTTGGCTCAATCCGTCCCCCTCCTGTCTTCTCCTATCATTTTGGATCTCCCCCTCCCCCTCCCACTTTTCTAGCTCTTACTAGCTCTTCTTTCAGTTAGTCCTGACGAAGGGTCTCGGCCCGAAACGTCAACTGTACCTCTTCCTAGAGATGCTGCCTGGCCTGCTGCGTTCCACCAGCATTTTGTGTGTGTTGAAGGAGTAGAGAGGCTAGGACGTGCGGTGTGATGCACCATGTTTGATTGATTCGAATCAATAACCCAGAGCATGCATTTTGTAATGGAGGGCAATCCTCCATTCCACCACACACAGGCAGAATCAGGTCTGTCACTGTTTAACCCTCTGTCTGTGAACTTTCAGACTTGCAGTTTGACTTCACCTTGACGGACGACTTCTGCAAAAACCACTTCCTGGTTGGACTCCTCCTGAGGGAGGTCGGCAGCGCCCTACAGGAATACAGAGACGTGCGTCAGATGGCCATCAGTGTGCTGAAGAGCTTGATGATTAAGCACACCTTCGATGACCGATACATGAGTAAGGTGTGCAGAGTTCCAATCAATGTCTTAAGACTTTTCTGGTGAGGGGGATGGAATGAGGTTTTGCCACCTCAGGGCACTGGTAAAAACGTTACATGGAAAATTTCCACGGTTGTTGGGTAAGAGGTATAGGGCAGAGGGCTGCAGAGACCAAGTGACATTCAATGCTGCAGGCTTCCCTGAATCCAGGATGAATCTGAGGTTGTGTTTTTAAAGATGGCTGCTTCTGCTGGAAGGCATCACCTGTCCATGCACAGTGTTGGGTTTGATTTAGTGTTGTTCCACAGCTCAATGTCACCCCCTGGTGGAATAGTTTAATACTGCAGCTGTTTTAAAATCCACCGTGAGCAGAATGATCACGCTGACTTACTCGGCTGGGATGGAAGAACGTGCCCCCATCTTCTGCCTGCTGGCCATGTAAAGCCAAGAGCTGGTTCACCACACCCCACAGGAATCGCCGAATGTCCCCATTTAATTGGAGTTATTGTTGTCACTTGTCAAGTGAAAAGCTTGTCTTGCATGCTTCACAGAGAACAATTCATTACATAGTGCATTTGAGGCAGAACAAAGTAAAACAGTAACAGAATGTACAATAAAGTCCATAAGAGATAGGAGCAAAATTAGGCCACTTGGCCCATCGAGTCCGTTCCACAAATAAAGTGCAACTGCTACAGAAAAAGTACTGTGCAGACAGACAGTAAGGTGCAAGATCATAACAAGGTAGATTGTGAATCCATCTTATTGTACAAGGAAACCCATTTAATAGTCTTAAAACTATCCTTGAACCTGGTGGTATGTTATTTCAGGCTTTTGTATATTCTGCCCGATGGAGCATGGGGGAGAGAGAAGTTGTAGACTGGATGGGGTCTCTGATTATGCTGGCTGCTTTACTGAGGCAACGAGAAGAGTCCATGGAGGGGAGGTCGGTGTCCGTGATGAGCTGAGCTGTGTCCATAGCTCTCTGCAGTGCCTTGCAGTCACTGGCAGAGCAGTTGCCTTTCCAAGCTGTAATGCATCTGGATAAGATGCTTTCTGTGGTACACTGATAAAAACCTGGAAGGGTCGATGGGGACGTACCACATTTCTTTAACCCTTGGAGGAAGTTGAGGTGCTGGTGAATTTTGTTGACTGGCTGTACTGTATGTGGTTGGACCAGGGCAGGTCATTGGTGATGCTCACTCACTTGCACTATGGAACTTAGTGTAAGATCACAATCTTCTGGAACTGTCAAGTCTGCCAAAACATTGAGACAAACAATCCTTTGTCACACACACAGCTGTCTTAATGGTGCACCAGATAGTGGTGAATCCGTGGAATTCATTGCTGTGGAGGCCAAGTCAGTGGGTTTACTTAAAGTGAAGGTTGATAGGTTCTTGATTAAAGGCTACAGGGAGCAGACAGGAAAATGGGTGGAGAGGGAAAATAGATTCAGCCATGATCGAAAGCAAACTTGTTGGGCCAATTGGTCTAATTCTGCTCCAATATCTTATGGAAGTTCCCCAGTGATGTTTGCAAACCAGGGTGTAAATGTTGTAGAGTGATTTTATTGTGTGCTATGTGTGCACCACGATTGCAGGTACTACTGACTTAACCAATGGATTGCTGACTGGAAAATCCATCTCCCCACAGGGCCAGCAAGCCAGGATTGCCACGTTGTACTTGCCACTGTTTGGGCTTCTCCTGGACAACGTCCAACGTATAAACGTCAAAGACTGCTCACCGTTCCCGATCAGCCAGCCCATCAATGTGAGTAGTGTCTTTTACCTGTTAGTGTTCACAGTCGGGAGATAACTTTGCAGCCTGAAGCTCCTAAATCTGGCTTCAGTCTCATGAGGAGTGGTACAGCTTGGGAATCCTTCAACGCATTCCTTGTGAACGGAACAATAAAATCGATGGTCATGAATTGGTTAGGAAGTGAAGCTGGGCGGCTGAGAGGGAGCGTTATGGGAATAACAATCATCATTCAATTTTACAAGGATGTTGCCTGGATTGGGGAGCATGCCTTATGAGAGTAGGTTGAGTGAACTTGGCCTTTTCTCCTTGGAGCGACAGAGGATGAGAGGTGACCTGACAGAGGTGTATAAGATGATGAGAGGCATTGATTGTGTGGATAGCCAGAGACTTTTTCCCAGGGCTGAGATGCCTAAAACGAAGGGGCATAGTTTTAAGGTGCTTGGAAATAGGTACAGAGGGGATGTCAGGTAAGTTTTTCACACAAAGAGTGGTAGGTGCATGGAGAGGGCTGCCAGTGATGGTGGTGGAGGGGGATACAATAGGGTCTTTTAAAAGACTCTTAGATAGGTACATGGAGCTTAGAAAAATAGAGGCAGTTTCTAGAGTAGGTTACATGGTCAGCACAACATTGTGGGCCGAAGGGCCTGTAATGTGCTGTAGATCTCTATGTTCTATCAATCAATTACATTTAATATCGTTAATGGAAAAGAAGAAAGTGAAGCAGGAGTGGACTTTCTCAGCTGAGGTAAACCCAGTTTCACAAGCCTGAGGTTTGATTCACTTAAGATTTGTTGAAAAATTCTGCTTAAAGATATGCACAGTGAAATATTCAAAGAAGCAATAACGGGGGTTCACATGAAATATATTTCTACAAATGGTGATGGGACACCCGACCTCTGATCCATTGGCATTGAGCAATTAATGGGCTGGCATAAGATTAGAAAAAGTAATAATTATTGCCAGATATCAAAGCCTTGATGCTGCAGAAAGCTGTCTGAAAGTGCAGGAGTAAGAACAGAGTAACTATGAAATTATAAAGATAAAAGAAGTTATTGAGAGGAAATGAGCAAAACTCAGGTTCACCTGTACAAAGCACAAGATGATGCACAGAATCTCATTAGTTGCTGTGCTGATTATTGCTATTCCCTTAAAAAAAAGGCAAGGATGTAATGCTGAGGCTTTATAAAGCATCGGTGAGACCTCACTTAGAGTATTGTGAGCAGTTTTGGGCCCCGTATCTAAGAAAGGATGTGCTGGTTCAGAGCGGGTTCAGAGGAGGTTCATAAAAATGATTGTAGGATTGAAAGGCTTGTCATGTGAAGAGAGTTTGATGACTCTGGGCCTGTACTCACTGGAATTCTGAAGAATGAGGGGTGACCTCTTTGAAACCTATCGAATGTTCAAAGACCTCGATAGAGTAGATGTGGAGAGCATGTTTCCTATGGTGGGTGGAGTCTAAGACCAGAGGGGACAGCCTCAGAAGAGAGGGGCATCCTTTTAGAGTGGAAATGAGGAGGAATTTCTTGAGCCAGCGGGTGGTGAATCTGTGGAATTTAAGGCAAAGGTTGATAGATTCTTGACTGGTCAGGGCATGGATAGATAAGGGGAAAAGGCAGGAGAGTGAGGCTGAGAGGGAAAAAAGATCAGCCATTATGAAATGGCAGAGCAGACTCAATGGGCCAAATGGCCTAATTCTGCTCCTATGTCTTGTGGTCTTAGGGTATAATTACCCACTGAGAAAGTTCAAGTGAGCCCTTGACCTTGTCATTGTGGTGAAGCTGCTCCCACAGAGCTGTTGAGGAGAGAGTACCAGGATTCAGAGCCAACAATGATGAAGGAGTCATTGATCTGGTTCTAAGTCAGGATGGTGGGAACCTGGAGGGGAACCTGAAGGTGCTGGTGTTCCCCTGTGCCTGCTGTCCCCGTCCTTCTGGGTGGGAGAGGTGTTAGGTTTGGGAGGTGGAGTTTCCATATGGACAATTCAGAGTACCTCATTTACAAAGTCAGAATCAGAATTGGGTTTATTGTCGCTGGCATGTGTCATGAAATTTTTTAACAGCAGCAACAGTTCAATGCAATACATAATATAGAAGAAGAAGAAAAACTAAAAAATAAATAAGTAAATCAATTATAGTATATGTATAATGAATAGATTAAAAATCATGCAGAAACAAAAATAATATATATCAAAAAAGTGAGGTAGTGTCCAAGGGTTCAATGTCCATTCAGGAATCGGATGGCAGAGGGAAAGAAACTGTTTCTGAAACAGTGAGAAAAAGGCATGCCCTGGGTGCTGTGGGTCCTTAATAATGGATGCTGCCTTTCTGAAACACTGCTCCTTGGAGATGTCCTGGGTACTTTGTAGGGTAGTACCCAAGATGGAGCTGACTAAATTCACGACCCTCTGCAGCTTCTTTCGGTCCTGTGCAGTAGCCCCCCCATACCAGACAGTGATGCAGCCTGTCAGAATGTTCTCCAAGGTACATCTGTAGAAGTTTTTGAGTGTTTTTGTTGACATCCCAAATCTCTTCAAACTCCTAATGAAGTATAGCCGCTGTCTTGCCTTCTTTATAACTGCATCGATATGTTGGGACCAGGTTAGATCCTCAGAGATCTTGACACCCAGGAACTTGAAGCTGCTCACTCTCTCCACTTCTGATCCCTCTATGAGGATTGGTATGTGTTCCTTCGTCTTACCCTTCCTGAAGTCCACAATCAGTTCTTTCGTCTTACTGATGTTGAGTGCCAGGTTGTTGCTGCGACACCACCCCACTAGTTGGCATATCTCGCTCCTGCATGCCCTCTCATCACCACCCGAGATTCTACCAACAATGGTTGTATCATCAGCAAATTTATTGATGGTATTTGAGCTATGTCTAGCCACACAGCCATGGATATAGAGAGAGTAGAGCAGTGGGCTGAGCACACACCCCTGAGGTGTTCCGGTGTTGATCGTCAGCAAGGACGAGATGTTATCACCAATCCACACAGATTGTGGTCTTCCGGTTTTGGAAGTCGAGGGTCCAATTGCAGAGGGAGTCCCCTTAACATGATAAAATGTTCCAAGAAGGTCGAGAAAAGTTGACTCCGAGCCATGTTATGAGATTTTAGGGCAAAAGACCTAAAGCTTGATCAAAGAGGAGAGTTTCAGAAAGGTCTGAAAGACAGCTAGAGATGTTAGGGATGAAATCTCCTGAAGTTTAGTCCGTTTGGTAACTGAAGGTTGCAGTTTGTGTCCGTAGGGCTTGAGAGAAGTGGGTGACCTAAATTTTTTTTAAGGTTCTATCTCCCTGGGTCCCCTGCTCCTTCCCTTTCCCCTATGATCTGCTCTCCTCTCCTGTCAGATTCTTTCTTCTCCAGCCCTTGACCTTTCCCACCCACCTGGCCTCACCTATCAGCTTCAAATTAGCCTCCTTCCCTTCCCCCCACCTTTTTATTCTGGTATTCTTCCCCCTTCCTTCTCAGTCCTAAAGAAGGGTCTCATCCCAAAAAACCGACATTTATTCATTTCCATTGATACTGCCTGACCTGCTGAGTTACTCCATCATTTTGTATGTGCTGGTTCTATCTCTGATTAACTTCTGGAGTCACCTGTTTGGCTTCACCGAGTTTGGATTACTGACGGATAAAATTGAATTGGGACTGAAAATGCTCAACTGGTTGAGCAGCGTCTGTGGGGAAAGGAATGGTGATAAGGATGCTGTTTGATATTCATCCATTGGAGCTGGGGGAAGGTAGGGAGAGCTCCTGGTTTTTACAGATGCACAGGGAAAGGTGGGAAGAGGGGAGGAAAGGGTACAGGGAGAGGAGAGATGAGCTAATCTTGTATTTCCACCCAGGGGAGGAAGGAAGATCCTCTGCACATCTTACAGACAGGGACAGGCACCACCACACCTCAGAGGTCTGGAAACTCACTGGATAGCAGCATCCACAGGGATGTTTTCGGAGTCATTTCCGGTACAGGTAAGGAGCAGATACAGGGGTCTTTACCCTGAAACATTGAACCTGTTTCTCTCCCTCCACGGATGCTGCCTGACCTACCGAGTCTTTCCAGCATTTTCTGTTTTGCTTCAGGTTTCCAGCTTTGGCAGTTTGTTTTATTTCAGTGCTTGAGAGCAGAGTGACCTGTGGAGCGGATTAACTCTGCATCACCACACTCAAGTCCTTGTGGGGGTTGGTGGGGGGGGTGGTCGGACTCCAAACTCGGGGTCTGAAGCTTGTGAATTCAAAGTCTGAGGCGTCAAAATCCAGGGGAGACTTTCGGTCTTTCAGTGAAGTAGTGGGGGGTGGGGGGGGTGCTTTGGGATAAGAACTTAGACCAAAATCTCTTCTACCCCTCTGGGATCCTTTGCACTGGGAATACTTCCCTGCTTTTCTTCAGAGTTCAATGCATGGACTTCAGCCAACTTCGCTCAAACATCATTTGCATGATAGTTTATTGGAGCTTACTGTGCATAATTTGGCAACAGTGGAGGTTCATGGGATCAGAGGGTAGGAGCAGAATTAGGCCGTTAGGCCTGTCGTCTGCTCTGCCTTTCAATCATGTCTAATTTTTTTTCAAATCCATTCTCCCGCTCTCTCTCCGTAGCCCTAAACCCCCACATCAACCAAGAACTACTGATCTTTGCCTTAAATGCATCCAATGACTGGGCTTCCACAGCCCTCGGGGGCAACAAAATCCAGCGATTCACCACTGTCGGGCTGAAAAAAAATTCCTCCTCATCTTCATTAGTAAGGGATGTTGCTTTACTCTGAGGCTGTGTCCTCAGATTCTAGATTCTCCACTGATAGAAACTCATCTTGATATCCACTCTTTCTCTCACTCTCCTTTTTCTCCCTCTGTCCCTCTGAATATACCTCTTGCCCATCCTCTAGGTCCCCCCCCCCTTTGTCTTTCTTCCTGGACCTCCTGTCCCATGATCCTCTCGTATCCCCTTTTGCCTATCACCTGTCCAGCTCTCGGCTCCATCCCTCCCCCTCCTGTCTTCTCCTATCATTTTGGATCTCCCCCTCCCCCTCCAGCTTTCAAATCCCTTACTCACTCTTCCTTCAGTTAGTCCTGACGAAGGGTCTCGGCCTGAAACATCGACTGCACCTCTTCCTACAGATGCTGCCTGGCCTGCTGCGTTCACCAACAACTTTGATGTGTGTTGCTTGATGTCCACTCTGCCCATGCCTTTCTGTATCCAGTAGGTTTCAGTAAAATTCTCCCCCCATCCTTCTGAACTCCAGGGAGTACAGGCCCAGAGGTATCAAACGGTCCTCATACATTAAAAGTTTAGTTCCTGGGGTCATTCTTGCAGACCAAGTAGCGTGAGTTTTGTATCCATCCACAGCTTCTCCACATGGGTCCTCTACCCCGTCCATCAACGCTGTGAGACACGCTGATTCCAGGGGCTCCCTGATAAGCACGGACTCTGGCACCAGTCTTCCTGAACGAAACGCCGAGAAGAGCAACTCCCTGGATAAGGTAATTTCTCTCTTTCAAGTAATGCCAAACTTCAGTGTTTCCAAGTGGTATGGCAGCATAACAGTTGCGGAATGTTTTACAGCACTAGTGACCCAAGTTCAGTTCTGCCTCTGTTAAGGAGTTTGTACATTCTCCCTGTGACTGCGTGGTTTTCCTTTGGGTTCTCCAGTTTCCTCCCACGTTCTAAAGATCTGTGGATTAGTAAGATGTGGACGTGCTATATTGGTGCCAGAAATCCAGCAACACTTGCAGCCTGCCTCTAGCACATCTTCGGACTGTGTTGGTTGTTGCCGCATTTCACTGTATGTTTCGTTCTTTCCATGTACGTGTGATTGATAAAGCTAATCTTTAAGGTCTTTAATCTTTAGCGATTAAGCTTTTCGACAGGACCCATCTGTTGGTTGTGTTGTGTCCCACCAGTTGGCCCAGAGTTTGCTGGTGCTCAGCATCTCCCAGTAGTCTCTGCAGTGGTTTGCCTTTCGATTTAGTGGTTTTTCCAGATCTTAGACGGCATGGAATTTGCAGCAGAGGTCCTTGGCCAATGTGCCCTTCACCCGGGAGATTTCAGGATCACGATCGGAGCGGAGGCTCGCTGAACTGGGCTCACACTGGGAATTGACAGGTCAGGTTGAGACGTACCAAGGGAGCCTGGTTCATTTCGGAACCTGACACTCAGAGAATCTGCGTGAACAATTGAGCATGAAGGAATGCAGCCCCACATCTGTAACCGTTCACGGTCAGAGCAGGAGACATTGAGCAGAAACCACTTCCACATCGTTGTGCTGCTCAGTGCCAGCCTAACCCTTCCCAGCACACTGAAAGGGGCGCAGCAGACAATCTGCTGGAGGAACTTAGCAGGCCAAGCAGCATCTATGGGAGGAAGGGAACTGTCGACATTTTGGGTCTAAAAACACCTTGGTTTCTTCAACAACGCACAAAAGTGATTTCCCCTCCTCCTGTCCCTACCCTCTCTATCTGTCCATCCCCCACACACTTCTCTCACCAGTTCCCCATCCAAGTCCTCCCTTTATTCCATGCTCCTCTGTCCTCTCTTATCAAATTCCATCTTCATCAGCACTTCGTCACTTCCACCTATCACCTCCCAGCTTCTAACGTTATTCCCTCTCTCCCATCACCCACCAGCCCGTGCTCCACCACTTTCCCCCACCTCTTTATACTGGTTACCTCCCCTCTTTCCAGTCCAGCTGAAGGGTCTCGACTGTCCTTTTCCCTCCCCAGATGCTCCCTGACCCATTGAGTTCCTCCAGCCCCTGTGGGCATTGCTTCTTACTTCCGTTAGCTGCAGTCTCTTCTCCAGTCGATCTTGTGTTGCCCCAGGTTTCCAGCTTCTGCTGTCTCAAAGCTTAAGCGGGTGATTGATGAAGTGACTGTTGTGGCGGAAGGGCTTGCACCTCATCCACCGCGGCTGACACTCGTGACCGCACTAAAGCCTGCCCGTTTACGTTGGTCTTGCCCGACTTTCATTTTGAACCTGACCACGTCACCTTCTTCTTTGTACTAACAGAGAGAGAGGCTTGTCAGGAGGCACTCCGCTTTGGCTAAGCAGACTAACCAGGAGGCTGAGGAAAGTTCAAAGTCGGCACGGAGGAACTGTGTTACCATGGATTTTTCTGTTTTGTCCGTCCCAGCCCTTCCGGAGAGGATTCTGCATGCTGCCCTGTCTCTCCCACTCCTTGAAGTACTTAACTCTTGTATATTGGACGCTCTGAGTGAAATAAACTGTTAGTAGCAACTCCAACCAGTTTGTGACTTTAGAAAGTGCCTGATGTAACAATTGCCGTATTATAGGTAGTGAATCTCAAATACACTGTCTCCATAACGTCCTTCCCTTATGAAACTTAATTATTTACTTAAGCCTCTCACTGGGGTCCAGTTTCCTCCTGCAGCATCTCACCGGAGTCCTCTGTCCTGGCCCATTCTGCTGGGTCACAGAAGGTTTATCAGCCCTGTGGCTTCCATGGGCTTGTACCTTCCATCACATGACTTCATACGTCTTCTCGATGAAGGCCCTTCCTTTCGCAGGGGTGAGGTCTTTGGAGTTTCCGTAGCTCTGTGTTTTTACAGAATTGTGTTGCTCGCCCCATGCCCTGCCCAACCCAACTCTTTCCGTAGCCAGGCTTGGAATTCCTTGAAATAATGTTGCGGGTTGTTTTCAGCCATTTAAAACCAAATCATTAGAATGTAAAGCAGTACAGTTCCTGACAGGCCATTCGGCCTAAAATATTGTACCGATCTTCATGCCAATTTATACTAAATGTCTCCTCCTATCCCTCCATTCCCTTTCTACTCGTGCATCTATCACCAAGCCTTCTAAACTTCCAACTTCCACCACTACCCTCGGTAATCTACTCCAGACACTCGGTGTAAAAACAAAAGTGCCCCTCACATCAGCATTACCCCCTTGAGATGCACTGAACAGACCCCCCCCCACCCTACTCCCGGTCAAGTCAGCTCGTTCAGTCACTGAGGTGGAGTTGGTAAGAACAATGCTTGCATCACTGTTAATCATTGTCTTGCTTTGTTGTGTGGCCTTTGGCTTTCGGTGCAGGAGATGGGTGTGAGCGTGGCTGTGCAATCACGTTAATTATAAGTTCTCCCAGCACATCATGTCAGTGGTAAAAACTCAGCCTGGTACCATCGTGTTGTACAGCTAAGGACTGAAATCAGTGAGGGATGGGCTGATGCTTAGCTGATCCTCAGTGATAATTCTAATGGTTAGAAGTATTTTATCCTCCATTTATTCTGACTAAAGGAGGATGTAGAATGGTACAGCACACTGCAGTTCAGCGTCACAGTTTCACATTACCCAATGAAATCTGTGCTGAGTGGAACTCCCGCTCCTACAGCGTTGGGAGCACCTTCACCACGTGCATTGCAGTTGATCAAGGTGACAGCTCACCCATCTCCACAAGGGCAATGGGGTGGGGTGGGGAATGGGCCATAAATCTCGTGTTGCAGGAATGGTCAGATTTCCCCAAGAGAATTCCACTTTGGAAGCCACACTTTGGTCTTGGCTCATCGATGCCTACTCCAATGCAATTCTAATCTTGTTGTCACATCCTATCGAGCCTGCTCTGCCATTCAATAAGATCATGGCTGATCTGGCCATGGACTCATCTCCACTTACCTGCCTTTTCCCCATAACCCTTAATTCCCCTACTGTGCAAAACTTTATCCAACCTTGTCTTAAATATATTTACTAAGGTAGCCTCCACTCCTTCATTGGCAGAGAACTCCACCGATTCACCTCTCTCTGAAAAAAGCAGTTCCTCTTCATCTTTGTCCCAAATCTACTCCCCCAAATCTTGAGGCTATGCCCCCTAGTTCTAGTCCCACCCATCAGTGGAAACAACTTTCCTGCCTCTATCTTATCTATCCCTTTCATAATTTTATATGTTTCCATAAGATCTCCTCTCATTCTTTGGAATTCCAGGGAGCACAGTCCCAGGCGACTGAATCTCTCCTCATAGTTTAATCCTCTTCGTCTCTGGAATCAACCTAGTGAACCTCCTCTGCACCACCTCCAAAGCCAGTATATCCTTCTTCAAGTAAGGAGAACAGAACTACACGCAATACTCCAGATGTGGCTCACCAGTACCTGTACAGTTGCAGCATAACCTCCCTGCTCTTAAATTCAATCCCTCGAGCAATGAAGGCCAGCATCCCATTTGCCTTCTTGATAGCCTGCTGCACTGCAAACCAACCCTTTGTAATTCATGCGCAAGCACTCCCAAGTCCCTCTGCACAGCAGCTTGCTGCAATATTTCACCATTTAAATCTGCTCTTCCATTTTTCCTTCCAAAGCGGATGACCTCACATTTACCAACATTGTACTCCATCTGCCAGACCCTTGCCCACTCACTTAAATTATCTGTATCTCTCTTCCACCTTTGACCCCACGTGCCTTCTGTTCCCTTCCAGTTCTAAACTTTTGATCATCCTCTAAATTCAAAGTTCTACCACTGGTGACTGCACCTCTTTTTGAGGCTCAAACTGAGGAATCTCTTTCCTAAACATAGAACATACAGCACAATACAGGCCCTTCGGCCCACAATGTTGTGCCGACCCTCAAACCGTGCCTCCCATATAACCCCCCACCTTAAATTCCTCCATATACCTGTGCTAAAGCTGTCCCTCCCTTCCTCCTGTCCAAACTAGTTCCCCCAACTAAGCCCCCATGGTGACTCATCTGGTATTTTATCGAACCCCTCATCCCTGCACACTTTTTAGTTAATTCACAAGAAGTGGATGTTGCTGGCAATGTCGACACTTACTCCCAGTTCATAATTGTTCCCGGGTCAAGCAGTGGTGGAGTAGAGTAGTTAAGTGTTATCTAGCCTGGCGGGTCTGGAGTCACATCGAGATCAGGTGGGTAAGGATGACTGATTTCTTTCCTGTGATTGATCAGCAATTGATAGGTTCTTGGTTCTTAAGGGGATTAAGGGTTACAGGGACAAGGCAGGAGAATGGGGTTGCTGCTTTATTGAATGCTGGAGAAGATTCAATGGGGTGAAAGGCCCAGTTGCTCCTGACTTATGGTCTGAGATGAGTTTTTGCAAGTCTGATAGGCAGGAGATAAATTTTGCTTGTGTCATCATACAACAACGTACTGATTATTGCATGGCTTGGTGGTTCTACCAATGTTGTATGAAGGTGTGGGTTGATCCTTCTATTCATTGAGAACGAATCTGTTCAGCAGCTCACCACAGCCAGCGAGGTGTTAAAACAGCCTCCTGTTTGAGAAATGACGCTTGCTTTGAAAATTGCTCTGCCCTTTGCCGACGGGAACGAATTTTCACCGGTGTATCCATCTCTCTCAGAGCCACGGTTGTGTCGGGAGCTGCATTGTGCGCTGTGACAAGCTGGAGCAGGCGGAGATCAGGAGTCTGCTCATGTGCTTCCTGCACGTGTTGAAGAGCATGTCTGAGGGTAAGCTGCCAGCACCCGAAACCCACCCAAGCACCCAGCACCCAGCAGTGGACAAGTGCCTCCTTTCCCTTGTTGCTATGAGAACTAGGATGGATGGAATGACTGAGGGGATTTTTGCTAGAGTTGTATAGCTCTGGAACAGGCCTTTCAGACCAACTGGCCCAAGATGATTTAGATCTCCCACCTAAGCTCGTTCTCTTTGGCCCATAACATTCCAAACATTCCCAATCCATGGACCTGTCCAGCTGCCTCTTTGAAGTTGTTATTGTAGCTGCCTCAGCTCATCCCACATTGAGACCACCCTTTGTGTGGAAAAAGTTCTGCATCATCTCAGCAAGGAGTCAGTAATCCATTGGAAACCAGTCCGGCCTGTCTGAAGTGGCCAACCCTGGGTGTGGCATTGAATGGTCGGCCCTGGAATGCAGTGGAGTTCAGCCAGCACGACGGTCGGACTGAAAGGGTTAATGGAGAAGGCCCCTAGTTTGCACTAGTGAGCAGATTTACAGGTGCCCCTCATGAAATGCACACTGGGTGTCTGTAGTTCTCAGTGCGCAGTGAAGTAATTGCATTGGGTAAAGGAGATCCAGAGGCAGTACGAAGCTGTTGTTGAACCACTTCAGGAACACGGTAAGCAGCTCTGGGCACCTCTCCTCTGAGACGACATAATGGGCTTGGAGAGAAGGAAGCAGAGACTTTCCGATGCGGTGTCCGGATTCTCCGGATTTACACCACTAGAATGGATTAAACAAATTTACCTTCCTCTTCCCGGAAAATCAACCAGTCAGAGGAGGAAGAGGCAGCACAGCTGTGCAGCTGGTCGAGACACTGCCTCACAGGTGTCCGAGACCAGGTTCGATCCCGACCTCAGGTGTTGTCTGGCTGGAGTTTGCACATTCTCCCTCTGATCAACTGGGTTCTCCCAGATGCTCCGGTTTCCCTCCACAGTCCAAAGATGTACCAGTTGGTAGGTTAATTGGTCATTGTAAATTGTCCTGTGACCAGGCTAGGGTTAAACTGGGGGTTGCTGGCCGGTAGACCGTTATGCGCTGCCTCAGTAGATAAATAAATACATTTTCAATGGCAAAATCATTTTATATCACAACAATTGTAGAGTTATACCTTCATTATAAGTAATTAAAACTATATCTTAAGGAAAAGTGGACATTAGGAGTTAGCGGTATAAAAGATGAGGCATGATATTTTTCAAATGGTAGGACAGAATCAAGGGGCTGAATGGCCTACCTCTGGTTCTACTGTAGCTTTTACATTCCTTTCTCCTCCTTCTGAGGCAGTTTGGCTGGAGGATGACTGGTTTCTCTGCTCCTTTTCTGTGGGCCACTGCAAATCCTTCCACTGACACCGATGGAGCAGGCTGCAGGGGAAGGGTGGGTGGGTGGTATGTGAGGTGGTCTACTCCCCTGATGTTACGCTTGGATCCTCTGTACCCTCAGAAAATGGCTTTGAGATGTGAAGTGCCATCCCAAATGCTCTACCGTCTCAAGCAGTCATGGGCTAGAAGTCACCTGGAATTAGTGGAGGTTTTGAATCTTATTCTTACAATGGTTGAGGGAATAATGCATAATTACATGTTTATTTTATAGATGCATTGATTACTTACTGGAACAAAGCTTCTAGCCCAGAGACGATGGACTTCTTCACCATCTTAGAGTGAGTGTATTTGAGCACTGGATCCTTGCAGTAATGGAGAATCATGTTGTTCCAAAGACTGTTCAAAGTAAATTTATTATCAAAGTACATATATGTCACCATAGACCACCCTGAGATCCATTATTCTTGCGGGGGTTCACAGTAAATCCAAGAAACACAATAGAATCACTGAAAGACTGCACACAGGACAGACGAATAACCACTGTGTAAAAGGCAACAAACTCTGCAAATACAAAAGAAAATAACAATAAATAATAAATAAGTCTTGAGAACATGAGATGAAGACTCCTCGAAAGTGAGTCCGTAAGTTGTGGGAACAGTTCAGTGATACAGCGAACGAAGTTATCCACTCGGGAACAAGAGCCTGTTGGTTGAGGGGTGATAACTATTCCTGAACCTGGTGGTGTGGGTCCTGAGGCTCCTCTACCACCTTCCTGATGGCAGCGGTGAGAAGAGAGCGTGACCTGGGTGGCAGGGGTCCCCGATGAAGGATCGGTCCGTTGTGCCTGTGCTAACTGTTTGAAATAGCTGCACAATTTGTTCCACGTCCATAATCTTTCTTGCAATGTGGGTAAGAGTCTGCAGATATGTCAGGCTTATTATCACTGACTTATATGACGTGAAATTTGTTGCTAAGGGCATGAAGTTACTATAAATTACAGCCATAAATAAGAAGTGCAATAAAAGGAATGATGGACTGTTTAAAAACATGGCATGTCAGAGGGGAAGAAGCTGTTCCCGAACTGCTGCATGTGAGTTTTCAGGTTCTTGTACCACCTTCCCAATGGTAGTAACAAGGGGGGTGGGGGGGGGGTCATGTCCCAAATGGTCAGGGTCATTACTGATGGATCCTGCCTTCTTGAGGTGCTGCCCCTTGAAGGTATCCTCAGAGGGCTTTTCGGGTCAGTTTAAGAACCCAGTGGCAGTGGAAAAGGTGCTGCTGTTGAACCTGCATGTGTGGGTCTTCAGGCTTCTGTACCTCCTGCCTGACAGCAGCATGGAGAAGAGGTCATGGATGGTGGGGGTCCCTGACGATGGATACCCCCTTCCTGAGACATCAGCTCGTGTAGGTGTAAAGTCTGTCCGTAATCCCCCTGTGGAATCTGTTTTCACTGCCCCTCCATTCAACCAAATCCAGATCATACTCGGTCAGTGAAGGACAGTTTCCTTATCTCACCTCTGATTTATTAAGGAAAAATATATTTATTATGTGTATAGTTGGGAAGCACATTTCTTTGTTGTTTACAAGGTGCTGTCCAGTCTTTGGTGTTGTTGATGAATCATTATCTATGTGGCCTCCGGAGCTATTGTACGTATTCAATAATGCAATGCTGAATATTAAATCTTCCTTTTCAACAGAGTCTGTCTTCACCAGTTCCGTTACATGGGGAAACGATACATTGCAAGGTACTGGTCCTGAATCTGTTCATTGCTCAGGAACGCTGGTGTGTGTTTCTTTTCCGATATTAGATGAGAGAAGAGAGAAAACATTGCTTTTCTATAGGACCATCTAAAGCAGGAGTGCCCAAACTGGGGTCTGCGGACCCCTTGCTTGATGGTATTGGTCCATGGCATAAAAAAGGTGGGGAACCCCTTTCTAAACCAAAAAACTCCCCACAAAAATGCTTCACAGTCGGTTAAGTACCTTTGAAGAAGTCTGAAAAAGCTCTGGGCTGCACAGTGAGATCTCTCAAACAGTAATGCAATAATTGCTGCCATGGGTTTATTGCAATCACATGTACCGAGATACAGGAAGCTTTCCCTTTGCCTGTTATCCATGCTGACTATTCCATACATAAATACACTGAGGGTGTACAAAGTGAAAAACAACAGGTGAACGTGGAATACCCCATCACTATTACAGCGAATGTGCAGTGCAGTTAAACAAATAAAGTGCAAGAGTCTTGCCAAGGTAGATTTTAGAATCAAGAGTTCATCTCTATCATAGAAGAGGTCAGTTCCAGATTCTCATAACAGTGGGATAGAAGCTGTCCTTCAGCATGGTGGTACATGTTCTCAAACTTTTCTATCTTCTGACAATGGAATGGGGGGTGGGGGGGAAGAGAGAATGAGGGATCAGAAAGACTATAAGACATAGGAACAAAATATTTGGTCATTCAGCCCATCGAGTCTGCTCTGCCATTCAGTCATGGCTGATTCATTTACCCTCTCAACCCCATTCACCTGCCTTTGCCCCATAGCTTTTGACACCCTTACAAATCAAGAACCTATCAACCTCTGCTTTAAGTATACCCAATGACTTGGCCTCCACAACTGATTGGCAACAAATTCCATAGATTGACCGCTCTTTGGCTAAGGGAATTCCTCCTCAGTCTCTGTTGTAAAGAGACAACCTTCTATTCAGGAGGCTGTGCCTCCTAGTCCTAGACGCCTACATTATTGGAAACATCCTTTCCATATCCACTCTATCTTGGTCCTTCAAAAACTAAGCAAAGTTTTAAAGCTGGGAACCAGCAGGGTTATTCTTATAAACGTAATGATTCTCCCTGTGCAATAGCTGGCATCAGCTTTAATAACATTAATAATCACTGCCTCCGTGGCCAGTAAGTATCAGTTGTTGTTTCCTATGGCAGATGTTATTCTCTTCACACTTCTAATTGCTTTTTGTCAAGCTACTCCTCCAGCTCGTGGCCACATCAATGTACCACGGCAGAGCTGTCTGGGATCTTGGTGAGAGGGCATGTTTGGACCTGATGGAGAATGTCCTGGGTTGGGGCACCACAGGGGCAAGCTGGGGTTAGCTGTCGGTAAGAATAGTGAAGCCCCTGTCACATCGAGAAGTAGGGTTGAGATTTTGCCAGTTTTTGTCAGCTCTACTTCAGTGCTGCTTGAGATAATCTGGTCAATTAATGCAAATCAAAAGATAACTTTTCCCAAAACCAGTCCTAACCCACCCTGGGTCAGACTCATGAGGGTGATAATTCTCCTTCAACCACAGCTCAAAGAGGTTCCTTTGATACTGGTAAACACATTTTAAATACTGTTATATATTCAAGGTTCTTAAATCTATGCCACATGACCAGGGTAATATTTATACCCCAGGCAAAGGGCTGTAAAGCAGACAGTCTGATCACGGCCATGGTACTTTGTGGGATCTTGCTGTGCAGAGATCAGCTACTGTATTTCCTACACTAATCTGGTTAAACTGTTACTGATTTTTTTTAATGAATCTCCAGTCTCCAATAGTACCAAGAATTATTTAGAATGAAAATAAATTACTCCATTTTGTCCCACTACCCACTACAAGTTGCTGAAGACCTTGCACATTCGGGTAACACAAATATATTTTGTCTGGGTCTTAACTGAGAACCGAGCTGGTGTAAAGTCAGTTTGACAGCTGACGAGTCCCTAGATGAGTCAAAACTGCTAACTCTGTTCCCAATGAATCCTGAAATAAATGGTAAAGATTCCACTTTGGTTAAGCAGAACGAGAGAGCACTGCGGCACAGAAAAGGGCTCTTCGGCCCATCTAGTCTGTGCAGACCGGTTTTTCTGTTTCATCCCATCTACCCATACCAGGACTATAACCCACCATTCTGCTCTCCCTAAATACACAGTTGCTCATTAATGTGTGGTAAATATTTTTTTTTACAGGACACTATCAATTTGCCTGAAAATGTTTTTTTTTCCCCAAACGCTGGAGTGATTCTCTGATAGTGAAGCTTTACTTCTGAAACTAATGTTAATTTTATGAAGCTTTTTTGACTTATTCTTCTGGTCGGATTGGTCGTATTTTCTAGTATTTCTATACGAACTAACCTGGTCTGGTCTCTGTGATAATGAACTCTGGGTGGTGGTATGATGCAGTGAATTCACCAGTTACTCCTAACACACATTCTACTTTCTCTTTCCATTTCACACCTGCACGATGGCAAAAGCTAAACTCAAAACAGTAAATATGTATGGCTCCTTCCCTTCTTGGGTAAGATCTGACTTCACGTTGCTCTGCATGTTATATGCTCCCCATTGCTTCTGTGTGTGTTGTTTGTACCATAGGGTGTTCTGCTGGCTTGGGAACTTCTGTAACAGGTGAAAACAATTGCAGCAGTCCCTTTACTTTACACTTAGTGGCCACTTTATTGGATACACCTGCGAATACATAATGCAAATACTGAATCAGGTAATCATGTGGCAGCAGCTCAATGCAATTCAAAGCATGCAGATACGGTCAAGAGGTTCAGCTGTGGTTCAGACCAAACATCAGCAACCTGATCAAAGTGACTTTGATGATGGAATGATTAGTTTGTGCCAGACGGGTTTGAGTATCTCAGAAACTGCAGATCTCTCGGGATTTTCGCCCACAATGGTCTCTAGAGTTTTTACAGAGAATGGTGCTAGAAACCAAAAAAAACCATCCAATGAGCTGCAGTTCTGCAGGCAAAAGTGCCTTGAAAATGACAGAGGTAAGAGGAGAATGGAGAGACTGGTTCAAGCTTGGCAGGAAGGCAAGAGTAACTCAACTAACTACGTCGAACCTTGAAGTGGATGGGCGACAACAGAGGGTCACGCTGTGTTCCAGTCCTGTCCCTAAGAAAGTGGTCACTAACTGTATTGTGCTTGGCTATTGCTGTTGAATTTCTGGCCTTTAACCACTAGATAGCAGTGTCCTCACTCACACTCACTTGTAATTATTAGAGCTTTACATTGTCTCGTGCACCTGAATGAAGTTGAGCATTCAATTTCCAATTGTTGTTCCGATTGCTTCTAAATTCTGAGAACCAGAAATTCCTTAGGCTTGGAAAATTGACTGGTGACGATACCTCCATTTTAAATGGTCGCAATTGAGGCCAAGTGCAGTTAATATAGGAAAAGTAGACTAACCAGTTCAGTGACATGCCGTAAAGTAAGACTGCTTCGCTAACACCTCGGCTTTTGCGGCATTGTGCTGACATTAACCTTTGCTCTGTCCCATTTCCCCATCTTGCAGGAACCAAGAGGGGTTAGGACCCATGAGTATTGCACATGAGAAAAGAGCTCAAACGTTGCCTGTTTCTCGCAATAGAGCAGGAATGATGCATGCCAGATTGCAGCAGTTGAGCAGCCTGGATAACTCATACACTTTTAACCACAGTAAGTCACCGGGCATCTAGGGACGGTCAAGGGTATCAGTGCAACACCTCCTTTGTACAGACGTAGCACACCACCCCCAGAGCATGGTTGTGGACCACCACATTTCCCATTGGTTGAAACAAAGCATGTCAACGAAAGTCAATTGGGGACGGAACAGATTTGGAACATTTTGCAGATGCAACTCATAACCGTTGATGGTCCAGAAGTGTCGTTTATATCATCCGATAAGAATGTATTGTGGAACTTCTTTTTCAATTTCTCTGGGGACGGATACTCTAGTTAAGGGAGTTACTACCATTACTGAGCTAACATTAGTATTTATTAACATGCCCAAGTACAGTTATTGATGAAGCAGGAATGAATTTTCTGTTGCTAAACTCCCTATTATTTCTCAAACCAATCTGTCTGACTCATCAGAGTGAACCCATCTGGTCCATGTTGCTTCCTCAGGGAGCAATCCTCAGCTGCCCACCCGTCCTTATTTCCCTGTGACCCAGCTACTTATTCTCTCACGCACACACTCATCCACTCCCAGTTTATTCAGTCTGCACTTCCTCACACACTGAAGGTAACCAATTAACCTCCGACAGCACATCCTTTGATGCAGGAAGAACGCAGAGCACCCAGGGGAGATCCACATGGTCAGCAGGAGGTTGATCAAACTCTGCATGAACAGCACGGAGGTCAGGATGAAACTTGGTTATATATAGCGAGCTATTCAGTCCATTGCTGACTTGTCGGCTCCTTGAAAGATCCGTCTAGTTGGAACCGCACCCCCCTGTACGGTACCCTACAACTCCTGCTGGTTTTCACTTTTCCGGTTATTTCTTTGACAGAATCTGCTTCGTGATCCAACTTCACGTTACAAACCACAACAATGTGCTGAAAGAGCAATTTTTCACAATTTCCCCTCTTCCCCCGGCGATAAAAAGGAGGAGCGGAATTAGGCCATTGAGTCTGCTCCACTCTCACCGTATCCCTTGATGCTCCAACCAATCAGGAATCTATCATCTGTTTTAAATATACCATTGGACTTGGCCTCCACTGCGGTCTGTGGCTGAGTATTCCACGAATTTACCACTCTTCGGCTAAAAAAATTCCTCCTTACCTCTGTTCTAAAAGGTCGCCCCTCAATTTTGAGGCTGTGCCCTGTAGTTCTGGATACTCGTGCCAGAGGAAACATCCTCTCCACATCCACCTTATCTAGACCTTTCAACATTCGGTAGGTCTCAATGAGATCTCCATGCATTCTTCTAAATTTCAGTGAATACAGGCCCAAAGCTACCAAATGCTCCTCATATGTAAACCCCTTAATTCCTGGAATCATCCTCGTGAACCTCCTTTGGATTCTCTCTAATGACAATACATCCTGACTAATGTCTTAGAAAGCTTCATCAATATCTCCTTGGTTTTATATTCTATTCTTCTTGAAATAAATGCCAACATTGCATTTACCTTTACAGCAGACTCAACCTGTAAATTAACCTTCTGGGAGTTTTGCACAAGGACTCCTAAGTCTCTTTGCACCTCTAAATTTTCTCCCCGTTTAGATAATAGCCTGCACTACTATTCTGCCAATCCACATTGTGACCTCTGGGCACCCACTCTCCTGCCCCTAAATGTGGTTCATTATGATCCATCATTAACCTGTTTGTTCTTAACAAAGACAAACTTCACATGGGTTAATGCTGGAACATTTTACTTACAATTGCAAGCAGCTCACCAACGTCTCTTACAGTCCTGGAGTGACCCACCCACATTGCCCACTGGGAACTGTAGTTCTTTATTATGTGCACTCATAATAACACATCTTCCCCATTGAAAGGAGAGCAAAGGCAATACTATGTCCTCATAGACCTGCAAGGAACAATAATCCTTTCCAACAAAGATATCTGCATTAACTTCAATTGTAATGAGCAAGCACAGTCCCTCATTCACTCATCAACCTACAGTCAGTCTCTGATGTGGTTTGATGGTCCTTTTTGGTCTGCTAGTTGTTTCCAAAGACATCTTGCTTTTATTTGCTGTGTTAATATTAGTGTCTTTCTGAGAACTCTGATCAACTGGTTCTGGACTAGTTCATGCGATTCAGCCAGGTTTCGAGATTAAACATCTGGACCACATTGGGATTAATTCCCTTTATTTGAATTCATATCGAGAACTCTTATTAAAAACTGATAAGTCCTTAATTATTTTAATGTCATAAACAGTCTTTCACTGCATAATCTCACCAGTTGCTTAGGATACTGATAGGAACTAAAGTCTCATTTTACATTTGGTGTAGTTTGCTTTTTGATTAATAGTGTTCACTGTAATAGGCTTTAAAAATACAGGCAAATGCAACAATTTTTAATTTCTATAATAATTTACATCTACGTCGGCAAATGACTGCACTAATCCCCGCAGGTTCAAAGTTTCCCATTGCTGCTTACCCTTCGATTCACCCAGTCTGCTGCCCCATTAACGTGACCATACCACTGACCATCACTGACATACTAACGTAATTGATTAGGGGTCTGTGTATAACTCAATAACTGCATTTTGAAAGACGCATTCCAAAGTACATGCTGGCATTGTAAGAATACCTCACCAACACAGAGTGCACCAGGTGTACAAAAATAACTGCATATCAAGTCTGATTAACAAGATGATGTACTGGTTATGTGTGTCGATAGAACAATACGCCCTGAGCTCTCAGCATAAACAGATTACTGTGTGTCAGGGTTCATACCATCCTTATTGTTTACCTGTGTGTGTGTGTGTGTGTTCCTAACTTTTATAACTCTTCATGGACCAAGGAAATGTTTGCAATTCTGCGAAATGTTGATCTGTTGAATTAAATGTCACCAAAATAATTTAAGATCTACTTCTTTAAACTGGGGAGGGGGGGAGAGACTCTTCACAATGAATGTGTAAAATATATGTATATATTTGGCTCCTGGAGCATATGATGACGCAAGATTTGGTAATGTTAAATATTTGTCCTGTTGTACTCCTGTTAAAAGCCAATAGGAATGTGGGTCCATGTTAAGACTGTGTTACTGGTGACGGTATCCTTGTAATAAAATGACCTTATCTCTGTTTCCAGTGTAAGAAAGGTTTCCAGTGTTCTTGGGATTTCTGTAGACAATGGTAAGACTCAGCAAGGTTACATTTGTTGGTTTGTTGTTGCTACGGCTCTGATCCCAGAGGGACAGAGATTCCCAAACAGTTGTATCCTCGCAGCCTGTCCCTTCAGATGTGTGTCCTGTAACTGCACCACTGTCTCTGAGGGAAGGGTTATTTCTGTTTCTCAGTCAGCGACACTACTGCTTGCGGACTAGAGCACATCACCTCTTTTGGTTTAGGTCTGCACCATTTCACGCTTCCGACTCTCAACCCAGATCAGAGGTATAGTTTGAGCTCCGCCCTCAACTGACTGCACTATCGTCCCAGTATCCCTTAAAATCCCGGCCGGAGATCTGGGGGGAGTAACCCCTGATAATTAGTGTGGAGGGTGAGGGAAGTCCCTTGTTGCTCTGAGTTACACTCAATGCAAGATGGACTGGAATTGATCATGGGGCACACAGTGTTCTAGACAGGATCAATAGATCACCAGGCCCTGGAGGAGATAGCAGTGAAGCTCTCTGAGGCATCAAAAGCCAGAAGAAAAACTGGAATTTATATATCCCTTCTGCATTTCTGAAGTGTAGGCACCATTGCCAAGTGTGGGAAATCCTTCCTTGATTTCAGAATTGCAGTTGAGTTTTGTTATGGTATGAAAACTTTAGAGGGAGCAGCAGGATATTAAAAGGTCACTTTCTGCTCACCCTGGTCCCTTGGTATTTGTGCCTAGTTCAGTTCTGTAGGTTCTGAGGTGACTGAGTCCCATTTGGGACCTGCGCACTCTACCACAGGTTGGGAATGGGTGCGATGTACTCCTCCTGTTGTTTGTATGTGGTTGCCTACAGGGAGTCTGAAGCAGGGCTTCCCAACCATTTTATTCCATGAAGCCTTACCATTAATGTCTGTGGGCCCCAGGTTGGGAACCCCTGGTCTAAAGGGACTGTGCCTTCCCAGATACTGCTCTCAGGTCAACGATTTCCATGCATTGGTGGAGAAATTGATCATTGTGGAGGACGACTATTTTGCTCCCTCCTAATCACTGCCAGAATTCAGGGCACTGCATCATTGCTTTGATGTCACGTGTATACATCAGAGCAGGAGACAACCTGGGCACCACGCAGAGCAGTGAGAATGCCAATGAGCTGATAGTGTTTGCAAGGAAGGAGCTTTGGGAGAGTTATAGACTTGACCAGAGGGTCACACCACCTCCAAGAGAAGTAGCACGAGGTACCCCCACTGGCTGTTGGAGAGTCAAGTCCAATACCTTCGCTTCTCAGTTTGAGATGATTATGGGCAAACATCAACTGGTATCTTGTTAAAATATGCATCTTCTGGGACAATTAAAGAAACTGAGAGGAGGAAATTTATTCTTGGTGGCTGGCAGTATTGGGTGACTCTACATTGTACCCAATGTCCAAAATCCAGGTCAGTTAGCTTCAAGGAAACCAAATTTTGGATATGGAATACAACAAATAGCCTTTTCTGCATTGTCTTAACCAAAGGCAAATTTCATTCCTTATTTAAACTGTTTGAGTTTCACATTTATTATAGTCTAAATTGGGATTTACTTCTACTACTAAGGGGTAGGGGAGTGGTTTGTGGGAATGTTCATAGTAAAATGTGAATCAACGTTAGTCACTCAATGTTCCAGTTATATGAACCTTCTGATCTTTATATTTCTTCCTAAATCACAGGAGTTATTGGGTGCTGCACACTTTGTCAGGTAAGTGTGCAGACCCACTAATCTCTGTAAGGGTGGTTGCGGTAATGGTATAAAAGCTGTAAAGCCTATGTTGAACTTGTACAGGCAAACTCAAAGGCATGATGGTCCTATAAAGAACCATTGTTTTTGTATTGGAAGTGTCACGGTCCTGTTACAGTTTGAGCCATTAAAGGGTGAAGTCAGGAGGGCAGTGGGAATCTGAGATCTCTGCTCACATCCAGGACAAAGCAGTTCAGCTGACTGGTACCTGAACAACTTCCCTCCAACACTGCAGCAAGGACCACTTACAACATCCTCCGAAACCCCCTACCTTCGCCGCCAGGAGGGACAAGGTATCACCTCCTGCAGGCTCCCCTCTATGACACACACTCTTGATTTGAAATGTATCATGAGCTCCTTTGTTGTCACTGGGTCCAAACTCTGGAACACCTTGTCATGAAGGAGAGGCAGAGAAAGGGTTTACTTAGAACTTATTCTCATTTAACAAAATCTGCACTCCTTAGAAAAAGTCCTTCCATTCTACATCACTTCACACTTTAACCGAAGATATAGGAGCCATTCGGCCCATCAAGTCTGCTCCCCCATTTTCATGATTGATATATCTCCCCTTTCAATCCTATTTATGTAATGTCACAGTGTCTTCATTGCACGTTGGGATTTTACAACATAGAACAGCAAATGAGGTAGATTTTGAAGTCCTTCATTTACAGCAGCATAGAAGCAATCAGTTTTATTTAGAGGTGTTCTTTGCTTCATTTTAAGTTGTGAAATTTATGCCTGTAAGCTGTGATTTAGGTGGGCCATTGGTACTGAATGTTGTGGTAATAAAACTTTCCCTTTAACCAGGCTACGGACATTCTGACGCTGATGTTATTCATCAGTCACTCCTGGAGGCCAACATTGCGACTGAAGTGTGTCTGACTGTGCTGGAAAGAATATCCCTGTTCACGCATGTTTTTAAGGTAAGGTTCTCCAGGTGGTGCGGAAGGCAATGGTAAGCAAAGAACAGTCGATGTTTTGGGCTGAGAACCTCCAACAGGACATGAAGGGTCTTGGCCCGAAACGTCAACTGTTCATTCCCCTCCATAGATACTGACTGATGCGCTGAATTCCTCCAGCATGTTGTGTGTATTGCTCAAAGAAAGAGGTCATATGAGATACTAACATTCACTAATGGCATGAGACAACACTACTGTCACATCCTCTCTCTTCACACTCCGCTATCTGCTGGGGTTAGTCCCCTTCCAAATGAAAGGAGAAGAGTTATGTTACTGGACAAGCGATCCAGAAAGCCAGACAGGTGATCCAGAGGCAGCTTAGCAAAAGGGAGGGGTTGAGTGAGGGAATTCTGGAGGATAGGGCTGTAATGGGTACTGGAGGAGTATAGGGATCCCAAGGTCATGGGGCTGGAAGTGGAATGGAAGTTGAGGCTTGAGACCACAGTGGGGTCATAATGACGAATGCTGAAGGATGTTCATTTTTCTTTAATGATGGCAAAGGAGGCCATCTGGCCCATTGAGTCAGTGCAGGCTCACAGAGCGGTTCATTTCTGCACCCCGACTAATTTTCCCTGTACTTATTCTCCCCAACAATTGTCCCACCTACCCTACATTAGGGGCAGTTAACCCACCAACCTGCACGCCTTTGGAGTGTGCAAAAAAACACTGGAACACCCAGAGTAAACTGGGAGAATGTGCAAACTCCATGCAGGCAGCACCTGAGGTCAGGGTTGAACCCAAGTTTCTAGAGCTGTGAAGCGACAGCTCTGATATAATAAAGTATGAAAATTCCTTAGCCACCGTTGTGAGATTTAAACCTGTGCCTCTATTTAAACGGAAGTAGATGTTTGAATCTCTGATTGGAGGCCTGTGACTAGTGGAGAGCCGCAGGGATCCGTGCTGGTTCCATTGCTTGTCATCTACGTCAACAATCTGGATGATAATGTGGTTAACAGGGTCAGCAAATTTGCAGATGACACCAAGATTGGGGGTGCAGTGGACAGCGAGGAAAACTATCAGAAGTTGCAGTGTGTTCTGGAGCACCTGAAGAAATGGACTGAAAAATGGCAGATGGAATTTAATGTAGACAAGTGCGAGGTGTTGCGCTTAGGTAGGACCAACGAGGGTACATCTTACCCTGATAAAGTGTGGTAGAGCAAAGGGATCTTGGAATTTATTGAAAGTGGCGTCACAGGTAGATAGGGTTGAAAAGAAAGCTTTTGGCATGTTGACCTTCGTAAATCAATGTGTTGAGTACAGGATATGGGATGTTAATTTATAAGATGTTGGTGAGACCTAATTTAGAGTATTGTGTGCAATTTTGGTCACCTGCCTACAGGAAAGACGTAAATAATGTTGAAAGAGTGCAGAGAAAATTTGCAAGGGTGTTGCTAGGTCTGGAGGACCTGAGTTTTCAGAAAAACTTGAATAGGTTAGGACTTTATTCCTTAGAACATAGAAGATTGAGAGGAGATTTGATGGAGGTATACGAAATTATGAGGAGTATAGATAGGGTAAACGCAAGCAGGCTTTTTTCACTGAGGTTGAGTGGGACTACAACTAGAGGTCATGTGGTAAGGGTGAAAGGTGAAAAGTTGAAGGGAAGCATGAGGAGACACTTCTTCACTCAGAGGGTCGTGAGAGTGTGGAATGAGCTACCAGTGCAAGTGGTGCATGCAAGCCTGATTTCAGTGTTTAAGAGAAGTTTGGATAGGTTCATGGATAGCAGTGGTATGGAAGGCTATGGACTGGCTGCCAATCAATAGGACTAGACAGTTTAAATGGTTCAGCATGCACTAGATTGGCCAAAGGGCCTATATCTATACTCTCCTATGACTCAGTAGGCACGTGGCCAAGTGGTTAAGGCGTTCGACTAGCGATCTGAAGGTTGTGTGTTCGAGCCCCAGTCGAGGCAGCGTGTTGTGTCCTTGAGCAAGGCACTTAATCACACATTGCTCTGCGACGACACTGGTGCCAAGCTGTATGGGTCCTAGTGCCCTTCCCTTGGACAACATCCGTGTCGTGGAGAGGGGAGACTTGCAGCATGGGCAACTGCTGGTCTTCCATACAACCTTGCCCAGGCCTGCGCCCTGGAGAGTGAAGACTTTCATGGTCTCGCAAGACTAACGGATGCCTTTACTATGACTTCATGACACTGGATGAAATAAAGCTGGAATAACAATCTGACATCAGCAAAGAGGACCATGAAATTAATAGGTTGCCACAGCCTCAGAATAAAGGGGCGCCCCTTTAGTAGTCAGGTTTAACCAAACACAGCCAAACACAAATACCTATGAATACAGCCAAACGAAACAGTGCTTACTCTGTGGCCAAGGTGCAAAACACAGTACCAACAGGCACAGACAGCACAAAGCACATGTAAGATCCATCAGTGAAGTATAGTCACACAAAAAAATGTACTCCAAGTCCGAGTCCATGAATGTTGTAGAAATCTGCAATCGAGCACGATGCCTTCTGCCAGGTGAACACTGGGGGGCAGCACTGACCCCAGCTTGGACGCCGTGCCACACTAGAACTGAAAGAAGGAGGCAGTTCTTCAGCTGGAGGGTGGTGAATCTGTGGAATTCGTTATCACAGAGGGCTGTGGAGTATTTAAGGCAGAGATTGATAAATTCTTTATTGGTTAGGGGGTTAAGGATTACGGGAAGACAGTGGGAGAAATGGGGTTGAGAAACAAAAACCAGCAAATGATTAAATGGCACAGGGGCTCAACAGGCCGAATGGTCAAATGCTACTCGTATATAGTACAGTCTGATGAAAACAAATGTGCAACAGAAGGTGTGCTTCAGGAAAACAGTGCTAACCTGATTTGACCTGTGTGTGTGTGAGATTGCAGAATGTAGTGGTGTGGTGTGAACAGCGCTTTGAAACCTAGCTGAATTGGCAAATTGGTTTGTTATTTATTGAGATGCAGTAGAAGATTTTGTTTTGCATGCCGTCCATGCAGTTTGTTTCGTCACACCAGTAGATTGAGGTGGTACAAGGGAAAAGCAGTAACAGGATGCAGAATATGGTGATACATTTACAGAGAACGTGTAGTGCAAGGAGACAATAAGGTGCACAGATTGATGAGGTAGATTGTAAGGTGAGGAGTCCATTTTAACATACTAGGTGACTGGACAATGGTCTTATAATAGAAGTTGACCTTGAGTCTGGTGGTTTGTGCTTGCTGGCTTTTGTATCTTCAGCCAATAGGAGGCGGGAGAAGAGAGAATGGCCAAGGTGGGTGGGATCCTTGACTGGGCTGGCTGTTTTCCCGAGGAAGTGAGACGGATTCCCTGGAGTGGAGGCTGGTTTCCATGAAAGCTGAGCTGTGTCAGCAGCTCTGCAGTTTCTTGTGGTCAAGTACAGAGTACGTTTCCATAGCAAGCCATGATACACCAGTAGAATGCTTTCTATGGTGCATCGATAAAAATTGGTGACGGTCGGGTCAGCTGAGTTCCTTTTGCCCCCTACTGAAGTGGAGGTGTCAGTGAGCTTCCTTCCATTCTCTTTGGCTCAGCCAGCTTCTGATAGCCACCCACAGTGTTCTCGGCAATACCAACGTCCTCAGGTATGTTGCTGTTCACCCAGTCTGAAGTTGTTGCGATTGTTTTCAGGGCCAACTGCTTGCTGACCACGGACACAACCCTTTGATGAAGAAGGTTTTTGATGTCCACCTTTGCTTCCTGAGGATAAACCAGTCGGAAGCAGCGCTGAAGACCGTCTTTGCCGCTTTGCGGAACCTTGTCTATAAGGTATGGGCCCCGCTTCCAATTCTTTCTTCTTAACGGCTCCTCTTCAGGCTTGGGGAGGAGCCCATCCCTGGATTAGCAGCGGGAGGCCATTCTGCCTTCCGACCCGCTTCTTCTCTCGTTGGGCTGAATCCTGTTTCTCAGGGACAAGAATTCTGATTCGGTCCTTTAAAATCCAGTAAGGGTCAGATTTTGAGGCTGGTGGTTGGTGCTGTGTCTGCAGTGCTGGGGTATCACTCTTGGTGACATTCTACGAACAGGTTCTACAACCCACCAAGCTGGTGCTGACCATCAAACAGCTACTTACTTTGTCAGCAGACCTGGTATTGGATTAAATGCATCACTGATTCAGATGCACGTCCTCAGCCTGAGGATGTAGAGGCCATGAGTAGTGACAATTTTTTTCCAAAGCATTATTTTAATTAAATGCTTTTTATTGTCACTACCATATTAGGGTAATTTTGTAAATTCGATTTCTAAGTAGCTTTTTAAAAATTATTCCCATAATTTAATAGCTTTTTTAACATTTCAGTCTTGGAGAGCTTTGACAGAAGATGTAGCCCCACCCGCTGTCTCCCATCATCGTGTGCCAGTGAGCCCCAAAGGTATAGCTCAGCTGGCCGGCAATGACCATGTTCGTGAGTTAGATCCAGTGCAGTGAGACTGTAGGCAGTCTGTGACCACCTCCTTGATTCCTTCCCCAAATCCCTCAGGAACTTTCCTTTTTTTTTCCAGTTTCCTTCCTTGTTCTTCGAAGGCAGGGCCGATATGTGTGCCGCGATGTGCTACGAGATCCTGAAGAGCTGTAACTCGAAGTTAAGCACCATCCGAACCGATGCATCCACACTCCTCTATTTCCTCATGAAGAACAACTTTGAGTACACAAGGCGACGGTCCTTTGTCAGGACTCACCTGCAGGTCAGTGTTAGTGGTGGGTGTGTTCGACCAGGTAAACTATCGTAAGATTGTACAGCATAGAAACTGAGTTGGAATTGCCTTATTATGGTCACATGTACTGAAGTACAGTGAAAAACTTTCATGCATACTGTTCATTACAGCATTGCATTGAGGTAGCTCCAGGGAAACAAGTAACAGATGCAGAATAAAGTGTAACAGTTTCAGAGAAAATGCAGTGCAGGCAGGCAATGAGGTGCAAGGTCATAAGGATGTAAATTGTGAAGTCAAGAGTCCTTATTGTACTAGGGAGCCATTTAATAGTTTTATAATAGCCAAATAGAAGCTGTTCTTGAGCCTGGTGGTACGTGCTTTCAAAGTTTTTATAAATTCTCTCCGATACGAGAGAGGAAAACAGAGAATGTCCAGGGGTCTTTGACTATGCTGGCCGCTGTAATAAGGCAGCGAGAAGTGTAGACAGAGTCCACGGAGGGGAGGCTGGTTTCCGTGATGTGCTGAGTCTTATCCACGATTCCCTGCAGTTTATTGTCATCATGGGCTGGTTAATTGCCATCCCAAGCTGTGGTGCGTCTGGATAGGATGCTTTTTGTGCTGCATCGATAAAAATTGGTGAGGGTCAAATGAGACATGCCAAATTTTGTTAGCCTCCAGAGGAAGGAGAGACATTGGTGAGCTCTCTTGGCTGTGGCCTCAACGTGGTGGGACCAGGACAGTGTTTTGATGATGCTCACTCCTTGAAACTTGAAGCTCACAACCCTTCCCCCCACCCCCCACCCCTTTGGAGTAGACCCCCTTCCTGAAGTCAATGACTATTCTTGGGTTTTGCAGACAAAAGCAGAATGTTTTGGCCCACCTCATCCATGCTGAACATGATGCTAGTCCCATTTGCCCACATTCCTCTCTGCCTTTCTTATCACGCCGTTCAAATGGTCTAAGTTATGTGCCTCCTTCATCTGCTCTGGCAGCTCCTTCCAGATGATCACCAGGCTCTGTGTGGAAAAAATATACCCCTCAGATCACCTGTAAGTGACTCCCAGCTCACCGTAAACCAGTGCCCTCTAGTTGTAAGCGCCCCTGCCCTAAAAAAAAGATTGCAACTTATCTATCCTGTCTAGGACCTCATAATTGCATTAAACATTTAAAGAGTCACTCCTGAGCCTCCTCTATACTATAAATCCAACTCATCTAATTGCTCATGACAATGACCCTCCATTCCAGGGAACATCCTGGTGAATCTCCTCTGCACCCTCTCTATTGCTGCCACATCCTTCCTGTTGTGTGTTGACCAGAACTGTGCACACTCCTCTACGTCTTAATCTCAGAGTGTGGTAGACATGCACTTCAAACTGGGCCAGGGACACAGGGGCCTTTCAAGACTGCTCTACTGTTCCGTAAGATCATAACTGATCCCGTGCCTTAGTTCCCATCGGTTCTCTATCTCCTCAGCCTGCCTAGTTCACAGCCTTGAAAGGACACAACATCTAAGCCTCCATAGAATTCTAAAGTTTCGCAAATCCTGAGTGCTAACATTTCTCATCTCAGTCCATTTGCTGCTCCCTTTTTCTCCCTGCCTCCATCCATCATCTGCCTGTCTTTGCCTTCCAACTCCTTTCCCTCCCCTGCCAGATTGTCATCCTTCGCTGAACAATCCACCAATCACTCTGGCTTGCCTCTCTTCCCCACCCCACCCCCCTTTTCCACTGTATACAGACCATCTCCCTTCTCCACTCTCTGCCCTGATGTAAGGTCCAGGGTCTCAAACTGATACGTCACAATTCCGTCTCCCCACCAGCCCCCACTCTCACCCCGCCCCCAAGATGCTGCTCAACCCGCTCAGTTCCTCCAGCAGATTGTTTGTTGCTCTAAATGATGGCACCTCCTTGGCTCTAGACTCACCAGTGTGGAGATGAAACTTCTCAGCATCTTTCCTGTTGGTCTCAGAACCTGGTAGGTGTTTCATTCACCCAAATTCCAATGATCACAAGATGTCCTCCCAGTCCATCCCCATCATCAGCAAAGCAGAGAATGCCAGAGACACTTAGCAGGTCAGTCAGAACCTGTGGGGAGAGAAACAGAGCAAATGTGTCAAGTTGAAGATCCTTCAGCATGTCTCCTGATGAATGGTCGCCAGCCTGAGCTATCGTTATGATCAGAATGAATGTTGGAATCGGCTCAAAGTACCAGCTGGTCCATTGCTGCTCCTATCTCTTGTTTACTTTGCCCAAACATTGGAACAATATGAGAAGCCCTCAGGCCGGTGACTACAGGGAAGAACCTTACCTATCCTCATGGCATCAGACTTTGTAGCAGACGGCACGAACATTTGGGCAGGGCAAAAGGTTTTTTTTGTTTCCTTTACTAAATTCAGCTACATGGGTGTCTGTAAACGTCTCTTTGCAAAACCAGATAATATCCATTTTGCTGTTCACTTTATGGTCCATTTTGTTTATGGCGTTTCTAATCATGCGAGGCAGTTTAATTATATTGAGTCACACAGTGGTCAACATCAAAAGGAAAAACTGGGGTGGTACATTGAGACACTGTGCTTTCATCTTGCTGACCTTGGCTGGTAACTAAGATTTGAGGGAGGGTATCCTTGAGTTGATAGGACAAAGATATTGGCCATCTGCTCAAGTAGGCAAGGTGCCAGAGAGAGACGATGTGCCCAGTCTGCCAGCCTGAAGGGCGCGGAAAATGTGAACCTTGAGGGTCGAGTTACTTGTTTGGATTTTCACATGGAACATTGACTTTGCTGTAAAGGCTGGCATTTGTCGCACATTCGTAGGTTCCCTTGAGAAGATGATGGTGACCCCCTGCTTCAAACCAGTGCAGCCCTTCCTCCCCCACCGTGGGAGCACGTTCACTGGAAGTTCCAGGGCAGGGTCTCAGTAAAAATGAATGATTGATAATATAGATCCAATATAGCACTCAGAGGCGAGCAGCTCAGAGGTGTCCTTCTCATTAACGGAGATTACTTTGGGAATGTTGCTGGAGAAGTCCCTGCTGAGTTGCTGCGGTGCACCTTGCAGGTAGTCAGTATTGTCTTGGCGACGTTTGGGTGGTGGAATGAAGGTTTCCGGTTCTGCAGCTGATACCAGCTGCATGCGTAGAGCTTTGGATTCAAGCCCCTCTCTGGCGATTCACTTGCAGATATCCAGACTGACACAAGTGCCGCACAGGAGGGAATTGGAATCGGTTTATTATTGTCACATGTACCGTGATACAGTGAAGAGATCTGTGCTCACACAGATCAGTTCATTGCACACTGCATTGAGATTGTATAAGGTAAAACAGTAACAGAGTACAGAGTAAAGTGTAACAGCTGCAGAGAAGGTAAAACAATAAGGTTCAAGACCATAACAAGATTGATTGTGACGTCAAGAGTCTATCTTATTGTACTTGGGAACCATTCTGTAGTCTTTTAACAGCAAAAGAGAAGCTGTCCTTAAGCCTGGTGGAGGCATCTTTAAACTTTTGTATCCTCAATAGGAGAGGGGAGAAGAGAGAATGTCTGGGGTGGGTGAGGTCTTCAATTATACTGCTGTTTTACCGAGGCAGTGAGAAGTATAGACAGACTCCACAGAGGAGAGGCTGGTTTCCATGATGTGTTGGGCTGCGTCCACAACTCTCTGCAGTTTCTTCCAGTCACGGGAAGAGCAGTTGCCATACCAAGCCATTGTACATACAGGAAGGATGCTTTCTATGGCCCATTGATAAAAATTAGGGAAGGTCAAAGAGGGCTCGTCAAATTTCCTTAGCCTCCTGAAGAAGTACAGGCATTGGTGGGCTTTCTTGGCCATAATGTCTACATGCTTGGTCCAGGACAGTTTGGTGACGCTCACTCCTAGGAACTTGAAGTTCTCAATCCTGATGATCTCCAGTGAACTGCCTTGTTGGCAGTATGATTTTTCTAGGAGGCTCTACTACTTTCAAGTGGACCGAAGATTGCTTTGAAGAAGAGCAGGGAAATTTTCCCTGGTGTTCCGATGAGTACTTTTCCCACAGTCAACATCACTTTAATGTGAATCACCTGCTGCTCACGGGAATTACTGTGAATTGGTGGCAAGGTGCTTTAGGAGTTCTGAAAGGGATGTATGGGGTGCTCTTGAAATGCAGTTCTTGTTTTCATTCAGTAAGTGATTTTCCCTGCGGTTTGACATCAGTAGTCACAAGGGAGACAATCAACTGATATCACCAGGAGAGTCCATTTGGTCCAACATGTATTTCCTAGCTCTTTGAAAGAGTTATGCATTTTGCTCTACTTTCCCATCCTTTCCACATAACCTTGCTTTTTTCAAGCAATATACTTTATTCAAAATTTACTTTATTCAATATACTTTATTCAAAATATAATTGGGATATGTCACTATCTACATTCCTTGTAACTACCAATTCAACACAATCCCTTAGAGTATATTGTCACTGATGCATCATCTCTAAATGTTGCTTCCTTGAAACATTTGAGAAGGTGTTACTTGCACCTAGCACCTCAGTACCCAGTCCTCACAGATCCTCAGATTGTGGTCCTTTTCCACCGATCCTTTGCATTCAGCGTGTCCTTCAGTATATACTACCACAGCCTGGAGTGACCCAGTTGCCATTGTTCACTCGTGGATGCCCCTACAACCCTGCACTGGAAGACCGTGCATTGGCGAGCATCATCCACTGTTGAATGTCTTCCAGCAACAATTGATGTTTCCCTCGGAGTGCATCCCTGGGAGCAGCCCCCAGAGCACAAGAGCCTGTATATCGCAGGACCAGGACATGATCCTTTCCCTGACCTTGCCAAATACATGGTCCACTAGGAGGTCGACATCTGACCACTTTATGCATTTTTGTAGATACTCAGTTTTGAATGTGACACGGAGCCGATCGCCTGGCCCTCTTCCAAGGTTACATCTTTGCCCTTGTGTCCCTGGGGAAGGAGCATGTGGTATCATGGGTATAGTTGGGGGGTTTCCGGGACTGGTGGGTGCCACAGGGGCTTGAGTGGATTCTGAATAAAGGTGACTGTGTAGTCATTTGAAGCTACTGATTGTAAACAGTGTGAATTGTGGAATTCTGTAGTACTGTAATAACATGACATAACATGATATTATAATCACTGAATAAACCTAGAAGCAAAAAAAAAGTTTCCCCCTCAACACACACAAATACTGGAGGAACTCAGCAGGCCAGGCAGCATCTATGGAAAAGAGTAGACAGTTGGTGGTTCAGGCCCAGACCCTTCTCCAGGACTGGAAAGGAAGGGGAGAAGTCAGGGTAAGAAGGTGGGGGGGGGAGGGAAGGAAGAAGTACAAGGTGGTGGGTGATTGGTGAAACTGGGAGGAGGGGAGGGACTGAACTAGGGAGCCGGGAAGTTGATTGGTGAAGGAGATAAAGGGCTGGAGAAGTGGGAATCTGATAGGAGAGGACAGAGGACCATGGAAGATGATCTTTTCCATAGATGCTGCCTAACCTGCTGAGTTCCTCCACCATTTTGTGTGTGTTGCTTTGGATTTCCTGCATCTGCAGATTTTCTTGCGTTTGTAGTTTTCCTGTCATGTTAGATAGATACTTTATTGATCCCAGAAGAAATTACAGTGTCACAGTAGCATTACAAGTGCAAAGATGTACAAATATTAGAAGAAAGTAAGAAAGAATAAAAAAAGAAGTTACCACAAACAGTCTAACAGGAGGGGAGGGGTCATCACTTCCCTGGCTATAGGTTGACTCATTATAGAGCCTAATGGCCAAGGGTAAGAATGACCTCATACAGCGATCTTTGGGGCAGTGCAGTTGTCTTGGTCTGTTGCTAAAAGTGCTCCTCTGCTTAGCCAAGGTGGCATGCAGAGGGTGAGAAACATTGTCCAGAATTGCCTGGATGTTCTGTAGGGTCCTTTGTTCTACCACAGCCTCCAGTGTGTCCAGTTTGACTCCTATAACAGAGCCAGCCTTCTAATCGGTTTATTGAGCCTGTTGGTATGACCCGTGTTGATACCATTGCCCCAAAGCACCACCTCATAGAAGATTGTACTGATGACAACTGACTGGTAGAACATCTGAAGGAGAGGCCTGCATACTACAAGGGACCTCAGTCTCCTCAGGAAGCAGAGGCCACACATTTTAGATTCTTTCTATTTCTTAGACACGGTAGCGTAGCGGTGAGCGTAATGTTATTACAGCGCCAGCAGTCTAGGCTCTATTCCACCACTGTTGTAACGAGTCGGAAAGTTCTCCCCGTGACCGCAAGTGTTTCCTCTGGGTGTTCTGCTTTCCTCCCTCAGGCTCAGTGGTTTAATTGTTCGCATGAGTGCAATGAGGCAGTGTGGGCTCACTGGGCTGGAAGGCCTTCTACCGTGTGGTATCTCTAAATTTTTTAAAAATAAAAATGAAAATGCTTAGTTTTTTTTGTCAAATTGAACTTTCCAGAAGTTGTTTTCTGTGACCATTCTGAGCAGCTGAATCATTTGATCTTGGCAACGCAAATAATCAGCCGTGGGGTAAAGTGAACAAGATTGTGCACGTTGTATAGTCTGATCAGGAAGAGCTCATGTTCCCCTTGGCTGTATGAAATTTGAAGATACTTTGAACCTTGTTCCCTGCTACATACCATGCTACAAAGACCAGGGAGTTGAATTTCATCCTTGGCCGCTTGTGTTGCGTGGAACAGACTTGAATGGGACCGAACTTTGGAAAGTGGGTACGAGGTACAACTCCTGTTATATCTTTGGGTGTAACTGATGAATTTCCACCTCCTCGCATTTACAAAGAACAAAGTGAAAGACTTTTGGGAAGTCTGTGGTGTTTGAGTTTTCAAATCTGTTGCCATCCACAAGAGGAAGATGGCAGTTTTGTGAGATTGTTTGGTGCAGTAAGTCAGTTATGTGGATGAGGAAAGGGTAACAGATTAGACACATTCCTTCTGACAGGATTGAAAGTTGAGGTAACGTAAGCTTTGGGAAAGCAGCACTATAGAGGCTGGAATGGTGAGCCTTGGGGTGGTGGGAGTGAGATACATAGGGTGGCTTTACTAGAGAGATACCAGATTGAATCCTGGGGATACCCTTGTACTTTATGGTGAACAACAGTTGTAATGTTGGAAACATGTCACAGTGCTAATATGTGCTAAGCTCCCTGAAACAGCGGTGTAATATTGACAGAATATGCTCCACTTGGTGATGCTTTGTGAGGGGCAGTTATTGGCTTCAGCACTCCAGCAGAGGTACCTCCTCCAGGTGCGGTTCAGTTGGAAGGGCTGAGTGGAACAAAGGAACTTTAATGGAACAGAAATACCATCACAGAGCAAATACGGACTGGCTTGTTTCTAGCTACAAGTTTAATACCCTACATTTAATGTATTGAATGTAAATGTAACGGATTAAAGTATGCCTGCAAGAAAATGAATCTCAGAGTTGCATCTACGTACTTTGATAATAAATTTACTTTGAACTTCGACTTTTGAACATTTTTGTTTGGAATCGGTAACTGATGGGCTTTCCTTCTGCAGGTGATCATCGCAGTCAGCCAGTTAATAGCTGATGTGATTGGAATTGGAGGGACGCGATTCCAGCAGTCACTGGCGATCGTTAACAATTGTGCCAATAGTGACCGGGCTGTAAAGGTGAGTCAATTATCTTCGTTTCATTATAACATCTGTGATCGGTACCCTTGTGGTCCAGCTTTTTTAGAACACTGTACAGGCCCTTCAGCCCACAATGTTGTGTCGACCCTTTAATCTACTCCAAGATTAATTAACTTTCCTCCCACGTAACCCGCTATTTTCTTGTATCCATGTACTTACCTAAGTCTTTTGAATGTCCGTAATGCGTCTGCCTTTATCACAACCTTTGGTAACGCTTTCCAAGTTCTTACCACCTTCTGTGTAAAGGAAAAAAAAACAACACACACCTATCTCCAACATCTCCCCTATACTTTCCTCGAAGCACCTTATAGATATGTCCCCTTGTGTTACCCATTTCTGCCTTGGGGAAAAAACTCCAGCTATCCACTCTATCTATGTTTCCTGCTATCTTTTACACCTCGATCAAGTCACATCTCATCCTCTTTCTCTCCGAAGAGAAAAGCTGTAGCTTGCTCAGTCGACCCTCATGAGATGTGCTCTCTCATCCTGCAGTATCCTGGTAAATCTCCTCTGCATCCTCTCGAAAGCTTCCACATCCTTCCTGTGATGAGGTGACCAGGAATGTAGCCATGGTTCCCAGGGCTCTGGCTTTAATGCTTATGTCATCACAGTTCTACGCTCCTGACTGCACCCTCCTCCCTCCCTCCACTCATTCCTCCTACTCAACCCCTTGGTCAACCATGGTTGCCTGTGGACTGAACTATTCCAGCTCACTCATGGCTCTTCTCCCTCCTGCTCTCCATCCTAATCCCCCTGGCAGTGTCCAACTGTCATGAAGCATGTCTCCTTTCCCTATCACTTGCTGACCTTCAGAATCAAAATGAAGTTCACTGTCACAGTCTTGTATGCTGTTAAATTTGTTGTTTGCATCAGCAGCGCAGTGCAAAAGCATAAACATGCTACAAACTATAAAAATAAACTCAACAATTCAAAATTTAGGAATAACGATGTATTGTCCATGAGAAATCTGATGGTGGTGAGGAGGAAGTTGTTCCCGAATCACTGAGTGTGGGTCTTCAGCTCCTGTACCCCCGACTGTGTTAATGAGACGAGGCATGTCCCAGGTGGTGAGAGCCCTTCGTGATGTTTGCTGCCTTCTCGAGGCAACACCAGTTGAACGTGTCCTCGATGGTGGGGGGCAATTGTACCCGTGATGGAGCTGGCTGAATCTACAGCTGTCTGCAGCATTCTGCACGTCGGAGTCTGCATACCAGGCAGGGATGCAGCCAGTCAGAGTGCTCTCCGCCGTACTCCAGCTCTCTGTTAGTAACCAATTAATTTTAACCCATTAACAAACCTTTACTCAACCTACTTACTGCTCAGTCTTCACTCAGTCCCTCGTAACAACTCTGCAACTTCCAAATCCTCTCCGTGGCATTTCTATCAATCTGTGGTAACATCCCTCTGCCAAATGCTACAGCCGCTGATAACTCAGCCCTCTGGTGATGTTCTCTTGTGAATCCCCATGCTTATTGCTTTCCCCACTGGCCGTCCTGCCCTCAAGTGCCTGAGCCCCAAGCCCTGGCATCCGCTGCCTGAATTACTCACCCGCTCTCCTCTTCTCAGAGGCTCCTTGGAACCTCCCTCCAAGAACGCACTTTAAATCACCATTCTTGATATCTCCCCATAGAGCATGGACAGGCCGTTTGGCCCGCAATGTTTGTGCTAACCCTGATGCCAAACTAAATCATCTGCCTATACCTGATCTATAGCCCTCTATGGCCTGCCTGCTCATGTGTATCTGTTTAATAGTTGTTAAACCCCATCCTGGCAGCACGTCTCGGGCACTCACTAGTCTCTGTGTAAAAAGAAAACTTGCCATACAAGTCTCCTTTAAGCCTCCCTGATGCAGAGTTTCAATTGAAATGCCAACAATTTCCCCCCACCACCACCAATGGAATTGGAATTGGTTTGTTATTGTCACATGTACCAAAATACAGAGAAAAGCTTATCTTGCAAGCTGTTCATACAGTTCAAATCATTACACAGTGCATTGAGGTAGAACAGGGTAAAACAATAACAGAATGCAGAATAAAGAGCACCAGCCATAGAGAAAGTGGGGCATGTGGAAAATGAGGTGCAAGATCATAATGAGGTAGATCGGGAAGTCCAGAGTCCATCTGATTGTACTAGGGAACCATTCAGTAGTCTCAGAGCAGCAGGGTAGATGCCTTCTTGAGCATGTCTGACCCATTGAGTTCCTCCAGCAGACCATGTGTTGCTTGTTTAAGCTTTCCATCTCTTACCCTGAAGCTATGCCCTCTAGTGTTAGACATTTCCACCATGGGGAGAAGACTGATTAATCTCCCCTGTCTATGCTGTTTGTAATTTTATACTACAGATATTGAACAGTCCCCCTTATGCAATAAGATGGACTCTAGAATTCTCAATATACCTCAGCATGACACTGCACTTTATCTGTCTACCTGGCACTGCACTTTCATCTTAACTGTGTCACTTTGTTTTGCATTCTGTTGTTGTTCTTTCCTTGCACTGATGTGATGAGATGATCTCTCTGGATGACTTGCTTCTCACTATACCTGGGTACATGACAGCAATAAACTAATTTCACTAATTATGTCCTTGTATCATGTTGTTCACTGCCTAATAATACTTCTCTGAAACCCTTTGGAAGTTTTACTCGGGTCACAGGCACAGTGCAGATGCACGTTGTTGTAATCTGCTGTAGATCTTCCTCTATTTAGCTCACTGTTCATTAACCTTGTGACCCTGTGCCTCGACTGGAACCCAGTTCTACCCTGCCCTCCTCTTGTTGCCTGCACAGCACCTGTTGCTCAGGATAAAACCCTTGTGAGAGACAATCTGAACAATAGCGGAGGGTCATTAACGCAAGAGGTTCTGCAGGTGATGGAAATCCAGAGCAACGCACGCAGAATGCTGGAGGAACTCAGCAGATCAGGCAGCTTGTGCGGAAGTGAATAAACAGTCGATGTTTTGGGCCAAGATAGTGGAGGTTGATTTTGTTTTCAGCACCTTCCCCCGCCCCCCCCCCCATCTGCACTTCCCCTCATCCCCTGTTTTCTCTGCCATTTCATCACCCCTAAACTCAGGGAAGATAAACTAGGCCAGAGACACGAGAGAATGTGGAAGCTGGAAGCAGCTCACAGTCTGCTGCAGGAACTCAGTGGGTCTGTGGGGTGGAAAGGAACTGCCAGCGTTTCAGATCGAGACCCTGCATTCGAACTGAAAGCGGAGAGGGGAGATGGCCAGTACAAGGAGGGGAGGGGGAGTGTTGAGACGGGGGCCAGAGGTGATTGGTGGATCAGTCTAGGGTGCTGAACTCAACTGGAGTCCATGTTGTCAGTGCCAGAAATAGGTGGTGGTTTTCACTAAGGACACTTCCTCAGTAAATAATTACTCACTCACGAGTTAATATGATTCCATGCACCGTATATGCTCCACAATCAGGAATGCATGGGCAATGGGAGCGTGTCAACTATGTGAGAATTGCTCAGTAGAAACACTAATGCACATGGCAGACAACTATTCTATGCATCAACCTTTAAATAAGTTGGTGAAATATATGTCATCTACTTCCCCTTTTAAATAAAAGTATCTTACTCTTAACTTCTGTATTTTATGAAGTTCAAAGTATTATATTAATGTAACTTTGCTGTATTTTACATGACATACTATCACATGATGTGTCAAATCCTCAGAATCTAGTTGATCACTGTCTTTAATAACATCTTCAAAAGAGGATATGTCTGCTAATCATTTTCCACCTGTACTGCCATTACATATAAAAGTGAATGAACTGAAATAACTTTTCACACTTACTTTCCATGATACAAAATAGAATTCACAGTTTGAGCTTTTTTTTTCATTTTTAAAACTACTAATTTTCACTTGACGTACGAGAATTCTGTATGTACAAATACTGGCTAAACAAGAGTTTGCTGTATGTGAAGCAGGGAAGTAAATATTCTGCCAAACTGGCTGTTGTTCACTTTTGTTCATTTGCGTTGGTTTGAGAATCTTGGCCTACGTTAGTGTCTTTTGGTCAAGGAGTGTGAAATGGGAAGCAACTGTTTAGTAACTGTTTGTAACTGTTTAGTGAAAGTTTAGTACTTGCTGATGGGGTGCGTTTTCATATAATGAGCTAAAAACCTGGCGAGAATAGGCTGACCTTTTGTAGTTAAACCATAACTAGATTATTACATCTTGTTCCGATCGGCACACTTTGGGCAGGATGTACAGATCGCAGAGGAGGTGCAAAGCCGGTGTACAAAAACATTTCCAGTTTGAGGAACTTCAGTCTCCAACGTTCCACTGGAGAAGCTGAGGCTGAAGAAAGGAAGTTTGTGACAGTGATGGACGCGATGTGTGTAGGGTGTAGGTTTAAGCAGAGTCAGTGGAGTGAGGCTGATGCTTTAAGGACTAGAGCACAGGATCAAAATGAGTGGTGGTTGTTGGAGAACCTATTTTACTCAGGAGTTATTTAAGATCCGAGCCCTGTGAGGGAGGTGGAAACAGAAGCACTTGTGGTATTCAAAAGGGAGTTGGATAGGCACCTGGGAAGGAGTAATGCAAAGACCAATGAGGAAAGTTTGGGGAGAGAGAGAAATGTCCTGAATCACTTTCTCTCCAGAGGTCCTATATGGATTAAATGTCCTCCTTGTGTTAATCATTTGTTGCCATGGTTTCAGTCTACAGGATTCCCTTCTGATGTCAAAGACCTAACCAAACGCATTCGCACAGTGCTGATGGCCACAGCTCAGATGAAGGAGCATGAAAATGACCCGGAAATGCTGGTGGATCTTCAGTACAGTCTGGCAAAGTCCTACGCCAGCACACCCGAGTTGAGGAAAACCTGGCTGGACAGCATGGCAAAAATCCACGTCAAAAACGGGGATCTCTCTGAGGTAATCCAACCAGAGCTCTCATTCCCTTTCTGAATGTGACATGCGTGTCCGTACCACCTTTCGCATCGTCAGGGGGTCTTCACAAGTTAAAGGTTAGGGGAAATGGCAGCCGATTTACGAGCAGCAAGCTTCCACAAGCAAATTGTGGGATTAACATAGTGTAGATGGTCAGTGGACCTGTATCTCTCCTCAGTGACTGTCCTTGCCTTAGACTCTTTTACATCACCTGGGAGACCAGATGGCGCCACAATTTAACATCTCATCCTAAATGTGAATCAGGTTACTTTCAGCGTCTAATATGATGCGAAATTTGTTGTTTGGTGGCAGCAGTACAGTGCAAAGACACAAAATCACTATAAATATCGAAATAAATAGTACAAAGAAAGGAATAACGAGGTAGTATTAATGGGTTCATGGAGCGTTCAGAAATCTGATTGTGGAGAGGAAGAAGCTGTTTTGGGATCGTTGAGTAAAGGTCTTTTCAGGATCCTGGGCCTCCTCCCCATGTTAGTAATGAGAAGAGGGCAGGTCTCGGATGGTGAGGGTCCTTAGTGCCTCACGCTGCCTTCTTGAGCCACCGCCCTTGAAGGTGTCCTTCATGGTGGGGAGGCTGGTGCCTGCGATGGAACTGGCTGAGTCAAAGACCCTCTGCAGTCTCTTGCCATCCTGTACATTGCAGCCTCCGTACCAGGCAGTGATGCAACCAGTCAAATGCTCTCCGCTGTGCATCTATAAAAATTAGACTGGTAACATGTCAAATCTGCTCAAGCTCTAAACAAAATGAAGCTGCCACTATGCTGCCTTTGTGATTGCATCAATGCATTGGACCCACAGTAAATCCTCTGAGGTGTTGACACCCAGGGACAAAATAACTATTCACCTTTCCACTGCTGACTCCGCAATGATGATCGGTGCGAGTTCTCCCAACTTCGCCTTCCTGGGATCCTCAATCAGTTTCTTGGGCTTGCTGAAGCTGACTGCAAGGTTGTTGTTATGGCACCACTCGACCAGCCTGTCTGTCTCGCTCCTGTACTCCTCCTGGTTGCCATCTGAGACTTTACCAACAGCAGTGTCAGCTACGAGGTCATATACATCCTTGAGACGGGCCTGTGTTGATTGTCATCAGGAGGAGACTTTATCGCCGATCTGTGGTATCCTGATGAGGAAGTCGAGGATCCAGTTGTAGAGGGAGGTACAGAGGTCCAGGTTTAGAAGAATGGTGATTAGTATTGAGGAGATGATGCTTTGAGTGCCGAGGTATAATCAGTAAACAGCAGCCTACCTTATGTTTTACTGTTGTCTAGATGCACCAAAGCAGAGTGGAGAGCCAGTGAGATTGCTTCCAGTATAGCCGTGTTGCAGCAGTTTGTGAACTGCAGAGTCCATGTCCTTGCCGAGGCAGAGTGTTAATTCTAGCCATAACCGACCTCTGAAAACAATAGCTGTGATTGCTGCTAGTCTCAGTAGTAAGTTTTTCCGGTCAGTTCAATAACTTGATGAAAGTGGGAAGAAGCTGTTGTTGGACCTTGAGAGGAGGACCATGAGGCTGTTGTACCTCCTGCCAGCTGGCAGCATCGAGAAGAGGGCAAGGCCCAGATGGCGGGGTCACCTGATGATTGATGTCGCCTTTCCGAGACAATAAGAATGTTCTTTCCACTGTGACTTTCAATGGTAACTTTTTTTTTTGTGGATAAAACAATGTCACAGAGGTAGCGTCACTTAAAATCTCTTCCGGCCTCTACCAACTTACTTCTGGCTTCCTTTCGGCTTTTGTCTCAGTTGCTGACTGCTGGTTCCTCTTTTTCTCTCTGTTTCAGGCGGCCATGTGCTATGTCCATGTCGCAGCTCTGGTGGCTGAATACCTCAGAAGGAAAGGTAAGGTGAACACCTGGATTCTCCTGAAATACCCTGTGGTTTTATTGGTTTTGGTGACGGGGATGTCGCTGCCTTTATTGCCCAGCCAGAAATGGGAGTCTGGAAGTAGCCAAGACTCAACAATGGCACAACCAGCAGAGCTGCCACCTCACAGCACCAGAGATGCGGGTTCAATCCTTACCTTGGTTGCTGTCTGTGTGAAGTTTGCACGTTCTACCTGAGTGTGCTCCCCACCCTCCCCCAACCTCTTGGGCACTCCATTTACCTCCACCTCCCAAAGATGCAAGTCGGTAGGTTAATTGCCCGCTGTGAATTGCCCCTGCTATGTAGGTGAGTCACCACTGGTAACTCGCATTGGTATCTACCTGTGCTCGGCTGTCGATCTTTAGAAGTACACCTTTGTATGTCTTAGATCAAGACGACTTGGTAGAGGAGTGTAAGATTAAAATGGGCATAGATAGAGAGGACAGCCGGTGCTTTTTTCCCCCAGGGGTGTGGTGGCCAATGTCGGAGGACACCCTTTCAAGGTGAGTGGAGGAAGGTTTATGGGAGATATCAGAGCCAGGTTCTTTTATACTGAGAATGGTGGGTGTGCGGGGCGCACTGTTATGTGTGGTGTTCTCGGCAGGTACATTAGGAAATTTAAGAGACTCTCAAGCACATGGATGAAAGTAAAATGGAGGGAAGGGTTAGGTTCATTGTGGAGTAGGTTATAAGGCTGGTAAAACATGGTGCAGTGCTGTACTGTCTTCTGACATAGTCATTGAGTTGCTGTAACGGATAATCACTTTCCCCAGAGGTGCTGCAGTAACTCATGACCCTGCTTTCCAAAGTACCAGTTAAAATATGCATCATGCCCTAAAATGAACCTGTGCCAAGCCTGCTGGTTGGACAATAACAAAAAAGAAAATCCAACTAAACACTGAAGCCATGGAAACAAGGGTGTTGAATTTACTGCTTCAAAACGTCATTATCTCATTGTTCCTCACACAAAGACGAGTCACGTTGGGATATTCAGTGTAGAATATTCATGACAGTAATCCTTACTGTCCCAGCACCTGATCTCTGTACATAGTCTGATGGGTTAGAGAACGTCAGGGACTTACCCAGGTATAACTTAATTACTGTAGGAGAAAGGATTTTCTCCCACCACCACTTCATGCCGTGAGGTCCAGAACCCCATGACCCTCTGGGTGACAAGACTCTGCTCAACTCTCCTTTCTCCATTGCCAGCTTCCTGAAGTACAAGTGAATTAATAGTGACTCCCCGAAGGGAAGCAAGTTCTTCCCATGCCAGCAGATTTGGGACCAGTTGTTGCCTGGCAGCCACCACCGGGCTCCTGGATCAGCTTCACTCACCTTAGAGATGAACTGGTTCCACAGCCTGTGGACTCGCTTCCTGGGACTCTGCAGCTCATGTTCTGCCTAAATATTATTTGTTTTTTTTTTAATTATTTGCAAGATTTGTCCTCTAATGCACATTGGATGTTTGTCGGTCTGTAATGTCTATGTTTTCTCATGGACTCCGTTGGTTTCTTTGTTTTGCGGGTGCCTGCCAGAGGATGAATCTCAAGGTTGTATATGGTGTACGTACTTTGATAATGAACTTGAACTTTAGATGGGCCTCTCAACCATTTTATACGTGCCTTCTTCCATTCCGAAAGGGACATTTGCTCTGGAAATTGTGCTGCTGCTTGGTGTGAAGGACAATTGACTTGCCAGTGTAGGTTGTTTCAAGCATGTGGAATGCTTGTGATCAGCTCCCGCCCTGACCCCTCACAGTGATTGATGTTCAACCGACGGACCTCTTTATATACGTAACAGTTGGAATTTCTAACGGTGCATTAATCAATGAATTACAGAGGCTCATGGTTTGAGGAGGACAGTGGTTACTTGACAGGGCTGGCAGCTATGATTCAGGACTTTTGATCCAGAGATGAGTTCAAATCGTATTCTGGTAGATGGGAAGTTTAATTTCAAACATTTAAAAACAAATCTGAAAAACAAAACTGAAAAAATAAAATTGTAGTGTAAGCATGAAACTCCTGCATTGTTGTGGACCTTCATCTCCCTTACTGATCCCAGATGGGTGGTCCTTACCCAGTCTGGTATACACATGAATCCAGACTCTCCAATGTCATGGGCACAGACCTTCCAGCCATTATTGAAGTACCCAACCACACTGATCACATTTTACTCTCCCCACACTCCCATCAACTCCCTCTCCAAGTTCTTGCCGGAGAGAAGGGTTTTAACAGTCAGACACTCAACACTGGAAAGACTCAGCAGGTCGAGTAGCATCTGCGGGAAGAGAGAGAGAAATGTTGATAATCTGTCAGAATTGGCCAGCTCTGAAGCAAACAAGAAAGGCTACCTGTTTGAAATTGTTAAATTCAGTGTGTGAGGTCTGTAAGTTGTCTGCTGACAGGTATTAGATCTGAATTTGGGTTTTTTTTAGAGCGACATAAGGGGTCAAAAGAGCAAGGGTGGGAAAGGGAATTAAGTGTCAGACACTGGAAGCTTGTGAAATGAGGGACTTGTTCTGCAAAGTGGTCAACTAGTGTGTGTCTTAGTTTTCGCAGTGCTGAAGAGACCACATTGTGAGCACTGAATGCGGTGTACACTATTAGAAGGTGAAGAACAGAGAGATTTAGAAAGGAAATTCCAGAGCTCAGGACCCAGGCAGTTGACCACTGGCAGCCATGCCTTCCAGTGACAAATTTTTGGGATGATCAATTAATCAGAAATGTAGAACAGTGGTCCCCAACCTCCGGGCTGCGGACCGATACTGGGCCGCGAAGCATGCAGGGATGCAGCGGTAGCCGGGACACACCCAGCACATCTTTAAGAAAAAGAAGTCAAAATAAACAAGCTAATTAATTAGGTGCCACGCAATCGGCAATCGCCTCTGATCTGGGCCGACATTTACGTGCCGGGCGGCACCTAATTAATTAGCTTGTTCTTTTGGCTCTTTTCTTAAAGATGTGCTGGGTGCATTCCAGCCACTGCTGCATTCTTCGCAGCAATGTATCGGTCCGCGGCCCCGAGGTTGGGGACCACTGACGTAGAAGGTCGAGATCTTGGGATTGTCGGGCTAGAGGAGATTACAGAGGTGAGTAGAGTAGGCAGAGGCTGTGGAAGAATTTTGAAGCAAGGATAAGAAGTTTAGAATATCAGGTATTTTGGGTAACTGAGAGAAAGGACGTGGTTCTGGAGTTTAGCATCTACAAGTGTCCTTATATGTTTTTATGATTAATGTGTCTACTGCTGTCATTGGTAGCTGGTTTATTATTGTTACATGTACCAGAATGCAGGGGAAAGCTTTGCCATCCAGACAGATCATTACATACATTAATTTATTTCGACATTTAACGCGGAACAGGCCTTCTAGCCCAATGTGACGCACCGCACAGCAACCCATATGTTTATCGCTAGGCTAACCGAATCACAGAACAACTTACAATGCCCATTTCACCCACTGATGGGTACGTCTTTGGTCTGTGGGAGGGAACCAGAGCGCCCGGAAGAAATCCATGCATCCAACTGGGAGGATGTACCGACTGCTTACAAACTCTAAACTCCGCCGCCCCGAGCTGTAATAGTGTCACGCTAGCCATTAAATACATTGAGGTAGTGGAACGGAAAACGACGAAGGGTCTCGGCCCATAATGTCAACTGTGCTTCTTCCTACGGATGCTGTCTGGCTTGCTGCGTTCCACCAGCATTTTGTGTGTGTGTAGAATGCTGTGTTACGGTTATGGAGAAAGTGCAGACAGACAAATGAAGTGCAGAGGTACTGCGATGTAGACTGGGAGATCAGGAGTTCATCTCTATTGTACTAGAGGCTGTCGAAGAGCACTCTCACCCTTTCTCTTCCCCTCCCTTACCCTCGTGACCTGCCCATTACCTGGTTCTCCACCCGCTTCCCGTTATTCCATGGTCCACTGCCCTCTCCTATTAGACTCCTTCTTCTTCCACCTATCCCCTCCCAGCCTGTCGCCCTATCTCCCTTCCCCCACCCACCTGTCCCCTCACCTGGTCTCACCTATCACCTGCCGGCTTGTACTCCTCCCCAAACTTCTTATTCTGGTGTCTGCCCCCTTCCTTTCCAGTCCTAATGAAAGACCTCAGCCTCAAATGGCCACAAATGCTGCCTGACTTGCTGAGTTCCCCCAGCATTTTGTGCGTGTTGGTCAAGATTTCTAGCATCTGCAGAATGTCATGTGTCTCCTTTACATAAACAAATGAGTAGAAGTGGCCTTGGTTTAATACCTCCTCAGAAAAGTGGTCCTCCAGAGGTGCACCCAAGGGTCAGGCCTCAGTTTCTGTGCTTGAGATGCTGGAGTGAAACTTGAACCAAAGCCTTATTGATTGATTGATTGACATAGAGTATAGTATAAGCCCTTCGAGTCACACTGCCAAGCAATTAGTGCGCATGCACCAGTCGTGCATGCAGCCTGTTACAGCCGTTCCGATCGGATTCTTACTTTTTTCTTCTTACTTTTTAACTTACGTTATTTTTTGTATTTTTTTTAACGGTAACACATCGAAGCTGCACCCTCTCTAACATGCTGATAGAGAGAGTCTTATTTGGGTTTTTAGCGCTGGAAATAGTTACATCCCGACACACGGGACAGAAGCATCGTCGCATTGTTCATTCCAGAGACCAGCTGCTTGCGCTAATGCTGGCCGGTTTAGCGAGCAGAGCAGCAGACACCCCTGCTGAAATCTGGAGGAAAACACACAGAGGATGCGGAGGGGGATCACAAAGTTGAGGAAAGAGGACCGGGTCGAGACAACAGAGACTTATAGAGAAGAGGAGTTCGGTGGGTACTAAAATGGACGAGTTCACGGTGCTAGCCAGGTGTCAGAGAACATTTCGGGAGTGCAGTGTTATGTGTTTCACTGCAACAGGGCTGCACGAGGACATACCCGATCAAAACTTTTCCATGGATGGCTTCCAGACCGTTCGGGCTGACCGGAAGTGCACTGAGAGCGGTAAGCGTAAAGGAGTTGGGTGCTTACTGTTCTGGTTAACAACAGATGGTGCAATCCGGGTCATATTACGATCGAGGAACGTGTTTGTAGACCGAATATTGAACTTTTTACTGTTGGACTTCGGCCACAGTCCACCGAGATTCAACACTGGGCGGCACGGGAGGTCGTTCCTGCCTGTGGCCATTGAACTTGCAGCTCCTTCCGTGGAGGGTAAGACACCATGAGCCAATAGACTGGTCATGGACTTTTTTCCATCTGGCAGAGTTTGCACTTGGCTGTTTGATTGTTTATGGTTTTTGTATTGCTATATTTATGCTCTATTCTTGGTTGGTGCGGCTGTAACGAAATCTAATTTCCCTCGGGATCAATAAAGTATATCTATCTATCTATCTAATTCCCCAATTTAATATAGCCTGATTACAGGATAATTTACAATGATCAATTAACCAACCAACCAGTACATCTTTGAACCGTGGGAGGAAACCAGAGCACCCAGAGGAAACCCACGTGGTCACGGGGAGAACGTACAAACTCCTTACAGGCAGCACCAGGAATTGAACCTGGGTCACTGGTACAGTGAAGCATTGGGCTAGCCACTATGCTACTGTGCCATCCTATAACTCGAAGGAGAAAGTGTCGCCCAGACACTGTTGATCATCACAGCATTCGGGTGCTATTATTTCATTATGGTAAATTGGTTTGCTACTGTCACAGGTAGAGCTGTAATACCTGTGTGGAGGGCAGCTGAACCGAAGGCAAAAGTTGTTCCTGATATTGGAGTTAATTTATTGTTTGAATCCAGCATGTGAGCACCCTATCCAATTCTACCATTTCCCAAGTCCCATCACTTAGATTAGATAACTATAATCTTGTTTCCATCTGCTTCATCAAATCTGGTTGTTGTTGGATTATATAGGAGGTCAGAGAGAAGGCTCCCATCTCTCTAGTAACACTGAAAATGAAAATACTCATCTCCAATGGTCCTGCTGTTGTTACAGAAACGTACTATGTGTGAAACTTTCCTCATATTGGAAAATATAATACAGCTGCAATGTTTTGGTTTAAAAAAAAAATTAAGTTCTAGCCACCAAGTAATAGTGCCATTAACAGGGGAGAGCACACACAAAATGCTGGAGGGACTCAGCAGGCCAGCCAATAATGTGTTGCTTTTTAAATGCTCACCAAAGAACCACAGCAGCCACTAGAGGTCATGAGTCTATTTCTCCGACATTCTCGTCCTGACAGTTGTATTGATTTTTTTTCCCTCTGTGATCATTGTCCTATTTACCAATGGGACAGAAACATAACTTTTTATTACCTTGGTCAACTCGGCAAACTTTTTCTCCCCTGCTGCCTCCAAATGATGTGGATTTCCAGTTGCTGTTTCCAAGTTCAAAGGTGATAGCTTTCATTGCATTGTACAACTGGGAAGTAAATATGGGTAAATGCAACTGAGGTGCAAATCACCTTTGCTCTGATCAGTTTACAGAATAGGCCTAAGGGATTCCTGTTTTGTGTCGTTTCCTGCTTTGTGTCGTTTCCTGCTTTTTTAAGACATTGCAAATTTTGCTACTTCAGCCGCAGTGACCTGGGTTCATTTCTGATCTTGGGAGTTTTGAGTATTTTCCCTTGAGTGTCTACAAATCCTCCCATGTCACAGCAACATGCAGGTAAATTGATTGACTCTTGTAAATTACCCTTTGGTGTAGGTAGGGCAGTAGGACAATGTGGGGGGGAGTCGATGAGGGAGAGTGTATAGTAGGAAAATAAATGGGGATAGTACTGAGCTGAAGCCAGCATATTCTTGATGGGCCAAGTGGTTTCCTTTTCATGCTGTGAGAAAATACTATTAAAGAAAAATCATTTCTGGAAATTCTTGCTAAATCTGCAAATCATAGTTGAATCCCCTAGTTTTGCTGTTATTGAAACCCATTCAGCCTCTGTCCCTCCCTATTTCTTCCAACTTCTTGTGCAGTGGTATCATTGGTGTAAAATTCCTCACTGGCCTCCCTCCTCCCAGTGTTAGTAATTCCCTCCAGCACCACAACCTTTCTGGATCTCTGTCTTTCCCAGTTCTGGCCTCTTAATAATTCCCAAATTGAGCATTTTCCCCACCAGCCGGCCTTCAGCTGCCAGGGCTCCAGGTTCTGAGATTCCCACCTAAAGACTCTCCATGTCACTTTCCTACTTTAAGGTGCACCTTAAACTTCTCCCAAAAACTAATTCTCCTCTTTCATATTTATTTCTTTTTCTTTAACCATTTGAAAACAATAGTTTAGGTAAAAGAGCAACACAAACAAAATGCTGGAGGGAATCAGCAGCTCAGATGGGAAGGGGGCGGAAGCCAGATTAAGGTGGTGGGACGAGGGATAGGAGTACAAGCTGGCAGGTGATTGGTGAGACCAGGTGAGGGGAGCTTGAGTGGGGAAAGGGGGAATGAAGTCAGAAGCTGGGAGTTGATAGGTAGAAAAGGGAAAGGGCTGAATAAGGAAGAATTTTATTGGAGAGGACAGTGGATGATAGTAATAGGGAAGAAGGGGGAACCAGAGGGAGGAGATGGGTAAATGAGGTAAAGGTGTGAGGAAGCAGTCAGAATTATGAATGGAAAAAGAGAAGGGTGGAAGGAAGGGGTGTAGAAAATTCCAGATGTTAGAGAAACCGATATTCATACCATCAGGTTGGAAAGTACTCAGATGGAATATTAGCTGTTGGTTTTCCAACCTGAGTTTGACCTCAACATACTTTTTTGGGAAGAAGAGATTACCTCCTGGTTTTTGTTTGTGTTGGCTTGCTCTTACTCCAGTGCATTTGTTCGTTCTCCATTCCATAGTCACATAAATTGATGTGAAAATGAATTATCACTCAATCCCGGGGTTGGGAATCTGTCAGGGATTGCAGCATTTGCTGAGATTGTTTTCTTCTGGAAAGCGGAAGATAAAGGGTGATCCCTCATGACGGACCTTCACACAGTGAAGGGGACCAAGAGAAGTGATGTAGAGAACCAACTTCCTTTTGTTAGTGAATTAGAACTAAGGACCATAATTTTAAGATTCGCAGAGAAAAGCAGGAAAATCCTGTTTCCCTGGAGCAGGGGTTCCCAACTTGGGGTCCACAGACCCTTCGCTTAATGGAATTGGCCCATGGCATAAAAAAGGTTGGGAACCCCTGCCCGAGAGAGTGGGCAGAGTGTAAAAGTTATTCCCATCGAATCAGGTTTATTATCACTGACCTATGAAATTTATTGCAACACACATAAAAGTTGCTGGTGAACGCAGCAAGCGAGATCAATGGCAGGGGCCGCAATCTGAAGTGAAATCTATTGTTTTTTTTTAGCAATTGTGCAGTGCAAAACATAAAGATTTTGAGACCAGGTGAGGGGAGCTTGGGTGGGGAACTTGGCTTGGTAAATTACAAAATAATTAAATAATGCAAAAGCAGAATAATGAGGTAATGTTCATTGGTTTGTAAACCGTTCAGACATGTAATCTCAGAGGAGAAGAAGCTGTTCTTTAAATGTTGAGTGTGGATCTTCACGTTGTTGTACCCCCTCCCTGATGGTAATAGAGTAAAGTAAGTCTTACTGGATAGTGGAAGTCTTCAGTGATGGATACTGCTGTCTTCTGGCATGGGCAGAGAGCGACTTCAAAGTTTAAAGTACATTTATTATCAAGCTATGTATAAATTGTACAACCTTGAGATTTGCCTCCTTACAGGCAGCTACAAAACAAGAAACCCAAGAGAACCCATTGAGAAAAGGCCTACTAACACCCAAAGCACAGGAAATTTGCCTGTACACACTAGGCATGAAAAGGGGATGGTCAGCTATTGGGGCAGATGACACATTGAGACTGATAATCAACCTTCCAGGTGCTGAGTAATCCGAAACCCAGCTGGTCATGTGCGACCCTCACTGTCATCTCACCTCTGTACCTACTGACCTACAGAGCTCTTGGTGAAGCAGCAGTCCAACTCCTCTTTGGCACGACTCCTCTGCCGTGCTTTGAGGTGCCTCGCTGTGTTCGAAGCGCTCTGCGGATGAGATGGTTGTTGCAAACAACGTGCAGGCCAGTCATTGGGGAAGACGCACACTCATGTCACTTTTGCCGCTTTTTCCCCCCAGGTATATTCAAGCAAGGTTGTTCAGCGTTTAAGGTGATCACGCCCAACATCGATGAGGAAGCAGCAATGATGGAAGATGTAGGAATGCAAGATGTCCACTATAATGAGGTGAGATGATTTGATCTGGACATTCTCACTGCCAGCACCTTCATCCTGTACCACAGTTCTTGTGCAATGTCTCTGCTCTGTCAAGGAACTGAGTTCTGATCAGTATTCTGTGTGTGTGTGTGCGTGCGCTGAATCACTGACATTGATGGACTGTCCACTTTGGTGGGTCAATATAGCAGTTGGATGTGTTATTGTATTTTGAGCTGCATAACACTATGACAAAATGTGCCAAGAGTTTTTTGTGAAGATGTCTTCGAGCTTCTGCCTTCCTAGTGATGAATTTGTGTTTCAGGGTAGTGGTCCTGTGAGGGAAAAATTCTGTACTTCCATCATGTCCTTCATAACCTCCATGTCCCGAAGTGCTCTATGGCCAGTGAAGGATATTTTGAGATGTGGCCATTGTTATAAAGTGGGAAAGCCAGCAGCCCTGCAGGGGACAGCAGCATCCCACAGACCGCAGTTTGATAATTACAGACAATAGAAAAGAACTGCCGGTGCTGGACAAACAGACTATGGTCAATGGGTCATGCAGCAGCTATAGAAGGAGAAGCTGTTAACGTTTCAGGTCCAAGGAGCTTTGTCAGATGTGGGAAGGGGGAGAATTACAAGTGCAGCTACAGCAGGCAAGGGTGTGTGGGACAAGGGATAGGATGTTAGCAGCACATGAGCTTCTTTGCATAATGTGTTCCAAATAGTGAGGCTGTGGGGCACACCCAGGAGACAGTACGATTCAGAAAAACTGAGCTGACCTGAAGAGTAGAGCTAATTCTGGGAGAGACCGGTGCAAAGAGTTGGAGAAGTCAGTGACGAATCCTGAAAACTGCAGGATGAGACTCAGGTTTAATATCGCTGACAAATGTTGTGAAGTTTGTTGTTTTGTGGCAGCAGTACACTCGTCATCAACAGCATCATTCTGTGCTGTGACTTAAGGCATTGGCCATCGTGGTCTTTGACCATGGATGTTCTTGGCAAATTTTTCTATGGAAGTGGTTTGCCATTGCCTTCTTCTGGGCCAGTGTCTTTACAAGATGGGTGACGATTCCCCCACCCCCACAAGCCATTATCAATGCTCATCAATACTCCTCAGAGATTGTCAGCCTGTTGTCAGTAGTTGCATAATGAGGACTTGTGATATGCACCAGCTGCTTGTACGACCATCCACCACCTGCTCCCAAAGCTTCACGTGACCCCGATCGAGGGGCTAAGCAGGTGCTACGCCTTGCTCAAGGGTGACCTGCAGGCTAGTGGAGGGAAGGAGTGCCTTACACCTCTCTTGGTGGAGACGTATCTCCACCCCACCATAGCACAGTGCAATATGTAAGAAATGCTATAAATTACAAGAAGAAATATAATATTTTAATTTTAAAATGAATATATTTTAATATTGTACATACAATGACCTGGCTGGTGGTGTAGTAGCATCAGTGCCGGACTTCGGGATGAAAGGTCCTGAGTTCGAATCCAGCCGACTCCCCTGCACGCTTTCCATCTATGCTGGGTTACGAGCTGGTGATCTCTTTGGAAACGCACCCGGCAGAAGGCAATGACAAACCACTGCTGAAACTTGACTCGTACGCGGTTCCCCACTATGTCAGAGAGGCGTGGAGGGAAATCGTCGGCTGACCGGAGAAACTCTGGATGTGACGTACCTTTCCTTACAGACAATTAAGTAAAACAGAGCAAAAATATTGAGGTAACGTTCGTGTGGTTGGTTCATTGTCTGTTCAGAAAACTGATAGTGGAGTGGAAGAAACTATTCCTAAAACGTTGTGTGTGTCTTCAGAGCGGCAGCAGTAAGAAGAGAGGATGTACTGAGTGATGGGAGTCCTTAATGAATGCCCAGTAAGAGACAAGGGGTTATTCTTCAAGCCTGACATGGTCCAGTTGTAATCGTACAGTCAGCCCTCCTTATCCGCGAGGGATTGGTTCCGAGACCCCCCATGGATACCAAAAAACGCGGATGCTCAAGTCCCTTATTTAACCCGGTTCAGTGCAGGTGGACTTTAGGACCCAGGGTGGCACAGGACCCGCCGCCCTCAGTGTTTCTGTTCCGTTGACTTATAATACCTAATACAATGGAAATGCTATGTAACCATCGTAGCTCTTTTGGGTACGCTGATACCACCTCAGCATCAGCCAATGCCGATTCTCCTGTGATCTTTAAGTTCTTGAGGCCGTAGCGCTTTACATAGCCAGCCAGCCATCCCTAGCACTAACACTTCCACGAATTTCAGCTTCTTTCTGCTTTATTGTACGAATGCTCGATTCGTTCTTACCGACCTTACGGCCCACTTCGGAATGCGACATCCCACTTTTCAGAAGATCTAATATTTCTAATTTCTCGGCGAGAGAGAGCACTTTACACTCCCTCTTAGCCTTTGAGAAATTGCTTTGACCACGTAATTGCTTTTTAGGAGCCATTTTTCACAGAAACAAAGTAGCGAACGAACGAGACGCAAGGCGAATAATGCTCGAACGAGTGCTGGAGAGAGAACTTCCGGGTTTTCCCGATTCGCGGTTGGTTGAATTCGCGCATGCGGAACTCGCGGATAAGGAGGGCCGACTGTACTGGAGGTGACAGACAGATATCGGTGTGGGGGTAGGTTGTTAAATTGAAGCAGTAACGTGATAATGACTTTGGTTTGGAGATGGTGAGTAAGAGGGAAATTTGCTTTTTGACCGGATGCTCCAGGATCTTCTGAGGCCCTCCAAAACTGAATGTCAGCTGCACATCTGCACTACACAGTACACACCTGCAGTGTTAGCATCTTCAACAGTACAGCATCACCTCAGTCCTGGCAGAGTCGAAGCTGATAGCAGCACTCTCCTTTCATCTGCAGCCTGCTGCATTATCAGTAACTGCAAAGATTACATTGTAAGCAAACTTCAGGCTGATAAGAATGCACTGATGTTGCAAATTTAATTATCAGCTATTTCAGAAACACATGTTGTCATTGATGGACTATTAACCTTTTATCACTAAGTCAGGGCAGCAAATGTTAATTATCAACCAGATCATCGTCTACATTTATAATTGCTTTGCAGTGTCTCTTTGAATTACTGATAATTGTCACTCTAGATGTGTTTTGATTGGCCTGAGTCAGCTTTGGAAGTTCCAAGGAATCTGATTATTCAGAAACTCCATGGCACAGGATTGTGAATTAAGCCATTCCCACCGGGCAGGATCAGGTTTGAGTGTGGGATCACCCCACAAAAATAAATTCCTAACTTGCATCTGTACCTCTCACGGCTATTCCCCAACCAAAGAGACTCTGGGTGGGGAACAGCATTAAGAGACAGTTAATAGAAATGTGGTGTTTAATAGAAGTCAGGTGCTTCTACCTCGGGAAACGTACACTCTCGTGAACATTACTCTGTATAACTCTTAAGGGTGTATCCCTATCGAGATCCTTATTGAGACTATGATAAGCCAAAGCTAACAGTGCTTCAATTCACCCTGCTTCCGCTATATTTGTTTCTATTCATTTGATAAAAGTTTTGAAGTAATTTTTTTCTCACCATGTCACCTTTAATTGGAGGCACAAGAAGGCAGCACTGTAGGGATGGGAATCACAAGAAGCAATCAGAGCTGTACTCCCGTTTAACCCAGCGATAGCTCAGTATCCGCACCATTACTAGCGCTGCCATTTCCACCTCTGGAAGCACGACACACATCCTACCCAGGTTATGACATCGTTCCGTTCCTAACCCAAAGAATTGGTAGGTCAGAAATGCGACTGCCAGCTATATAATTAAATAAAAGCATATACCAACCAAAAGCAATGTATGGCTAAAGCGCAGCATTTAACTTGGCTATTCAGATTTCTGTGCATCGTTGCTGGGAACAGAGTCCCTACTCAGCAGAAAATTGCAGCTCCACTGCAGCTGGACAATTGATTTTGCCCTGATCTCCCGAACACTCAGTCGTATGGATGGACTGTACGTAAGTCACGTGTTCATAATGTGGGGAGGTCTAGTACATCTTCACCTCCATTCCAACCCACCACTGTTAAAACTCTCATTTGTGTCCTGTAACCATCAGGTCCACTGATGGCCTGAACTCCTTCATTCTACCCTCTCTGAATTACAGATCAACAATAACCTTACTAACTGCCTCCTAACTCGTATCATTTGTTCGTTATGTGCCGCCTCATCATGACGTGGGCAATCACGGTCTTTCCATGACCATGATTGTTCTTGGCAACTTTTTCTGCAGAAGTGGTTTGCCATTGCCGCCTTTTTTTTTACAAGACAGGTGACCCCCCAGCCATTATCAATACTCTTGAAAGATAGTCCGCTTGGCGTCAGTGTGTCCCAGTACCAGGACTTGTGACATGCATCAGCTGTTCTTACGACCATCCACCGTCTGCTCCCGTGGCTTCACGCGACCCTGATCAAGGGGCTAGGCAGGTGCCTCACCTTGCCCAAGGCGACCTGCAGGCTAGCGGAGGGAAGGAGCGCCTTACACCTCCTTTGGTAGAGACGTATCTCCACTCTAACACCCATAACTCATACAACCCAACTCAAAACACCTCAAAGTGTTTTCACAGAGATAAATTAGTTTTTTATTGTCACATGTATCAAAGTGCAGTGAAAAACTTTATTTTGTATGCCTACCATATAGATCATTTTATTACAACAGTGTATTGAAGTAGTGGATGGTAAAACAATAACAGAATGCAAAATAACGTGTTATAGCTGCAGAGAAATTACAGTGCAGGCGTGAGGTAGATGGTGAGCCCGTCTCATCGTACTAGGGAACCGTTCAGTAGTCTTATAACAGTAGGATAGAAGTTGTCCCTGAGCACGCTGGTACATGCTTTTGTATCTTCTGCCTGATGGCAGGAAGTAGAAGAGAGATTGTCTGGGGTTGGAGGGGTCTTTGGTTATGTTCTGGTTTACCAAGGCAGCAGGAAGCATAGACAGAGTCCACAGAGGGTAGGTTGCTTTCCCTGATGTGCTGAGCTGTGTCCACAGCTCTCTGTTGCCATACCAAATCTTGGTGCATCCGGGTAGGATGCGTTCTATGAAAACTTCAGACCATAGCAGAGTGTGACAACGTGTTCAAAGGTGTTGCTTGTCAGGATGGTTGGGAGAGAACTTGGAAGGTCTAGAGAGAGAATCCTAGGGCTTGTGGCCCTCCCTGGGAGCTGAAGGCACACCCATGGGTGGTGGAAAGATTCAACCTGGAGATGCTGAACTGTCCATAATTGGAGGAGTGGGGAGGACTTGGAGAAATACAGGGGAAGATCGAAAGAGAGAGGGATAAGACCATCCCTCATTTAAAAAGAGAATTTTTAGATCTTTGCTGGCTGGACCAGGAGCTAAGGTACCCTTTGTGATGAAGGAGAGAGGTTTGAGAAAATTGGGACAAATCTACTTCACACAGTGTGGAGCGAGCTCCAGGTGGTTATCTAAGTAGCATTTTTGACAGGCAACAATTCCAATAAATAAAGCTTTTGGGATTGAATCTTATTGAGAAATTTGAAAAATAAAGTTGAGGAGAAGAAAATGGTAAAAATTCAAGTCCTTTCTTCCATCTGATTTCCCAGTGCATAACTCATTAACGAATTTGGTCAGGCACTAGATTGTTTTGCTTTGAGGTCAAGTGGAGTTTGTTGTCATATCTACAACAGAATGAAAATGTCTTAGAATGAAAAGGATTAGTAAGGATGGAATTAGATATGAGGTTTACAAGAACTAGCAGGAAAGATTTTTTCTGGACTTAAACAGTGGCTTGTTTGAGATTCAAAGTCAGGTATATTGTCATATGCACAAGTACATGCCTGCATCACAGGCACATTGCATTAGAGACCCAACGTTCCCATGGAAAAATATGAATTAAAGACAAATTATATAAAAACAAAACAAAGTCCACAGTCGTACAAAGTGGTCATGGTGTGGCTGTACTGAGGTAATGACTAGGGTTGTGCCAGTTGGTTCAAGATGATTGAAGGGAAGTAGCTATTCCTGAACCTGGTGGTGTTAAATTCAAACTTCTGTATCTCCTGCCTGATGGTAGCTGTGAGAAGATAGCTTGGACCCAATGGTGGTGATCTTTGATGACGGCAATTCCTGCTACAGACACTACCAATGGTGTGGGGGGGGGGTGTTGCCCATGATGTGTTGGGCTACACGTTTCAGTGCTTGTCTCCTACTTGCAGGAGCCAGTAAACTTCCAGCAAATTTGTTTATTATTTCTAGACTACAGTAAACCAAGAAATAAGCTTTGCAATCTTGGTTGCACTGGTTATTTTTTTATCGCTGTGATCACTTTTATTGCTTATCATGCTAATTTTTATGACATGTGCAAGCAACAGATTGTGTGCTACATTTATTTATAGCGGTGGTTGTTTAATTGTTATACCCCGATTATATTGAAGTTCAATGTTTATCAAACTGAAAGCCTTACTTTGCAGATTTTCTTTGCTCTACCAAGTTGTTGCTGTTTTGATTCCCTGTGCATGACATCAGCTACTTCATTTACAGTCCTACGGTCATATGGCTTAGAGGCAGGCCATTCAGCCCCCTGTAGTCATGCCTGCTCTCCCAGTGAGCTCTCCCTCAGATGAGGCGCAGCCCGTTCCTGTGCACACTCTGAGGGGAAGAGCCAAGGCGTTCTTCCCACTCTCCCTGGCAGTGCTCATCTCCCATACATTATTGTAGGAATAAACATTGACGACTATTATTACCTTTTAAGTGTGGGATTCTGCTGTGTGGAAGTTAACTGACACATTTCCTACATTACCCAGTGACCACACAAAGTCGTTCAGCACAGAAACTGGCCCTTTGACCCAATTGGTCCATGCCAGCCAAAATGTCCCAACCAAGCCAGTCCCATCTGCCAGCACTTGACCCTTCTAAACGTTTCCTGTCTCTGTCCAACGGTCTTTTAAAACTTGTTATTGTACCACCTTCTGGCAGCTGATTCCACATTCATATAAAAAAGTTTCCCCTCAAGTGTTCCTCTTAAACCTTTCTCTTCTCACTTTAAACTTACACCTGGAGTCCTTGATTCCATTTTCCTGTAGAAAAAGATGGAGTGCATTCAACCTATATAATTCCCCTCATGATTTTATATACTCTGACATCACACCTCAGTCTCCTATGCTCCAAGGAATAAAGTCCTAGCTTGTGCAATCTTGCCCTCTAACTCAGTCCTTCAAATTCTGGGAAAACCCTCGAAAATCTTTTCTGCACTCCTTCCAGCCGAATAGCAGCTTTCCTTCAGCAGGGTGGTCAAAACTGAACACAGTACTGGATAGTGCAGGCAGAGGCAGGAAAATTGTTTGCACTGATGGGTGAGCCTCGAACTAGGGGACATAACCTCAGGCTTGAGTAGAGCAGATTTACGGCGAGATGAGGAAGAACTGCCTTTCCCAGAAAGTAGTGGGTCTGTGCTACTCTCTGTCCAGGGAAGCACTGGAGGCCACCTCATTAGATATCTTTAAGACACTGTTAGATAGTTTTCTGCATAAAACATAAAAGCAGAATTAGACCATTTGGCCCATCGAGTCTGCTCAGCTATTCGATTATGGCTGATTTATTTTCCCTCTTAACCCCATTGCCCTGCCTTTTTCCACGTAACCTATGATGTCAGACTAGTCATTAACGTATCAACCTTGACTTTAAATATACCCAGTGAACTGACTTCCACAGCTGCCTGGGGCAATGACTTCCACAGATTCTTCCTTGTCTCTGTTCTAAAGATACATACTTCTTTTCTGGGGTTCTGCTCTCTGGTTGTGGACTCTCTCACTATTTGAAGCATCCTTTCCATGTCCACTCTGTCTAGGCCCCTTAATAGCTAGTAGGTTTCAGTGAGATAAGCTCCAGTGAGTACAGGCTCGGAGCCATCAAACACTCCTTCGTTCATTAATCCTTTTCATTTCCGGGATCATCCTTGCAAACCTCCTCTGGACCTTCTCCAATGCCAGCACACCCTTTCTTAGGTACTAGGAGAGCAACTAATTGTGGATCTCTAAAACAGAACAGAGCCAGCTGTGATGGGCAAGCACCCTCTTTCTCTGGTGCCAGTTCTACAACAGGTACTTAATCAGAATGCAAACTTTGCTTGTTCCTTGGACAGGATGTGCTGATGGAACTGTTGGAACAGTGTGCAGACGGACTCTGGAAAGCAGAGCGTTACGAACTTATTTCCAATGTTTACAAGCTGATCATCCCAGTTTATGAGAAAAGGCAGGAGTTTGAGGTGAGTAAATCTGTCCTCCTCACATGTGGGAGAGCTGTAGAACTGTTGCTCTTACACTTTCGGTATCTCTGACTGAAATTTACTGACCAACAGTTCACATAGGAATGTCATAATGTCTTCTGTTGTGTGATTAAAGGTAAGCACACATGGAATTGGAAGTGAGATGTATGAAAGCCAACAGGAAAGATCAGTCTGTATTCTCTGGCAAAGACTTAAGTAGTGGCTTGTTCAGCATTCAGTCATTTTTATTGTCACAAGTACGTGTATGCACAGGGGCAGTGGAAACCTTAATTGCCACAGTAACAGAGGCACGTCGCACTCAAAACTCAACTTCCGCAAGGAAAACGAAAATTATACAAGAAAGTGCACAATCACGTCAAAAAATGTCCATTATATTGGAAAGTGGTCATAGTATCGCTATGCAGGAAGGTGGTCATAGTATCGCTATGCAGGAAGGTGGTCATAGTATCGCTATGCAGGAAGGTGGTCATAGTATCGCTATGCAGGAAGGTGGTCATAGTATCACTATGCAGGAAGGTGGTCATAGTATCGCTATGCAGGAAGGTGGTCATAGTATCACTATGCAGGAAGGTGGTCATAGTATCGCTATGCAGGAAGGTGGTCATAGTATCGCTATGCAGGAAGGTGGTCATAGTATCACTATGCAGTGGTAGTGATGAAGTTGTGTAGGTTGGTTCAAGATCCCGATGGTTAAAGAGACATAGCTGTTCTTTCACCTGATGGTGTGGGACTTGAAGCTTCTGTACCTCCTGGCTGATGGTGGCTGCAAGAAGATGGCACTCCATGGATGGTGGGGATCTTTGACAATGGATGTTGCCAGTGCCTCACGTCAATACTACTGACAATGGGGAGGAATGTGCCCGTGAGGTATGTGGGGGGGCGGTGACATGATAGAGTAGATATTTTCCCAGCTGGGGGAACCTAGAACCGGTAGATATTGCCCCCAGGAAGCTGCCTGTTTCAAATGGAAGTGAGGAGGAATTTCATTTTGGAGGGTCTGACCCAGAGAGCTGTTTAGTTTGATTTTGGGCTACAGAGGAATCCGAGAGCTGGGTAAGGAGATAGAACTGAGGCCAAGGTCAGGTTTACCATGAACTTAATGGTGAAGTGAGATCAAAGGGTCTGAGTGCCCACCGCTACTCATTTTTTTATGTTGTTATGTTGGGTCTTTCGAACTTCTATTTGATCCCACCTAGAGGTGATTCCGTGTCAGGGAGACAGAATTTAGGTTCCTGACTGAGCCCAGCAATAAAAAAAGTCAGGAGAAGCCTCGATCTACAAGTGGAACTGTCTCTCACGGAAAGAGGTCAAGGCAAACAGCAAAGATGGGTTCAGGGGAAAGCTGGAGAAACATGGGAGATGGGTGGGGGGGAGAGGAGCATAACATGGTAGGTAGAGGCTGGTGGTAGGATAGGAGCACCAGCCCAGAGCAGTGGCTGCTGTCAAGCCCTCTCCAAACCATTAACTTTTCATTCCTTTACAAGTGTGCTCAATTAATTTGTTGGGGGGGAAGGGAGAGAGAGAGAGAAACTTATTGTGACACTCAGTTGTACACTCTAACAGAAACTTGCCCATCTCTACGAAACCCTCCATCAAGCTTACAAGAAAATCGCTGAGGTTATGCAGACGGGGAAGCGACTTCTTGGCACCTACTTTCGAGTTGGCTTTTTTGGGCAGGTGAGTATCTGTTTTCATTTTAGCCTCTCTTAGGCAAAGTCGCTTATCATCAAATGCGCAAGAACATGTGCGTAGGTGCAGTGAAAATCTTCGGCCGCTTCACAGGTACATAGCATCCTATAAGCTGCAGTCACAAGAAACACACAGTTATTTGTAAAAGAAAACATACTTAGAACAAAAAAGCCAGTTGATTGTAGTGCAAGGAGAAGGGAATCTCACTGAAACCCGTCAAATATTGAAAGGCCTTGATAGAGTGGATGTGGAGAAGGTGTTTCCTTTTATGGGGGTAACCAGGACCAAAGGGCCCAGCCTCAGAAGAGATGGTCGTCCATTTTGATAGCAATGAGGAAGAATTTCCTTAGCCAGAAGGTAGTGAATCTGTAGAATTCATTGCGACAGATGGCTGTGTCATTGGGTATATTTAAAGCAGAGATTGATAGGTTCTTGATAATTCCCTGTGTCAAAGGTTATGGAGAGAAGGCGGGAGAATGGGATTGCGAGGCATAATAAATCAGCCATGATGGAATGGTGGAGCAGACTCGATGGGCCAAAAAGCCTAATTCTGCTCCTGTGTCTTATGGTCTTATAGAGTTCATCGGCGTGGGATGGACTGAGTAGGGAGAAGAATTCACAGGGAAGATGAGATTTTTAAATGGAAAATTGCTGAGATCTGGAACCCATTGCCTGAAGTGGAAACAGATTCGACAGGCACGTTCAGAGGGAATTGGGTAAAAGCTCAAAAAGGGAGGATGAGTGCAGGGAAAGAATGCTGGAGTGGGGGCTAATTTTCTTTTGGAGCTAACACAGACACAGTGAACTAAGTGTTAAGAGCTCAGAAAACTATAGGGCTATGGGTAACCCTAGGCAATTCCTAAGGTAAGGACATGTTCGGCACAGCTTTGTGGGCCAAAGGGCCTGTATTGTGCTGTAGGTATTCTATGTTTCTAAGTGTTGTTTTAAACAGTTGCTGCAGTTAGAGATTTTTCTTAGTTGATACTCTGGGGAATTTAAATACTCACTGCTGGTTCTCTAAGTTATCAGTAGATAAGACATGAATTGACGAAAGGAAGTTTACTTTCATTGACTCAGCTAGTGATTAAAATCCAGTGGAGATTAGGAGTTGAAGGAAATTTCCACACTCTATTTGTTTTTTGAATGCTGATTTTTATCTACACTCAACGGCCTCTTTACTAAAAACACCTGCTTGTTAATGCAAATATCTAATCAGCCCAAATGTGGCAGCAACTCAGTGCATAAAGACACGCTGGCATGGTCAGGAGGTTCAGTTGTTGTTCAGTCCAAATATCGGAATGGGGAAGAAACGTGATCTAAATGACTTTGACCATTAAATGATTGTTGGTGTCAGACGGGGTGATTTGAGTATCTCAGAAACGCTGATCTGAGATTTTTATACACAACGGTCTCTAGTAATAGTAAGTCAGATAACCGCACGATACAACAGTGGTGTGCAGAAGAGCATCTTAGAACGCATGACATGTTGAACCTTGAAATGGATGGGCTGAAGTAGCCGAAGGCCGTACCCGGTTCCATTCCTGTACCTAATAAAGCAGACAACTGAGTTTTCAGATAACCAGAGTGAAATGTTTTGCTTGTTGATGTTCCTGTTTGTAGCAGAACTTATGTTGAGATTTTTCACTAATATTTTCCTTTCCACCCTTCCCTCCTCTTGAAGGCAGCGGTAAGTTTTACAGAGATGCCTTTCATGTAAGCCATGAGCTCGTCGTGTGTTGTGGTGTGACCCTGCTAGCTTGCTTTTGACATTGCCAGCTTTGCAGTCGTAACCTTATCTGTAACTTTCAAGGGAAGAGGTGACGTGTTAACGAATGCCATTCACAGCCTTGCTTTCTTCATAGTGATGATGCACGTAGAAATCTGGAAGTTTGAGCGAAGCAGTTCACTTCTCATTGTAATACATCACCATTAAAAAATAGCTGTGCGTGTCCTTAAAAGTTTGACGGCAGTTTTTCTCATTGGTCATTCAGTTTGGTGTGCTTTTAGCTTTAGGTAATTACGACTAGTAGAAATAAGGAACGCATGTAATTATCGCTTTTGTTCTTTGTCTTTTATAACTTTATAGCAAGACCAGTTTACAGACAATGAGAGAGATGTGGAGGTAATTAAGTGATGGTGTCACATATGATGCAGTAGGCCTCACTGCATTAAAGGCACTCTGATTTGCCGTGGATAATTTTTTTTAATGTCAGCTTATCATCTGTACTTGGAAGACTTCTTGCACATCACCCATTCTGTTCAAAAAACTGGAATAATGCTTGTGCTGCACCCAGTTATTTGTCTGTTAAGATCAGTTTATTTCCATGTCCCACACACCTCTTTTGCACATCTGAACCTACCTTTGGGATTTGGGCATATCTCTGCTTCAGGTCCTGAATCTAGATAATGAATCACTGGGAAACGCTGCCTGAACCTCACAACATGGACTGCTTTTGAGGGCCAGTATTGCTGAGGTATCATGAGCATTGTAGCAGTTCAAACTCCTTGGAGTTTATCACAAAGCTTGCTTATTGCTTGGAGCAATTATGCTTTCCAAATGCCAAGCTTCCTACAGAAATATCATTAAATTCAGAAACTGAACAAAAAAGAGTGAGTTACCTCGGGTCATTTGAATTTAAAAGCAATATTACTTAACTTTTCGTGATTCATAGAATTTTTTAAACAAAAGTCTAGCACTTTTAGCAATATGTCTTTGATTAATTTGGTTGCAAAGTCTTGTCTGTGGTTTGTGAATTAATTACACTTATTATTCCCCTCCTGTTCAAGCTTTGCGATTCGAATGTGGTGACCTTGCACTAACCTGAAAAGCAGTTCCAGATGTTTTTCTGTTAAATACGGCCAGCAAACTCACATTTCTTTGTCTCACAGAAATACAAAAGCAGCTCGATTCTCCTCCCCAAGCTAGCTCTGCGTGCCAAAACATACTATAAAATTATAGGAAGTCCCAACAAAATATCCTGGCACTTGAATCCTCAAGCTGGAAATTAGTATTAGTGAGATCCATGAAAAAAAGTGGTGTTAAATCAGTTGGCATTAATGGTGGTCTTGAGGAGACTTTGGAGAATCTTTTGCTTTGTTGTCTTCAAGTTTTTGATTGGTTTGACTTTGGTTCATTGTTCCATGTGTCCATATGTTTGGATTCTTTTCACTCATCTTACCTGACGTCATTCGTGACAGGGCTTCTTTGAAGATGAGGATGGAAAGGAGTATATTTATAAAGAGCCGAAGCTGACGCAGCTGTCGGAGATCTCTCAGCGGCTCCTGAAGCTCTATTCCGACAAGTTTGGCTCCGAGAATGTAAGGATAATCTACGATGATGGAAAGGTGAGAGGAGTGGTGTTGCAAAACCACAACTTTTGGCAACCCTACACTTTTTATAAGCACTTTATCACTTACCTGTGAACCTGGGAGGCATTGCTGTGCTGAAAGTAATTGTGCAGTAACTACGGGAATTTTCAAAACTTCAACACTTCTGAAGGACGTACAAGATTCAAACACTCCACCCAACATGAGCTATTGTTCCCGAATGCTTTTTAGCCAACTCCTACATACTGAGAGAATGAATTTTATTGAACTATTGCATGCCTGTGTGTTGGTTCCAGTAAGACAGACATGTAATATATATGCAATAATTTTATTTTTATATAAATTTTATGCTGGGCATTTAGCCGTGAAGACTGCACCAGGTTGTGAAAACAGATTGCAACCATCTTCTCGCTGGTGAGGGCCAGGTGTCGGTATCTTGAGTGAGTCCGAGGAAAAAGTTAAAAAGTTCTGAATGCTTTTAGTTACACATACAAAATGCTGGAGGAACTCAGCAGGTCAGTCGGCCCCTCACGAGAGGATGTTTCAGACTGAGACCCATCATCAGGACTGGAAGGAAGGCGGAAGAAGCAAGAATAAGAAGGTTGGGGTGGGGGAAGGAGTAGAAACTAGCGGGTTTTAGGTGACGCCAGGTGAGATGGAAAATGGGTGGGTGGGGAAAGGGGAAATGAAGTGAGAAACTGTGAGGCGATAGGTGAAGAAGGAGGAACCTGATAGAGGAGAGTGGATCATTTGAGAAAGGGAAGGAGGAGGGGCACCAGACAGGGGTGATAGGCAAGTGAGGAAAAGAGAAGGGACAAGGGGTTAAAGAAGAGCCAGATGGAGAATGGTGTGACTTGCTCCGTGGCCAAGAATGCTCACCAGGATCTCTACTTCCTGAGAAGCTGAAAGAAATTTGGCGTGTCCCCTTTGGCCCTGACCAATTTTTATCATTGCAGCATGGGAAGCATCTTGCCCTTGTGCCCATGGTAGCTTGGTGTGCCAACTGCTCTGCCCGAGACCACAAGAAGCTCAGCAGATCACGGAAACCACCCTCCCCTCCATGGACTCTGTCTGCACTTCTCACTGCCTCAGGAAAGCAGCTGGCGTAATCAAAGATCTCCATTGCACCCCTACCCACCCCCCCCCACCCGCCATGGTCATTCACTCTTCACCCTCCCATCAGGCAGGAGATGCATGCACTTGAAAGCATGTACCACCAGACTCAAAGGCAGCTTCTACCCCACTGTTGAATGGTGCCCTTAGTATGACAAGATCCCTCGATATGACCTTGCACTTAATTGCCAGCCTGCAATGCACCTTCTCTGTAGCTTTTATTCTGTACTGTTACTGTTTTACAACTTTAATGCACTGTTATATTAACTGATCTGTATGAAGGATATGGGAGACAAGTTTTTCACTGTTCATCAGTACATGTGATAAGCTTACTTACAAATTTATCGTTCCCAATCAATGAGCTGGTACCCATTGCCATGTTCAGGTCATTGATGCACATCCTACGAAGCTGTGCTACCCAGCACGGACCCCTGGGGAGCCCCGGTACACACTGCCCCCTGGTCTTGAAGGTAGTTGTTCTCCACCCAGGTGTCCAATTGGATGAATGGCTGGTTAATCTGTCAAGAATAAGTTAGATACTGAGGTAAATGTGAAAACGAGAGGGAACTTGCATTGGTAGTCTCATGCTTTAGAGCACAGGTTACTGATTTAAATTAAAAATCAAATAAAACAAAACCCTGGAAATGGTCAGGAAAGAGAAGCAGGGTTAATGTTTCGGGTAGAAGATCTGCTGAGTGCGTTCCAATGTTTTGTGTTTTTATTTTTGATTTTCAGCACCTGAAGATTTTTTGACTTTGAGTTATTTATTATGCCTTCACTTACCCCTGTGAAATATGTAGTTATAACTTAGGTGAGCGAGGTGCTGCCCGGATGTTAACCTACCCTTGACATACTGGTTAAACCTCTTCTCCCGATGTTCTCTGATCAAGTTATTTTCCTTCCACCAAGGTCAATCCAAAGGACCTGGACTCAAAGTATGCCTACATTCAGGTCACCTACGTGACACCGTTTCTTGACGAGAAGGAATTGCAGGACAGGAAAACCGATTTTGAGCGAAGCCACAACATCCAGCGGTTTGTGTTTGAGATGCCCTTCACGGTCTCGGGAAAGAAACAAGGAGGAGTAGATCAACAGTGCAAGCGAAGAGCCATCCTGACCAGTGAGTGTCCTGTGCCATCACTCAATCCCACCCCACCCCATCCAGTTATTCATCCCCTCTACATGGTGCTTCCACTGTCCATCACTCGATCCCACCCTACCCGGTTACTAATCCCCTGTACGTGGGATTCCACTGTCCACCACTCGACTCCACCCCATCCGGTTACTAATCCCCTGTACGTGGTGATTCCACTGTCCACCATTCGATCCCACTCCATCCGGTTACTAATCCCCTGTACGTGGTGATTCCACTGTCCACCACTCGATCCCACCCCATCCGGTTACTAATCCCCTGTACGTGGTGATTCCACTGTCCACCACTCGATCCCACCCCATCCGGTTACTAATCCCCTGTACGTGGTGATTCCACTGTCCACCACTCGATCCCACCCCATCCGGTTACTAATCCCCTGTACGTGGTGATTCCACTGTCCACCACTCGATCCCACCCCATCCGGTTACTAATCCCCTGTACGTGGTGATTCCACTGTCCACCACTCGATCCCACCCCATCCGGTTACTAATCCCCTGTACGTGGTGATTCCACTGTCCACCACTCGATCCCACCCCATCCGGTTACTAATCCCCTGTACGTGGTGATTCCACTGTCCACCACTCGATCCCACCCCATCCGGTTACTAATCCCCTGTACGTGGTGATTCCACTGTCCACCACTCGATCCCACCCCATCCGGTTACTAATCCCCTGTACGTGGTGATTCCACTGTCCACCACTCGATCCCACCCCATCCGGTTACTAATCCCCTGTACGTGGTGATTCCACTGTCCACCACTCGATCCCACCCCATCCGGTTACTAATCCCCTGTACGTGGTGATTCCACTGTCCACCACTCGATCCCACCCCATCCGGTTACTAATCCCCTGTACGTGGTGATTCCACTGTCCACCACTCGATCCCACCCCATCCGGTTACTAATCCCCTGTACGTGGTGATTCCACTGTCCACCACTCGATCCCACCCCATCCGGTTACTAATCCCCTGTACGTGGTGATTCCACTGTCCACCACTCGATCTCACCCCATCCGGTTACTAATCCCCTGTACGTGGTGATTCCACTGTCCACCACTCGATCCCACCCCACCCGGTTACTAATCCCCTGTACGTGGTGATTCCACTGTCTACCACTCGACTCCACCCCACCCGGTTACTAATCCCCTGTACGTGGTGATTCCACTGTCCACCACTCGAAGCCACCCCACCCGGTTACTAATCCCCTGTACGTGGTGATTCCACTGTCCACCACTCGATCCCACCCCATCCGGTTACTAATCCCCTGTACGTGGTGATTCCACTGTCCACCACTCGATCCCACCCCATCCGGTTACTAATCCCCTGTACGTGGTGATTCCACTGTCCACCACTCGATCCCACCCCATCCGGTTACTAATCCCCTGTACGTGGTGATTCCACTGTCCACCACTCGATCTCACCCCATCCGGTTACTAATCCCCTGTACGTGGTGATTCCACTGTCCACCACTCGATCCCACCCCACCCGGTTACTAATCCCCTGTACGTGGTGATTCCACTGTCCACCACTCGATCCCACCCCACCCGGTTACTAATCCCCTGTACGTGGTGATTCCACTGTCCACCACTCGATCCCACCCCACCCGGTTACTAATCCCCTGTACGTGGTGATTCCACTGTCCACCACTCGATCCCACCCCACCCGGTTACTAATCCCCTGTACGTGGTGATTCCACTGTCCACCACTCGACTCCACCCCACCCGGTTACTAATCCCCTGTACGTGGTGATTCCACTGTCCACCACTCGACTCCACCCCACCCGGTTACTAATCCCCTGTACGTGGTGATTCCACTGTCCACCACTCGATCCCACCCCATCCGGTTACTAATCCCCTGTACGTGGTGATTCCACTGTCCACCACTCGATCCCACCCCACCCGGTTACTAATCCCCTGTACGTGGTGATTCCACTGTCCAGCACTCGACTCCACCCCATCCGGTTACTAATCCCCTGTACGTGGTGATTCCACTGTCCACCACTCGATCCCACCCCATCCGGTTACTAATCCCCTGTACGTGGTGATTCCACTGTCCACCACTCGATCCCACCCCATCCGGTTACTAATCCCCTGTACGTGGTGATTCCACTGTCCACCACTCGATCCCACCCCATCCGATTACTAATCCCCTGTACGTGGTGATTCCACTGTCCACCACTCGATCCCACCCCATCCGGTTACTAATCCCCTGTACGTGGTGATTCCACTGTCCACCACTCGATCCCACCCCACCCGGTTACTAATCCCCTGTACGTGGTGATTCCACTGTCTACCACTCGACTCCACCCCACCCGGTTACTAATCCCCTGTACGTGGTGATTCCACTGTCCACCACTCGATCCCACCCCATCCGGTTACTAATCCCCTGTACGTGGTGATTCCACTGTCCACCACTCGACTCCACCCCACCCGGTTACTAATCCCCTGTACGTGGTGATTCCACTGTCCACCACTCGATCCCACCCCACCCGGTTACTAATCCCCTGTACGTGGTGATTCCACTGTCTACCACTCGATCCCACCCCACCCGGTTACTAATCCCCTGTACGTGGTGATTCCACTGTCCACCACTCGATCCCACCCCATCCGGTTACTAATCCCCTGTACGTGGTGATTCCACTGTCCACCACTCGACTCCACCCCACCCGGTTACTAATCCCCTGTACGTGGTGATTCCACTGTCCACCACTCGACTCCACCACACCTGGTTACTCATCACCTTACTTGGTGCTTCCATTTCAGCGTTCACCTATTTTCAACTCCCTCCCTGGACTTTGACTCTCCTTGACCCTCAAGGCGTCTTCACACCTCCAATCCAAACCTCATAGCAACAAGCACATTTTAGGTCTTGTACCTATTGAAGGTGGAACAGAATCATGAACTGTAGTATATTCTTCATCCTTCCATCCTGCCTCCTCATTCTTTGCAATTATGACCAGTCCTCCCTCTCAGTGCCATATTCCCTTGAGACTTTCTGTACCCAGAACTTTATTTATCTCCTTAAATACTGTATATTCTGCAAGTTCGCCTTTGCATCCCAGTGAGAGTAACTTCCACAGGTTTACAGAAAATCTGGCGAAGTTTCTCTCCATCTCAGTCCAAAACCTCTCATCCTGTAGACTTGAGTGTGTGTGGGTGATCCCTGGTTCTCTACTACCCAGCAGAGAAAACTACTGCCCAATGTCAAGTCCGATCTACATTAGGTCCCCTCTCTTCCTTCACAACTGCTAGTGAATGTAAGCCTAGTCAATTTGATCTCCCCTCATTTGGCAGCCCTGCCGTTTCCAGAAATCAGAATGTATCGGCTTGCCCTTGGAACAGGAAACAAGGATATTAAGCAACTGCTTAGCCGAAAGTCGGCAAATGTTGGGGGTAGGGGGCTTGGTGATGAGTGAACGTGACTTCATTTGGGTGAGAGCCTAGGGTACTGTGAGATGGGCAAGGATGTTTAGAGAAGGGAAGCGCTGGTGCCTTGATTCAGTTCAGGAATGTCTTCTGGAGTTGGCTTTTGTCAAGAGAAAAAAAAATATGATTAAACCTGTGAGTTGACTGTCTAGAGGAGGAGTTCCCAACCTTTTTTATGCCATGGGCCCCCATCATTAACCGAGGTGTCTGTGGACCCTAAGTTGGGAACCCCTGGTCTAGAGAAACACACACAAAATGCTGGAGGAACTCAGCAAGTCAGGCAGCATCTACGGAAATAAATAAACAGTTGACGTTTTGGGTAAAGACCCTTCATCTTCAGCTGTGCGTCTGGAGCACTTCTCATAATCTTGGTGCTTTACAAGTTTGGAATTCTCCTGGAGCAGTCATTTATCACTGGAACAGAATGACATTCTTTCTAACACCTCTCCTTACCTGTCTGGTAACTGGAAGAAGCTTTTCCTGAGTCCAAAGTTTACTGTGGTTTTGGAACAAAACCAAGTAATGATCTTGGTTTTACTGTCTCTTCTGAAACTTTGCACATCATTCACTATGATTAGTGCTGCAGTGACTAATTGCCTGTAAAGGGTTCTTCATTCTACATTTTACAGTCAATATATTGCATTTTTCTTTGCAATTAAACCTAATCTAATTATCTTGTTTATGTATTTATTTATCAGTTTCTACAGCATGGCGTCTCTCGCTGTTTATACAGTTAGCTCCTACACATCGTAGTTCCAACATTTACCTGACTCACTGTTCACCACTGCCAGACCCAAAGCCCAAACCTTGTCATCCATGATCTCATAGGATGAGGCTTATAACTACTGACATACTTCATGAAATGTGTTACTCTGCAGCAGCAGTAGGGTGCAAAACCTTTATCATTATCAAGTTCTTAATTTACTCACCGCAGCAAATTCCTATTGCATGTAAATGTATATGGTGAATAAAATTGATCCTTGAAAACATAACAAAGAATTACTATAAATTATTAAAAAAATGTCTTGTAAAGGATGAATAATGAGGTAGTGTTCATGGGTTCGTGGACCGTTTAGAAATCTGATGGCAGCAGGGAAGAAGCTGTTTTTAAAACATTCATTGTGGGTCTTCAGGCTCCTGTACCACCTCCCTGATGGTAGAAGAGCAAAGAGGACATGTCCCAGATGGTGAAGGTTTTTATTGATGGATGCCGCCTTCTTAAGGCACCACCTTTCGAAGATGCCCTCAACGGCGGGGAGGGTTATGCCCAGGATGGAGCTGGCTGAGCCTACAGTCCTCTTTCGCCTCGTGCATTGGAGCCTTTATATCAGGTTGTGATACAAACAGTCACAATGCTCTCCACTATACATTAATGATTTAGATGGAGGGATTAAAAGTAACATTAGCAAATTTGCAGATGACAAAGCTGGGTGGCAGTGTGAAATGTGAGGAGGATGTTATGAGAATGCAGGGTGACTTGAACAGGCTGGTGAGTGGGCGGATGCATGGCAGATGCAGTTTAATGTGCATAAATGTGAGGTTAACCACTTTGGTGGTAAGAACAGGAAGGCAGATTGTTATCTAAATGGAGTCAAGTTAAGAAAAGGAGAAGTACAACGAGATCTAGTTGTTGTTGTTCATCAGTCTCTGAAAGCAAGCATGCAAGTACAGCAGGCAGTGAAGAAAGCTAATGGCATGTTGGCCTTCATAACAAGGGGAATTGAGTATAGGAGCAAACGGGTCCTTCTGCAACTGTATAGGGCCCTGGTGAGACCACACGTGGAGTATTGTGTGCAGTTTTGGTCTCCAAATTTGAGGAAGGACATTCTTGCTATTGAGGGAGTGCAGCGTAGGTTCACAAGGTTAATTCCCGGGATGGCGGGACTGTCATATGTTGAAAGATTGGAGCGACTGGGCTTGTATACTCTGGAATTTAGAGGGATGAAGGGGATCTGATTGAAATATATAAGATTATTAGGGGATTGGACACACTGGAGGCAGGAAGCATGTTCCCGCTGATGGGTGAGTCCAGAATCAGAGGCTACAGTTTAAGAATAAGGGGTAGGCCATTTAGAACAGAGTTGAGGAAAAACTATTTCACCCAGAGATTGGTGGATATGTGGAATGCTCTGCCCCAAAAGGCAGTGGATGCTTTCAAGAAAGAGATGGATAGAGCTCTTAAAGATAGCGGAATCAAAGGTTATGGGGATAAGGCAGGAACTGGATACTGATTGTGGATGAGCAGCCATGATCACAGTGAATGGTGGTGCTGGCTTGAAGGGCCGAATGGCCTACTCCTGCACCTATTGTCTATTGTCACTGTACACCTGTAGAAATTTGCAAGTATCTTTGTGAAGTAGAGCATAAGATGCTAAACTGTAATAATTAATGATTTCCTATGAATCCTATTTCATTCTGTTGTTTGCTCAGAATTGCTCTTAAACCAGATTTTGGCTGACAATCCCCAAACTCCTTCACTACCTGCACCCCTCTAGTACTCCTGTATCTTCAGACTGAATCGCACACCCACCAGTGGCTAATCCTTCTGCCCTGGAGTTCACAACCCAAACCTCTCCACACCCTGTTTGTTTCTCCAGTTAGGGCATTCCTTATCAAAAGTATCTCTTTGACAGACTCTTGGTCTTGATGCTAGCATCTCTTGTGGACCAATCGATTACTTTTAGAGTAACAGAACACAATGGCATAGAAACAGACCCATCTAATGTATGCTGAACTATTATTCTACTGAGTCCCATCAACCTGCACCCTGCCATAGCCCTCCATTCCCCCTCCCATCCATGTATCTATCCACATTTCTTTTAAATCCAACCCGCATCCATCATTTCTGCTGGCCGCTCATTTTGCAGTCTCACCACCCTCTCAGTGAAGAAATTCCCCCTCATGTTCCCCTTTAGCGTTTAACCTTTCATCCTTAACCCATGATCTCCAGCTCTAGTCTCACCCAACCTTAGTGGGGAGAAAACCTGTTTGCATTTACCCTGTCTAAACCTGTCATAATTTTGTATACCTTATCAACTCTCCCCTTATTTTTCCGTGCTCTAGGGAATACTTTTGTACCACTCTAGTCGAGGCAATGAAGCTGCAAAATAGAACACAGGTCTTCTGGCCTGTGATATCTGCTGAAAACAATGGAAATTCAACTAAACCTCTTCTGCCTAAATATTATCCGTAGCCCTGCATTTCTCATATATTTATGTGTTTATCTAGCTACCTCTTAATCATTACTATTTTATCAATTTCTACCACTACCCCTGGCAGCCCATCCCAGGCATCTACCGCTCTTTGTGTAAAAACACACACACACACACACACACACACACACACACAAAATTTGTGCCACATACTTCCTTTAAACTTTCCCCTTCTCACTGTAAATACTTGTCCGCTAGTACTTGACATTTCTACCGTGGGAGAGGGATTTTGGAATATGATGGAATCTTTAAATGGGACATGTTTGTGTAAAGAGGCTCATAAAGCCTCTCTACATGGCCTTCGTGAATTATTTGGGAGCTTCTTCAGTGACTTACTGTATTGAAAATACAAGTTTTATTTGGATGGTAACATACGAATATCTGAAACTTTATTTGATTACAAAAAAAGGTCACTGTTCAAAGAAGCAGGGGTTCTGTATTTCACATCAGAACAGGCTAAGGAATGAATGACAGAATGAATGAAACACTTCAAAACTTCTGCACTGTATTTCCATCATTACAGTGGAAGTTACTGAGTGACTAGCTCTTCTGCTGAATTGACTATCAGGACTGAAGACTGGCAGACGTTGGCACACCCTGAGATCTTTAGACAGTACTTGTTTGTCCGAGACAACCTGTTGCTAGGAGTAGTTCAGCAGCATAGAAACAACTGTCGGGAAGAATCTGTGTGGGGTCAACAATTCACAGAGTGTCTTGTTCAGTGGTCTGTGTTAATGTCATAAACTTCAATAGCTGTATATCTCAAGTATTGCAACTGAATGTGACTAACAAGTTGCCCACAGGGTTGGTCTAAAGTTCACATGGCAACCCTTGTATTGCATTTCTTTAAACCTTTTTATATTTAGCATGAGGGTTCACGAACCTTTGATTCTTTGGAACTTAGTTGTGACCCTGTGTTTGTTTTGCCTTTGCCCAGAGACTTAATGGATTTTCTCCCTCCTGCCAATGCCAAGACCCGTTCTAAGTGGTACCATCCATCTTGCATGCCACTCTTGATCCTACGGCCCAGTTAAGCAGTGCCTCATTTAAACAAAAATTCTCACCTTTGCTCTCAAGTTCTCTCTTTTTCCCTGTAACCACCTTCAGGCCTTCAAATCATTCTACACTCACCAGTTCTGGCCATTGTTAGCTGTCTGACTTCTAAGCTCAGGAATCCCCTCCAAAGCCCAAGCCCTGCTGCTCTAAGATTCCCTTAGAACCTGCACATTTTACCAAACTTCTGGCTGCATCCTAATATTTATTTGTATTTTCTGGCCCTATTAAAGACGCTGCATGTTGTTCAATGAATCTCTTATTGCCATTGAACAAGAGCTCAGTGATTATTGAAACTTAACATGCTCCTGAACACAGAGGTTTCACGACAACCTCTGTCGCGGCATTTCTGATGTGAATTACTTTCTGCCTTCCATAGCAATGCACCATTTCCCCTATGTGAAGAAACGAATCCCAGTGATGTACCAGCAACACATCGACCTGAATCCTATTGAGGTTGCAATCGATGAGATGAGCAATAAGGTGTCAGAGCTGCAGATACTGTGTTCCTCTCCTGATGTCGACATGATCAAACTTCAGCTCAAGCTCCAAGGCAGTGTCATCGTGCAGGTGGGATTTTCAACTAAAAAACTGGAACTTTCTCTTTCGGAACGGTTAGGAAATCTGCTGTGTATTGCCCTGGTTAGGTTGCCAAGGCATTTAGTCATTTGCTAGGTCCATGCCAGATTTACTTATTTTTTTTTGCATTCTGCATTTTAAAGGTTTTCTTAAACACAGCTGATTCTGCAAATGCTGGAACTACAGAGCAACACACAGAAAATGCCGGGGGAACTTAGCAGGCCAGGCAGCATCCAAGGAAGGAATAAATACTTGTCATTCCAGGCCAAGACCTTTTATCAGAACCCCAGCATTTTGTGTGGAAATGCATTTGTACCTACCTATTTACGAGCAGGGGCAGTTTGATCCAGTCAACTGAAAGTGGGTGTATCACTGAAAATGATTTTCAGCCGCAGTGCCCAGATCTTATGGAATCATAGGAAGTGACTTTAAAAGCAACGTTAGGCAGTGTTACATGAGGGATTCTGCAGATGCAGGAAGATTTGAGCCACACATTCGAAATGCTGGAGGAACTCAGTAGGTCAGGCAGCATCAATAGAGAAAAAGGAACAGTTGACATTTCAAACCGAGATGTTTCACCAGGACTCTTTTAACGGATCCATAATGTTGACTGTTCACTTTCTTCCATAGATGCTGCCAGACCACCAGCATTTTGTGTGTGTTAGACAGTGTAGTCAGTTCATTGGTTGCATCGGTAAATTAAATGTTATTTTTGAAAAATGAGAGTTTCCATAACAGCCTGCATAAGTGCTTCTGAAATGGAAATTGGATAATGTAGTTTGAAGAAGTCTTCTAGATCCAGAAGGCTGGTGGAATAGTTTGAAGTGGTTTGGACAGGGAATAATCTTGCTCTGCTGATATTTTTTTTCCCTCCGATGTAGGAAACATTGGGCTAATTGTGCTAAAACTCACCCACTCCCTTTCTTTGGCCAGTTCTGCCTGGGTTGAGCTGAGATTACTGGGAGCAGATCCTCTGTGCTCTGTGCTTGATGGCTGATCTGCGAAGTAATTGATCATTGAGTGTCGTGCTCAGTTCTGTTCATCTCATCGGAGGAAGGATGGGGAAGCTTTAGAGAGGGTGCAGAGGAGATTTACCAGGAAGCAGCCTGGATTAGAGAGCGTTTCGAATGAGGAAAGGTTGAGCAACTGAAGGCTTTTCTCTTTGGAGTAAAAGTAGTTGTATGAGAGGAGAAGAGACAGATAGAGTGGACAGGCAGCACTTTTTAACCCAGGGCAGCAATGGCTAATATGAAAGGATATAATTTTAAGGTGATTGAGAGAAAGCATAGGGGGGACGCCAGAGGTAGTAGCTTTTCTCACACAGAAAATGGTGAGTGCATGGATCGTACTGTTGGGGTGTTGGTAGAGGCAAACACATTAGGGACATTTAAGAGACTCTTAGACACACGGAAGAAAGAAAAAACTGGAGGGCCACATGGGAAGGAAGCAGTGGGTTGATTTTGGAGGTTGGCACAGACTTGGTGCCTGTTTCTATGCTGTAGGACTATAACCTACAGCTGAACAGACTGACTGTGGGATAGAGGTGATGCAGAAGAGAGATTCAGGTTCAGATTATTTTATTGGCATAAACACCAGGGTTAATGAAGTGCCTTGCGTTTGTGAAGCTCACAGAGCAAACACCGTACATCATAGTAATAAAGTTCAAAGTAAATTTTATTATCAAAGTACATATATGTTACTAAATACTACCTTGCAATTTATTTTCTTGCAGGCATTTACAGGGGGGAAAAGAAATACAGTAGAATTTTACAAAAAAAACTATACAAAGAGTGACAAACAATCAAAGTGCAGAAAAAAGCCAAACTGGGGAAAATAAAAATAGTGCTGAGAGCACGAGTTTTAAAGAGTTATTGAAAGATCGTCGAATCAGTTCAGAGTGGTGGTGAGTGAGGTTATCTACACTGGATAAATTCATTCACCAATAGTAAGCAACGAGTGCGAGAGCAAACGGATTGTTGTGTAGTCTGAGCTAGTAGAGAAAGAGATGTTAAAGTGACAACAACTGAGAGAGGTGGAAGGGTAGAGACAGACGTGGAAAGATGATGCATTTTCTCTCTCTCACTACCTTTCTGTCAGTCTGAAGATAATGGACACTGCCCATCAGGAGAGTTTAATTCACTCCAGTTTCTGTTGCGTTTGCTGTAAGCCTGCACCGTTATTTTCTTCCTACTGTAGGTCAATGCTGGCCCATTAGCTTACGCCCGAGCCTTCCTGGAGGAAACCAATGTGAAGAAGTACCCGGACAACAAAGTCAAGCAGCTGAAGGAAGTGTTCAGGTAAATGCCAGTCTGTCTGTAGCTTTGTGACCGTGACAGCCAAGGCTTAAAGATAAAGATTAGCTTGATCTGCCAGATGTCGATCGAACATCAAAACATACAGTGAAATGCGTCACTGGCGTCAAATCGGTAAGTATTGTGCTGGGCAGCCTGCAAATGTCGCCACTCTACCAGTGCCAACGTAGCAGGCCCGCAACTGACTAACCCTGACCAGTACGTCTTTGGAATATGGGAGGAAACTGCAGCAGTCCCGGGGAGTCCTCACAGGGAGTGGGGGGAGTTGAGCCCCAATGGTTAATCATTGGCGTTATAAAGCGATGCGCTAACCACCACACTACAGTGATGTGTATGCCCCACTTCAGTAGCTCAGTGTCCACTCTCTGCCTCCACAGGCAGTTTGTCGAAGCTTGTGGACATGCCCTGGTCGTGAACGAACGTTTAATCAAGGAGGACCAGCTGGAGTATCAGGAGGAAATGAAAAGCAACTACAGGGAGATGGTTCGCGAGCTCTCCAACATCATGCATGAACAGGTGAGGCCAGCGACAAGTATCAAATCCATTAACAACATTCCTCATTTTATTACACTGAGTGTGTTCTTGTTTCACCAAAATACGTTGATTTTAAAGTCTGAATTAGAGCATTTAAAGATCAAGTGCACGTGTGCCATTGAACCTCACAGTGCTGTTGTTGTGTCCCAGTAAATATGCAGAAACCAGAAGCCAAATATTTTCTTCCCCTTTCAGCCATAACTCACATACGTTTAATTTGGCAGCACATCCTGAGATGTTCCACAGAAACATCGCAATATCAGCCAATGCACAGGGACAGTACACACCTTGTGGCAGTGTTGCAGTACTGAGGGATCTTGGGGTCTGAGTCCACAGCTCACTTATTTCGGGTTGAGACGGTCCATTTCCCTCCACAGATGCTGCCTGGCCTGCTGAATCTTGTCTGTTGCTCCAGGTGCCAGCGACTGCAGTCTCCTGTGCCCCCGTTTCAGTGCTCCACTATGGTTTCTCCAGGGTGTGCCCACTTTGGCGAGGCTTTCCTCTTCGGGAGTTCTGTGTTGCCCCTCTGTGATCTGTCCTGCTCCCCTGCTTTCCACCACGCTCTCACTCAGAAATGGGAGGCTGAATGGGCTGTTCCCGTGCTTTGAATTTGAAATTAAAGCACTTACAATTCTGTGACAGACCACAGCCCAATGCTAATGCTTACTCACAGTATGAAGGCTTTTATTTATGCCCTGTCAACTTCTAACCTCAGTACTTACCTTCTCCGCCATCCCTCATGACTTCCCACTCCATTTCCATGCCACCCAGGTCAGCCCCGGCTGTAATCTCAGGTGTTTAATCTCTGGTCTTTGCTTCTCCCCACAGCTCTCCCTCCATGTCCCATACTCTATGCTCTTCACCTCAAGTCAGTGCCTCCTGGCCCTCTCTCTTTCTCCCCCACAGCTCTGGATGGGTGGGAGCTTGCCTGGTTTCCACTGCAATCAGTCAGAGGAAATAACGCCCTGTCTGTCTGTTGGAGAAGTATTCTCCGGACCTGGGGTGGAGATGGGGAGGAGGTGGAAGAGGGGCAGGATGATATTCAACCCTTTTGGGAGTGAGGTCAGCTCTGGCCCTGATTAACAATCTCTGTGTTCCACTACATGACGAAGCTTTGTGTACAGAGTGGTACTGAACTCAGAGCTTGGCGTGTTAGAAAGGTTTGGCAGAAGAGGGGAGGTGGGAAGTTCCTCCCTAGCTCACCTGCTGGGTTCTTGGTGATGAGGACTTGGGCTGCCCATAGACTGACCTACTACTTGGTGAAATGAAAGGTGCTCTTGTCACAGAATTATAAACGCAGCAGCTCACCATATTAATGAACTACTTTCTACTTTCACTCTCAACTCTTCTAAAAAAAATTTTTAGTTAGAAATTGGCAGGATGGCACAAGTACAGTAAACCTTCAATTCACTGTGAGTGAGCCATGAGCATTGGTCTGTCACAGAATTGGAAGTGCTTTTGTTCCAAATTTATAGCATGATGACAGCCTACTCACCCTACCTGCTTCCTCCTGTTACGTTTCCCACACCAACATCCCAGCATCCTTCTCTATCCACCTCCCTGCCCCATCATCATTTTCCAGCCTCCAATCCCTCCTGTGTTTATTCAGTTTACACTAAAACCCATCCTGCTCTTCACCGAGACCCCTGTCCTGTGGGAGAGAATTCCCTACTTCTCCAAGGTTTCTGTTTGGATTTACAAGGGAATGCTTTATATTCTTTCTCTGATGTAAGTCAGAACATCATCTCCGCTCTGACCTGGCAGTCGTCTTTGTAATCTGACAATCCAAAGTAACCAATCGGCATTCAGTTTCCTGCAGTGGAAGTCTTCAGCCGATTGGTTGTCCCCTGATAGCTGCACCCTCTCAGTTCCTGAATATCGCAACCTACCACTCCTAGACCAGCCATTGCAAAACTTCTTGGCGGAAAGCCTCGCTTCTTTATTAAAATCTGCACCCCCATCGTACAGACACCTGATGACCTCACAATACCCCTTTTAAGGAGTTGGGGTTTTCAGCAATCTCACAACCAAGGCAGCAAGCATACCAAGTGTATATTCATTTTTGTTTTAAGTACTTTTTTTTGGCGGGGGGGGGCGATTTCTAACTTCTGCAGTGTTTGGCACCCCCTTGTTATGAGGAGATTTGGCAGCTGAAATGGGAGCCACTGTCTGTAATGACTAGGCAGCTTCTTAACGGTGGAAGGAATATGTCAACAGGAACTGCTGGCAGACCTCATTGGATCCTGGACTCCTGACCCTGAGTGATAGTCTCTCCAGCAGAAAACTTAACATGCCAACAGAAAAAACCTTTTGCACTTCTGTTACATATTTATGCTCATCAATAAGTCGTGTTCCATCTGTGTCAGAATACCCTTTTATTCTCTTCTATGTATACACAATCTGCTGTGTTTTTGGAATCTAATGGGCAAGAGCTGGATATTAATGACAATCAGGAAAACAGAAGACTTTCTCTTGCTAACGTTCTCCTCTAAGAAAAAAAATCTTAGTTTTTTTAAAGAAAATAAAGAAATTTTATTTCATAATGTAAGAATCAAGGTGTTTTAATCTCTTCTTCTACATTTAAAATTTTAAAATTTAAATTAGTTTAATTTTACCATTTCAACTAGTAATCTACAGTTCTATCCGAATGCATTAAATCTGGTCTTAAACAGGCAATGGATGCCTGGGGAGGGCATGCAAACTATACCTATAATTGCAATCACTTTTTAATTTCATCACAAGTTTGTGGGCAGGTTTAGTGTTTTGAAATCTTTTTGTGCTGCCATTTGTGTAAAGTGTGATAGGGTAATGTAGAGATTTGATTGAATGAGATATTTTAAAAGCAAAGTTATGTTGGTAGAAAATTCAGAAAGACAGGAATACTGGGATATTTCAGTAATCAGTTGCATGGGCCCAGAATTTTACACTTGCCTGTAATTCAATAATGTAAAATCGCGAGTGATTCAAATGAAATCTAACTAGTGTTTTCTCATTCTCTTCTTTTCTCTGAACGCTTCCCTCTTGTAATGTGAGCAGCTCTGATGGTAATGTCCCTGTTGTACACTCTGAAAGTGCATGACATCAGTGTGTTTGTGTGTGCAGCAATCCGAAAACTCATTCCCTGCATTTTGAGTTGCACCCTGAGAAAACTTTGCGTGAGGCGGGCCGCCCGGCGCTTTTGTGGGATTTTTCTGCCCGCCTTTGCTTTTGGATTTTGAAACGGTCTTGTTCTCTTGTTCAGATTTCACCAGAGGATGAGGGGATGAAGATCAGCCTCCTGCCCAACTCATATCACATCTTCAATGCAATCAGCGGGACGGCAGGTGGAACCGTGGTCCACGGCATCTCGAACTCGTCCTCCATGGTCTGAGCGTTGGCGAGCGAGTGATCATCGTCAGGAGTCTTTACCTTTCATGTTTTCACTCAGGATACTTCCCACACAAGATGGCAGATGAGTCCAGCCTTAACTCTGCAGAAGTGAGGCCATCTGGGTTGTGAGCCCAAAGGAAACCATGTTTGCACATTTGAGCTCCGGAGGACACATCATGGATTTTAAGTGTTCTGTAGGGAGCAAATTACTGTACAGTTTTTAGTATTCCGTGGTGGAACTGGGTCCATTGCTTTGCTACTCAAACCTGTCTTAAAAGTATAGACTTTGTATGTTTAATATATTCGACAAAGAAACGCAGGGATATAATGTTAGCATCAATATTTTTGCTGTCTGTTTACACATATCTATTACTTGTATATAGTTATTAACGACAAGGTAGCAGAAGGAGGTTGTATTCCAGGTAAGTGTTGCAGTCTCGTGCGACAAAATTGGAGATTATAGTTTCATTGTTGAAAGAAAAAAAAATGGGTTCAGCATTGTAGACTCTGTACTGGTTACATGAGTTTATATCAAGCAGGACTGAAAAATATGCTCTTGCATTACTTCTGGTGAAATTCAGTGCACTTGGCATGTGTTTTCATGCAGAAATACTTAATGCATGTGGCTTTTCCCTTTCCCACAGTTGTAGCCCTGATAATGACAGTGGTGTTCCACCACAGTGCACTAATGAGCCTAAATGTCGAATGATTCCAGTGTACAGTCGTTATCACCAAGTGCGTGTAGCTTTCCGTACACAGTTGCATTTCTAGTAAAGTATTTTCATGAGCTGTAATGTTGAACAATATAGAAATTTCACCAGAAGATAGAATTATTGCCTTGCCTATAACAGAAGTGTCACTGAGGGAAAGTTGGACAAGGGTATTTTAACTACTCCTGTGACATACACAGTATATTTTACAAATGTCCTTTGTTTTTACTCTTGTACATTGAGTGCAATATTCATCAGTAAGCTTTATCCCAGATGTACACAGTCTTTGTTACATTTTTGATAAAAAAAAACTCACATAGCACATGCTCTTCCTTTGCCAAAGTGACAGAAAATTATCAGCAAACATTTTTACTATTTTTTTGTCTAACTTAAATCATTTTACCATCAGAATTGTTTTTGAAGACATTAATGAAATTTTATATTTGGGGAAAGTTGAGGATTTTAATTTTATTTAAACTGGAACTATTGTCCTGCTGTATGTAAATTTAAGTGTTGTAACAAAGTTAGCTCATTCATTAGCCGGCTGTTTTGTTTTGTACATGTGGCTTGTCAATAAATATTTGACTTCAGACTTTTCTAACTTTTGTTTTTGCAGTTTGGGTGATTTCAGACTAACTTCTAGTTGCTTTAACACCAGAACGAGAATTTATCATCTCAGTATCTTGCATCAAGTATGGTAAAACGGTCTTATTCAAAATTTCATTCCAGAATTTAAAAATACAGCTACGACTATATTGTGCATTTGGAGCCACTGACCCGAGAGCAAATTTCTACGTTAAAATATTTTTGGACACTTGAGATCCATTGTGGAGCGCTGTTGCTCCGAGACAATATACATTGGAAGCTGGATTAACAGTGAGTGTGTTAGTCAAAAGTAGATAAGCAAAGTGGAGGTCTAGAAGAACATTAAATTTCATTGTGGATAGAAATCACTAAAATTTATGACACAGTTTGAAATATTTACAATATATATCCATATGTCTCTCTTTCCACATAACAGTCCTGTTTCTCTCTCCCTTTCTCAAGGTTCATTTATTATCAAAGCATGTATGCAATATACAACTCTGAGATTTGTCTTCTCCAGATAGCCATACAACAACAAAAACCATGGAAACTGTTCAAAGAAAAAATATAAAAATATCAACCGCCGCCCCCCCCCACACAAAAGAACTAACAAACCACACCAAATGTCAACAAGAAGATCAAACCCAAAACTCCCAACCACCCCCCCCCGGCACACAAAAAGTACTTAACAAATCACACCAAACAGCAACAAGAAAGAACAGGGTGAAAAACATAGAACAGAAAGCATCCATAGTTCAATCCATAAATCGCAGAACTTCCGTGACACCCTCCAATGGCATCAAGAAAGAGAGAGAGAGGGTGGGGGGAGGGAGACCAATCAAACGCAGAGGCCTTCTGAGATCTGTCCCACACCAGCATTCATTAGCAATCATTTCGAGAGGACTAGAATATAAAAGCAAGGTGATAATGGGGAGGCTTTATAAGGCATTGATCAGACCGCACTTGGAGTATTGTGAGCTTTTTTGGGCCCTTTACCTAAGAAAAGATGTGCTAGTATGGGAGAGGGTCCAGAGGAGGTTCACGAAAATTGTTCCAGGAATGAAAGGGTTAACGTATGAACAGCACTTGATGGCTCTGGAGTTTAGAATGAGGGGCTCTCATTGAAACCTATCAAATATTGAAAGGTCTAGGTAAATTGGATGTGGAAGTGATGTTTCCTTTAGTCAGGGAGTCCAGGATCACAGGGCACAGCGTCATATAGAGGGATATTCTTTTAGAACAGAAGTGTGAAGGAATTTCGTTAGCAAGAGGGAAGTGAATCTGTGGAATTCATTGCCACACTTAGATGTGGGGGTCAAGATATTGGGTATATGTAAAGCAGAGGTTGATAGGTTCTTGATTAGTCAGGGCATCAAAGATTACAGTGAGAAGCAGGAGAATCGGGTTGAGAGGTGAATAAATCAGCTACACTGGATTGGCAGCGCAGACTCAAGTAGGCCAAATAACATAACCTTGCTCCTATGTCTTATGGTCCCCCTCTCTTCCCCCCCTTCCCCCTCTCTCCCTTCCCCCTCTTTCTCCCTTCCCCTTCCCCTTTCCCCTTCCCCCTCCCCTTTCCCCTTCCCCCTCCCCTTCCTCCTCTTCTCCCCCTCCCCTTCCACCTCTTCTCCCCCCTCCCCTTCCCCCTCTTCTCCCCTCCCCTTCCCCCTCTTCTCCCCTCCCCTTCCCCCTTCCCCCCTCTCCCCCTTCTTTTTCCACCGCTCTCTTTCCACTTTTGCACCATTTGTTTATTATTGTAACTTATAGTAATTTTTATGCCTTGCCCTGCACTGCTACCACAATATAACAAATTTCATGGCTTATATATCTGATAATAAACCTAACTGTGATTCTTTGATTACATACCAAACCTCTTCAGACTCTGAGCTACCAGACTGACTTTAAAACCTGTCCAATTCACTACTTTCTCAGAGAAAGAAATCTGTCAACACACCCTCTCCGATCCATATGTGACTCCAGCCCTTCAATGCGACCTCTTACTACCTCTTCATTTTGGGGCAGTCAGGGATATGTATTAAATACTGATATTGCCAGTAACGTTCACATTTTTAAAAAAATGTACTTATTCGAACCACGCCACACATCACTTCTCCAATTTGATCCCAGTCTAATCATGGAACAGTTTACAATGGCCAATTAACCTACTAACCGGTATGCCTTTGGACTGTGGGAGGAAACCCACCCGGCCATGGGGAGAACATGCAAACCCCTTACAGGCATCAGAGGGAATCGAACCTGGGTGGCTAGTACTGTAAAGCATTGTGCTAGCCACTACACTACCAGACCACCCCACTGTCCTCTCCTCTCCTCTCAGATTCCTTCTTCTCCAGCCCTTTGCCTTTTTCACCTATCAACTTCCAGCTTCTTACTTCATCCCCCCTCCCCCAAGGCGTCACCTATCACCTTCTAGCTGGTCCTCATTCCGCTCCCCCACCTTCTTATTCTGGCACCTTCTCCCTTCCTTTCCAGTCCTGAAGAAGGATCTCAGCCCGAAAAGCCGACTGTTCATCCATTTCCATAGACGCTGCCTGACCTGCTGAGTTCCTCCAGCATTGAGTTGCTCTGAATTTCCAGCATCTGGGGAGTCTCTTGTGTTTATTATTTAAAACTTAAGCAAGTTGTCAATATAGATTGCATATTACAGTGTAGTTATCATCAGTACACTCCATGGCTGAAAGTTGTTTTTATCTGAGTATTACCTTTAGCATCACCAATAAAACTGTTAATGATTTGGTTTGTTTATAAATCACTGTCCAATCTTCGAATTATCCCAGTTTCCTGCCGAGTGTTGTGTGTGATTCTGACCTCCATACAAAAATCAGTACAGCAAAAATGCATAACAAGTTTTACAACAGTGATAAGCGAAACTGTGAGAGTACAAAGACAAGAAAAGGCTAAATCAGCAGGGTAACACACAAACACACACACAAAATGCTGGAGGAACTTGGCAAGTCAGGCAGCACCCATGGAGGAGAATAAATGCCGACTGTTCATTACTTGCCATAGACGCTGCCTGATCAGCTGAGCTTCTTCAGCATTTTCTGTGTGTTACTCAGGATTTCCAGCATCTGCAGGATCTCCTGAATTTATGAAAACAGTATCTTTACAAAAAGTAATACCCCAGATAGTTTGGAATCACAGAATGGTTGCAGTACAAGAAGCTAACTGTGTTGATATGTGTACAGATCAGAGACTGATGTAAAAGCAACAGGGTGTTTGTAATTGGAGAGTTTCATTTCCCCAGTATTGACTGGAACTAGAGGCTTAGATGGGACAGGAATCTGTTAGGTGCATCCAGGGGGGTTTATTGACAGTCTCTGTAGATAATCCATCCGGGGAAGGGAGCTTTGGCAACACACACAAAATGCTGGAGGAACTCAGCAGGTCAGGCAGCATCTATGGACAGCAATGAGCAGTAGACATTTTGAGCCAAGAGCCCCTTCAGGACTGAAAAGGAAGAAAAAGAAGCCAGAAGGAGCTGAGGGAAGGTGTACAAGCTGGCAGGTGAAAGGTGAAAGCAGCTGAAGGGGAAAGTGTGTGTGTGGAGTGGAAGGGGGGTTGAAATAAGAAGCTGGGAGGTGGAGGGGCTGAAGAAGAAGGAATCTGTTAGGAAAGGGGGTGGACCATAGGAGGAAGGGAAGGAAGACGGGCACCAGAGGGAGGTGATAGGCACTTGAGAAAAGAAGTGTTGAGAGGGCACTCAAAATGAGAAATGAAAAAAAGAGAGAAGGAGGAAGGGGAGAGAAATTACCAGAAGTTAATGTTAAAAAAAGTTCAAAAATTCATTTTATTGTCTAAGTATACATGTACAATACAATTCGGATATTTGTCTTCTCCAGATAGTCATGAAATGCATCAAATGCCCCGCTCAAAAAATTTGCTGACCCCAGAATCCCCCACCCCTTCCTCCACAGAAAAGAGCAACAGTAGCAACAAATCTCCACCCCCTCCCTCAGGAAAAAATAGCAACAATACAATCCCCGAGCCCCTCACTTGCAGCAAAAAAGACAACAAGAAAAACAACACATCCCCAACCCCTACCCCACAGGAAAAAGAACAGTGACAATGCCATCCAGTGACTACCCAGATGTAATGTAAGGTGTTGCTCCTCCAACCTGAGAGTGGCCTCATTGTGAATGTAGGGGTCATACTTGGTTAGGAAGCAGTAATAGTAAATCAGTAAAGAAAGAACTGAACCTTGGGGCAAAGTACGAGGTTCACCAGGATATCGCTCAGGTTAGAGAATACTAGCAATAATGAAGGGTGGGGCGAACTTGGGTCGTTTTGCCTGATGCACCACCTAAAGTTTAACCATGTCAACGAAGGACGGAAAAAAATCAAGTTACTTAACAGGAAATAAGAGTCTGCTGCTCATTTGAGTTTTATCAATTCCTTGGACGAAGAGAATAGAGATAAAAGCATGTTAATAATTACAACATAGAACATAAGACAGTGCAGCACAGATCTATTTTGTTGAACTGGAAGGAAATTAATCCTCCAACTACATTCCAATGGTTTTCTCAAACCATATTAAGTTTAAATTTAGAAAAAATTAGAAGTGATATTTTTGACCCTTCGGTTAAATTTGAAGATACCTGGAAACCTTTTATGCAACATTTTCATATGATGTAATCTGACCTTTCCAAATGTTTTTTCTAGAATTATATGATGAGAGGAGTGGAGTTAGCGATATTATGGATCTTGTCTGATACAAGTTGTTGGTCTAGCCCTGTTTTGCCTTTTTTTTTGGTTTTTTTCCTCTTTTTCTTTTGGGTTTTGTTTTTGTTTATATATTAAAAGGAAGTTTAAAAAAAGACAGTGCAGCACAGCAGTAGGCTCTTCAACTCAGTATCTGTATTGACCAAAATGCCAATTGAAAGTAATTATCCATGTCTGTTCATGTACCTGTCTAAATGACTCTTACAGGCTTCTACCATTTCCCCTGGCAGCTCATTCCAAGCAGCTTGTGTAAAAAAAACACGTTGCCACAATAATCTCCCTCAGCTTTCCTCCTTTTGCCTTAAAATTATGCTCTCTGGTGGTGGTGGGGGGGGGGGAGTGGAGCTCTATCTACCCTATCTATGCCTTAAACGTTGAATCAAGTCTCTTTCCGCCCTGGAGAGAAAAACAAAAAGTAGTGATTTGGAGAAGGGTACTCCATGCAAATAGGCCCTCAGTTTTAACGAGTGTCCTTTAGTCGTAAAGCCAGAAGCAGAGATGTTCTCTGGCGATTCCACAATGTTCAGCACCATTCGCAGTTCTTCAGATGATGAAGTCCACATCCAAATGCAGCAAAGTTGGGCAATATCAGGTCTTGGCCAATGGGTGACAAGTAATAGTCTCACCACACCAGTGTCAGGTAATGACGATACCCAACAAGGGAAAATCCAGCTGCCAGCCTGGCATCCAGCGACAATACCATTACGGAATCCCACACTATCAATATCCTGAGGGTTACCACTGCCAGCCGGAGAAGCTATGCACACAATCTGGCTACAGAAGCAGTGCAGAGGCTAGGAGTCCTGCTGTAGCTCACCACCTGATTCGACAAAGCCTGACCTCCTACACGAGGCTCAGGTGATAGAAGACTCTCCAGATGCCTGGGGGAGGTCAGCTTCAACAACACTCAAGGAACTTGACTGCGTCACCATCCACTGCTCTAATCTGCTAAATAAATGTGCTGATGACACTGATTGGCCTAATCTCGAATAATTATGAGGCAGCCTACAGAGAAGAAGTCATTACCCTGACACGGTGGTGTCAAGAAAACAACCTCTCCCTCAATGTCACAAAAACAAAGGAGCTGGTTGTGGACAACAGGAGGAATGGAGACAGGCTAATCCCTATTGACATCAACAGAACTGGGGTTGAGAGGGTAACGGCTTTAAGCTCCTCGGCATCCACGTCACCCAGGACCTCTCATGGTCTGTACACACCAGCTGTGTGGTGAAAAAGACACAACAGTGCCTCTTTCACCTCAGACAGTTGAGGAAGTTTGGTATGGGCTCCCAAATTCTAAGAACTTTCTACAGGGGCACAATTGAGAGCATCCTGACTGGCTGCATCACTGCCTGGTATGGGAGCTGTATCTCCTTTAATCACAGGATTCTGCAGAGAGTGGTGTGGACAGCACTTCAGACATCCCACCTCTCCCGGAAGTTCCGGGAGTCTCCCGCAAGTTCCGGGAGTCTCCCGCATATTGATAGCAGCTCCCTGACGCCCGCAAATTATATACAATATCCCGGAAATCGATTTTATTGAGAGCGAGCGGGGGGGGGGGGGAGGAGAGAGAGAGACAGAGAGCGCGAGTGACAGGCGTAGCGAGAGAGTGATAGAGAGAGCATCCTGATTGGTCTCTCTTTGTGCTAAGTAGACCTATCAGTTTTCTCTGTGGGCAGGCTTTACAGTCGACCTCTCTCTCTTTCATTGCCCATCAGTTCAGTTTAGTGTCCTGCAGCGCCATGGCAGAGTGTTCCAAAAAAAGAAAATATAAATCGTACGTCACCCCAGACTACACTAAAGTGTACCCCTGCCTAACAGGGGTCAAAAATAATGGCAGTGTTGCTCACTGCACTGTTTGCAACAGTGACTTTTCTATTGCCCATAGTCAGTTAAATGACTGTGAAAGACATGTTGAGGTGAGTTTAACAGGTGTCATTCATTCATTAGCATAGCTAACGTTATTTAAACTAGCTGGCTGGCTGCCAAGCAAACCACTTCACAGTACAGGGAAAGTCTGCAAAAGAAATAGAAAAGCTATTTGCATTAGCATTTAGCTATTAGCATTGAGACTGCCAACAAAATACTCAATAAGGAATATTTATATATATATATATATAATGTGTGTGTGTGTGAATGGTTTCAATATGTGATCAAATAAATTGTTGTGTTCTTTCATAATCAAATGTCCTGTATACATACACCCTTGGAAGTCGACTGGGGAGGGGGGGATATGGGGTTTTGGGGGGCGGGGGTGGTGGTGCTACCTCCCTGAAATGGGTTCTTGCAGGGTGGGATGTCTGACTTTCCCAACTCACTGCCTCTACCAACAGGAAGGGCAAACACAGCAAAATCACAGGGACTACCCTCCTGTTGAAGTTGCTCTCCTAGCCACACACCATCCTGATCTGGAAGTATGTCACCGTTCCTTTCCCATCACTGGGTCAAAACGCTGGAACTGCCCGTCTAACAGCACTGGGCGTTTACCCATGCCTGAAGGACTGCAGTTGCTCAAGAAGGCATCTCACCACCACCATCTTCTCAAGGGAAACTAGGGGTGGCCAATTAAATGCCCCCTTGGCCTGTGAAACCCACATCCCTTGAATGATCAATACAAAATTAAAAGAATTATGAATGGTCTGGATAATGACAGTAATCTAATCTAGTAATTGTAATGCAATGGACAATCTGCCTCCATAGTGAATTTTCCCCCCAACAGCATCACACAAGTGATGGTATAAGAATTATAAGATTATAATTATAATAGGGTTTAAGAATTATGCCTTCTTGTGTAGGTAAAAGCTACCAACACAAAAAAATAAACGTCTGTAACTGAACAATGTTAATTCAAACTGAGTTACATTAAACTGGATAGAGTGCAAAAAAGATTTACAAGAATGTTTGCAGGACTTGAGGAACTGTGTGACGGGGGAGGAAGGACAGGCTGGGACTTTGTTTCTTGGCGTGTAGGAGACTGAGAGGTGATCTTATAGAGGTGTATAAAATCATGAAGAACATGAAAAGATGAATGCACTCAATCTATTTCCCAGGGCTGAGGAATCAAGAACTGGAGGGCAAATGTTTAAGGTCAGAGTGGAAAGATTTAATAGGAACGTGAGGGACAACCTTTTTGCTCAGAGGGTGAGAGGTATGGGAGAGGAAGTGATGCACCTTCAATTATTCCAAAAGACTGAAGTAGGGTAAATACTGAAAGGCTCTTATTCGCAGTAAAATATGACTTTCAGCATGCTGAGTGTCTGCTCCTGGACTGAGGGAGTGGGGCAAGGCGAAATCACCTTTATTCAGGGGTCTGTGGGAGGAGTCACGGGGCAGACAGCAGAGGGGCATGTCCAGACAGTTAACCCAGTTACAACATACTGTATATATACGGTTTACCACAGGAAGTAGTTGAAACAAGTCCACTAAGAGCTTGGAAAAGTTTAGAAGTTCATGTGCCGAACACTGGCAACTGGAAGTAATGTGGATGGGGCATCTTGGTCGGCTTGGACCAGTTGGGTCAAAGGACCCGTCCCCATGTTCTATGACTCAATGCAAGTGTACGTTCATTTTACTTCATCTTTTTCAATTAATTATTCGGCCCTTAGCATTCTTAATTGCTATTTGTAATTTTTTTAAAAAGTTGAGGTGGCATTTAAGTTTTGACGTCCCTGTTCAAAGACATGTACTGCCGAGCATGCGACACAGTAACCAGCCCAACACGTATTTATTGACATTTTTAGTGCACTGGAAGATTAGGTATGTCCTCACATAAAGAACAATAAAGTGGGAAAATTAAACGAGACCTGGAGATTTATGGAATAATTCGGTAGAACGTTCTCACCTAGAACCATCAGTACAAGATAACCAGTAATGTTCCAATCGGGAGTTCAGGAGAAGCCTGTTCTCATTGGGATTGTGGTGATTCTCAAACTGGTTTCTGCAGAGCAGGGTGAGATGAAAGCAGGGATGGGTTTTATTAAATACAGAGGGGGAGGGGATAGGGGGAGTGGAGTAAGATCAAGTGCAGGAGGGGCGTGGATTGGGGGCTAAGGAAAGTACAGAGCCTGCCTCTTGGCCGCAAATATTGAATTTTGGCTGCTAATTATAACTCGCTATTCCTGCAGGTTACAGACTGTGCTGATTGTAATAAATTGACCGAGTTTCTGCATGCTGTGCTGTTCTTTATTATTTGTACACGGTGGTCTGATCAGAACTGCAGATAAGTATCATAACCTGTTAGCACACTATCCACTTTAGAATAATTGCACATAATTCTCTTTACCAACCAGGTGAAATTTCTGTGGGAACTAATTAATAAGCAAAAATGTTGCTTAGCACTAAATTTAAAGACCTTTGGAAATGTTTGACATGGAACCATTATTGAATATTCAAAACACATCATCTATTAATGTTAAAATATGCAGAAGCACTTTGATTACAGTTTTCCTGTGAAACGAGTTTTTTTTCCCTCTGTAAACTTGACTCAATTGCCTTTCATTAGTCAGGCGCTGAATTTCTTAATTCGGAAAATAGGAGAGGAATGGAATGTTAAATTGTGCAAACTGAACATTTAACTTCGTGATAAATCTCCCCTTTGTGCAAGCATTAATTTTTTTTGTAAGATTCTAAAAGGTTGCTCAGAAATGCTTTCTGTAATAGTGTATGAACTTCTAGATGTCCAAGCAGATTATTCCCAGGGAATATTCTCTACAAGGCTATCAGTCCCTTAAGATTCTCCACCCAGCTGACTTTTTTGTTAGTGATCTACCTATTATCTCCTTTGGTTTCGCTTGTGTCACTCTGAAATTGCTATACAAAAGCTCACAAACACAAGAAAATCTGCAGATGCTAGAAATCAAGCAACACACACAAAATGCTGGAGTAACTCAGCAGCTCAGGCAGCATCAATGGAAAAGAGTAAAAAGTCGATGTTCTGGGCCAAGACCCTTCAACAGGACTGTAAGGGAAGGGGAAAAGACAGGGTAAGAAGGTGAGGAAGTAGTACAAGATAGGCAAAACGGGGAGATGGGGAGGGAGTGAAGTGAAGAGCTGAGAAGTTAACTGGTGAAAGAGATAAAGGGCTGGAGAAAGGGGAATCTGATAGGAGAGGACAGAAGACCATGGAAGAATGGGAAAGGGGAGGTGATGGGCAGGTAAAGAGATGAGGTGAAAGAGGGAAATAAGAATGGGAAATGATAAAGGGGGGGTGCAATTACCGGATGTTCATGCCACCCGACAGAATATACGGTGTTGCTCCTCCAACCTGAGTGTGGCCTCATCCTGGCAGTACAGTATGCCATGGTCAGGCATGTCAGAATGAGAATGGGAAGTAGAATTGAAATGGGTGGCCACCGGGAAATCCTGCTTTTTGTGGCGGACGAAGCAAAGGTGCTCGACGAAGCGGTCTCCTAATCTAGTGGCTGTTGAAGTTCATTCAGTGAAGCTGTGGCTCAATGATTTGTCCTCTTACCTCTGCCTCAGAGGTGTGGGGGTTTGAGTTCCAATCCTCACTGCCGAATGCAATATCCAAGCTGGTACGATGGTGCGGTACAAAGATTAGCTTTATTTGTCACATGTACATCGAAGCATACAGTGAAACGTGTCATTTGCGTCACGTCAAATCAGCGTGGAGTGCGCTGGGCAGCCTACAAGTGTCACCACTCTTCTGGCACTGACGTAGCATGCCTACGACCCATTAATGCTAACCTTACAACTTTGGAACATGGGTGGAAACTGGAGCACCCAGAAGAAACCCTTGCGGGGAGAAGGTACAAAATCCTTACGGACAGTGGCCGGAATTGAACCTCAGTCTTACAGGTGGCACTGATAGCAATTGTTCTAACGGCAATACTATCATGCAGCCTCTGAACTTGTACCACCAGGATACCAGACTTATAAGGCTATTGAATGCTTCCCTAGTACAATAAGATGAACTCATGACCTCACAATCTATCTCATTATGGTCTTGCTCCTTATTGTCCGTCCACTTTGCACTTTCTCTGTAGCTTTAACATGTTATTCTGCAGTCTATTATTGCTTTCCCCTGGACTACGGTCCCTCAGTGTACTGTTGTAATGAAATGATCTGAGTTTCATGCACTTTTGTTGAAGGGGGTAAGTTTAAAGCAACACACACAAAATGCTGGAGGAACTCAGCAGGCCAGGCAGCGTCTATGGAAATGAAGTCGATGTTTCCAGCCAAGGCCCTTCTTCCTGAAGAAGTTTAAAGGGAATGTGTCGGGCAAGTTCTTTTTACACAGAGTGGTGGGTGTCGAAACAGATGCCAGGGATAGTGGTGGAAGCACATATGACAGTGGCATTTAAGAGGTAGCTATATAGACAGATAAATATGAAAGGAATAAAGGGATTTGGATCACATGCAGGCAGAAGAGGTAGTGTTTAATTTGGTATAGTATTGTGTTTGGTGTAGACCTCGTTGCCCAAATGGCTTGTTCCTGTGCTGTCCTGTTCTGCATTCTAGGTTCTATAGGGAAACTCTCCCAAATCCAAGTAAGAGTGTCCTGCATTTTTGCAGTGCCCTTTAAAGACCTTGAGACATCTAATCAAGAAATTAGTAAGTTTTCTCATTGGGAAGCTTGTCAGCCATTTTGTGCACAGCAAGATTCCAAAAATACAATGGGACAAATTTACATTTCATTAGCCTGAAGTGCTCCCCCTCCACAGCTGCTGCGCAACCTGCTGAGCGTTCCCAGCATTTGTTTTTATGTCAGTTTTCCAGCATTCCCAGAAATGTTAAAATAACTTTTTTTTGAGAAGTAAGCTTAGGGGTAAATACCTGGCTCCCAAGACAGTTGTGTGGGGTATTCCACATCAACTGACGAGCCTTTGATTTACTGTCTAAATTGAAGCATAGTGTGGTATGGTGACTTTGCTGAGAGTATAGCCCTCCCTCAGCACTGCCCTGGAACGCGCAGGCATCTTCTGCTCCCACTGAATCATGGTTGAGGTTACCCCTGTCTTAAAAGAGCTTACAAGTGCCTTAATCAGGTTTAGGGTTCCTCGATGTCCTTCAGAGTGAATGCATCTGTATGCGATGGATCCCCAAAGGGGAAGAAATTTCATCTGTTGCTTCTTGATGTAATCTTTGAAACTGGAATTGGCTCACATGTACCGAAATACAGGGAAGAGCTTGTCTTGCATACTGTTCGTATAGATCTCACCGTTACACAGTGAATTGAGGTAGGACAAAGTAAAGCAACTTCAGAATGTAAAATTAAGTGTAACAGCTACAGAAAAAGTGGAATGTAGGTAGATAATAAGGTTTTGAATTGAATTGAATTGACTTTATTACTTACATCCTTCATATGCATGAGGAGTAAAAATCTTTGTTACATCTCTATCTGAATGTGCAATGTACAATTAGAGTAATTTATAATAAATATTATGTACAACAGGATAGTCAATATAACATAGAAATACAGTTGCGTCAGCATGAATTAAGCAGTCTGATGGCCTGGTGGAAGAAGCTGTCCCGGAGCCTGTTGATCCTGGCTTTTATGCTGCAGTACCGTTTCCCAGATGGTAGCTGCTGGTACAGTTTGTGGCTGGGGTGACTTGGGTCCCCAATGATCCTTTGGTCCCTTTTTACATACCCTTCTTTGTAAATGTTCTGAATAGTGGGAAGTTCACATCTACAGATGCACTGAGCGGTCTGCACTACTCTCTGCAGAGTCCTGCGATTGAGGGAAGTACAGTTCCCATACCAGGCAGTCAGGATGCTCTCAGTTGTGCCCCTGTAGAAAGTCCTCAGAATCTGGGGGGCCAAACTTCTTCAACCGTCTAGGGTGAAAGAGGCACTGTTGTGCCTTTATCACCGCACAACCGGTATGTACAGGCTATGTGAGATCCCTGGTGATGTTTATGCCGAGGAACTTAAAGGTGCAAGATAAGAACAAAGTTGATTGTGCCGTCGAGAGTCCACGTTCGCATACCAGGTAACAGTTCAATAGTTTTATAACAGTGAAGTAAAAGCTATCCTGAGTCTGGTGGTATGGGCTTTCAGGCTTTTACCCGATGGGAGGGGAAGGAGACAGAATGTCCGGCTGGGTGGGGTCTTCAGTTACGCTGGCTGCTTTACTGAGGCAGCAAGGTGTAGATAGGGAGCCTAGTTTTCACAAATAATTTCCTATGCTTTTCGAAGATGATGTTGTCAAATCAGATCAGGCAGCACTTATGGAAATGAATACACAGTTGACATTTCGGGCCAAGACACTTCTTGAAAATTGGCTTTGTGGAAGTTGAAAGGCTTCGACTCGACAGACAGAACCCAAGTGGCTCTCTGTAAAGTGTTCTGCCAACACCGGCTGGCTCAGGAACTCAGCTGAGGAGGAGGAAGAGAAGAAAGAGGAAATGAAGAAAGAGGTGCGGGGGGAGAAGTAGGAGGAGCAGGACAGGTAGAGGCAGTGGGGGATGGAGGGGGGAGAGAAGGCAAGGGCTTGGAGGAAGGGAAGGGAAGAGGAGTTGGAGGAGAAATAGTAAGTGGAGGAAGTGAGAAGATGGATGGGTTGGGGAGAAAATAGGAAGGGAAAGATCAACTCATCCAGACAGCAGCAAGCTGGTCAGGGACCAAGGGACTGTGAGCATTGGCACTGTCATCTCCCAGCCCCAGGGATCTTGCTGAAGATCAGGAGAGGACTTCAAACAGACCCCCACTGGTCCCTCACACAATGTGAATAACCTGTTGGTCAGGCACCAGGTGGTCTCATGGTTATTGGATGAGTCCTACACCTGAAGTCACTTGATCTGCCACCCAGTTAACCTAGAGACTGGAAGTGGGCGGTGTCCACAGCGATGTAATGTGAAAGCCTCCACGGAAAGGGTTGGGTGGAATCTACCCAACGGCTTCCTTTGTCTGTGTTTTGCATCAATACAGAGGGAAGACACTAAGCATCACTACCTGTGAGGTTTCCCCTCTCCCTCAATGACTTGAAGGACTCAAAACCATTAACTAGACCCTGCGCGTTTGATCTATCACAAACTGACCTAGTTTAAGCAATTCACCACACAATAATTAGATAATCTTAGATAATTCAATGCTCACAGTGATACCTCCTGTTACTTGTAGATAGAAATATGCATAGAAGAACCTTTAACCACAAGTCATACAGACTGCCACCCGCACAAAATGTCTCCAAGGCTTTGGAAAAGCTGTGGATCACATTGGGATAGTCCTCTAAGTACTCATCAGGAGCTAGGCGTTCTAGCTTGTGAGCTGGAAACAGAAAACACTGGCCTTCCAGACACAAGGAAGTCAGGCATGATTCCAATGTGTCTTTCACCTTTGGGATGCTCCAAACCAATTTTCCCACTGAAATGTGAAGTAAAGCAGGAGGTATGCCAACCGACCCGTACAAGGAAAGATCCCTCAAGCACCAGTGGGTCAATGAACGAAGTGGCCCTGTTGCTAAATGTGGAGTCTCTGAACAACATGCTATTCTGGCCAGGGGGTATCTTACACACTGCTCGGACAGAGCTTTCAGCGAACATCCCATCTGAAGGACACAAAAAGGGAATGCAGGCTGACGCTGAAACACCTGATCAAATTTCAAAGAAAATTTATGATCACAGTACGTATACGTCGCATATACTACCTTGAGATTCTTGCTTTTTTTGGCAGGTATTCACAGTAGAACAGGAAAGTACAGTAATCAGCAAAAAACTACACACAGAGAATGACAATCAACCAATGTGCAAAAGAAGAAAATGGTGTATATTTAAATAAGTAAATAATACTGAGAACACGGGTTGTAGAAAAGTGAATCCTCAGATTGTGGAATCAGTTCAGAGTTGAGGTGAGTGAAGTTATTCTCGCTGGTTCAGGAGCCTGATGGTTGAAGGGTAATAACTGTTCTTGAACCTAATGGTGTGGGAGCAGGATCTCCTGTACCTCCTTCGTGATGGCAGCAGTGAGAAGAACTTGATCTTGAACCCTGAACAACTACATTCAACGGGGGAGCTGTCAAAGTTGCTGCAAACGCTTGTGCAATCTGAAGTGAAATTCCCGGCTGGTTCACTGCCCAGCAAAATCTCCTCCCATTAAGGCAGCCAGATCGGTGTAATCTCAGGAGTTGTTTCACAGGTAGCACTGTACTATTGCACCAAAGGAGATGAAGAGCAACCTCAGTCACCTGACTGATTAGAAATGAACCAGGTTCAAGGCCATTAAAGGCAAGTTTAAAAATTGATTCCAAGCCTCCAGTCAATCTCTTCTCAAGTTTCCAGAGAGCACGAAGCCACCTTAACCAGCTGCAACATGAAAGGTTGGTGACTTCATTCAAACGCTGCAATTCAAATAATCTGTATTATTTAAATATTCCACTTGACAAACAAATTTTTTTAAACTGTGGCTCATTGTACAACCAACAAAGGACACACAAATTCTGCTGTTCCTGGAATCGTTCAAAGTCAACCCCTTCTCCAATGTCGAAAAAAGCACTCATTTCTCTCTTGTTTCTGAAACTTTCCACAGATGAAAATAAGGCACCCAAGAAGCAGAGAAGCTCAACGGTGAGTGACATTTTCCTACTGTTCGTTCCACACTGCGTTCTGACTGTCTTACCTCTTGCTACAGAGCCATTCAGAATCAGTCATAGTCCCTGGCTGAGAAACTGTCTTTTACAGGGAAGATGCCTAATCAGTACTTTTGCTGTGCAGTACCTTTACAAAGAACAAATTAGTTGTAGAATTTCACTCTCTACCTGCCGAGTAATACGTTATAAGGAACCTTTCGTACATCCGTGTAATTCTGCTCCAGAGTTACTTCGGAAGATCACTCTTAGTCATTTCCTTTCTGCTTTGAAATGCTGCTTAATGTACTTTTGTTGCAATCTCCATTGAAACTTATTACCAAGAAACGTTTTTAACATGTTTGCATTCTTGATAAGAAGATTTATGATGATCTAAAATTATACTTCAGTCATGACTGTCAGACACTTGCCCAAATCTTAATTATTCCTGAGGTTTCAACTCTGAAAGAAAAGGCTTGCATTTTGTCGTAGAAGGGAAAACACTGGATATACTTAGCAGATCAGGCAGCACCTGTGGAGCGAGAAACAGAGTTAATGCTTCAGGTGGAAGATTCTTTGTCAGAAAAGAGAGAAAGCAGGTTAGTTTTTAAGTGGCAGAGAAGATTGGGCAGGAGGAGAGGGGTTGAGACGGGTAGATCAAAGGGAATATCATTGATGGAAGTGTGGGGTGTGATGCTAAATTTATTGTGGGGAGGAAGAGTCAGTGGGTTAAAAGGCGCAGTTAGAGAATAAAGCAATGAAATGAAAACAATTAAAAAGTGAGAATACAGACAAAGGAACATGAAATACTGTGAAACATTTTACATGACTGTGGATCAGTTAATGCTAAATGACCCAATATCACAGACACCTAGATGACCTCTACTGACTTATCCCCATAGCAACCTTAGCACCACCCTTTCACAGGGACTCCATTTACCCTTCTTCCCCCACACTCTCTACAATTTTATGCTAACTTGTCTCCTCTCTATTGTCCTGACAAAAGATCTTCAACATGAAAATTCAGCTCTGTTTTCCTTTCTACAGTCACAGCCGGAGTGTTCCCTGCATTTAATGATTTTATTTCAGATTTACAACGACTCCTGACATCACAACTTGTAGTGACGTCTGTAAATCAATGGATAATGTTGTGAGTATACTCGCTGCTGAAGTCCAGAGGCACTGTAGCCAGTTTTGCATGCCGGGATGTCCCCAGCAGCAACCGAAAATGACCAGACAACCTGCTGGTGGATGGTGCTGAGTGAGGGACACAGGAAGAGGATTCTGGCTCTCTGAACTGTGGCCCCCGGATTTCCCACATCCATCTGAGTGGGCAGGTAGGGTCTCCGATTAGAGAGCATTTCTTACGAGGAAAGGTTGGGTAAGCTGGGACTTCCCTCTTTGGAGTGAAGGAGGATGAGCGGTGACTTGATAGAGGTGTTTAAGATAAGAGGAATGGATAGAGTAGACAGCCAGCACCTTGTTCCCAGTGTGGAAACGGTTAATACGAGAGGGCACGATTTTGAGGTGATTGGTGGAAAGTATCAAGGGGATATTTGAGGTCAGATTTTTTTTGCACAGAGGGGTGGGCGTGTGGAGCACGCTGCCTGGGTGGTGGTAGAGGCTGGTACATTAGGGACAGTTAAGAGATTCTTAGACAGATGAAAGTAAAATGGAGGATAATGTTGGAGAGAAGCAAGAGATTGATCCTGGTGTAGATTAAAAGGTTGGCATAACCCTGTGGGCCGAATGGCCTGTACCATGCGTACTGTACTTCGTCTGCCTCTGGAAGATGGTGACTGACACTCTGTCACACCCTAGGAGTGCCAGCCTATCGAGAGTCACGAGTGAACCCCTCAAGGACCAAACTAGTGGTTAACTAATAGCTGACTCCCTAAACCAAAAGGTACTCAATGGAGCAAGAAGGAGAATTAAATCCTTCAGAATGGGCTTCAAATTTATTGCCTCTGACTCTGGGGCCGTTAATCCACAGCTAAGCAGACAATAGACAATAGGTGCAGGCATAGGCCATTCAGCCTTCGAGCCAGCACCACCATTCACTGTGATCATGGCTGATCATCCACAATCAGTACCCATTTCCTGCCTTCTCCCCATATCCCTTCTCTCTGCTATCTTCAAGAGCTCTATCTAACTCTTTCTTGAAAGAATCCGGAGAATTGGCTTCCACTGCCTTCTGAGGCAGAGCATTCCACAGAACCACAACCCTCTGTGTGAAAAAGTTTTTCCTCAACTCCGTTCTAAATGGTCTAACCCTTATTCTTAAGCTGTGGCCTCTGGTTCTGGACTCCCCCAACATCGGGAACATGTTTCCTGCCTCTAGCGTGTCCAATCCCTTAATAATCTTATATGTTTCAATCATATCCCCACTCATCCTTCTAAATTCCAGTGTATACAACCCCAGTCACTCCTATCTTTCAATGTATGACAGTCCCGCCATCCCGGGAATTAACCTCGTGAACCTACGCTGCACTCTCTCAATAGCTAGAATGTCCTTCCTCAAATTTGGAGACCAAAACTGTACACAATTTTCCAGGTGTGGTCTCACCAGGGCCCTGTACAACTGCAGAAGGACCTTTCTGCTCCTATACTCAATTCCTCTTGTTATGAAGGCCAACATGCCATTAGCTTTCTTCACTGCCTGCTGTACCTGCATGCTTACTTTCAGTGACTGATGTACAAGGACACCAAGATCTCGTTGTACTTCTCCTTTTCCTAACTTGACACCATTCAGATAGTAATCTGCCTTCCTGTCCTTGCCACCAAAGTGGATAACCTCACATTTATCCACATTAAACTGCATCTGCCATGCATCTGCCCACTCACCCAATCTGTCCAAGTCACCCTGCATTCTCATAACATCCTCCTCACATTTCACACTGCCACCCAACTTTGTGTCATTTGCAAATCTGCAAACTTTTAATCCCTTCATCTAAGTCATTAATGTATATTGTAAATAGCTGCGGTCCCAGCACCGAGCCTTGCGGTACCCCACTAGTCACTGCCTGCCAGTCTGAAAAGGACCCATTAATCCCTACTCTTTGTTTCCTGTCTGCCAACCAATTTTCTATCCATGTCAGTACCCTAGCCCCAATACCATTTGCTCTAATTTTGCACACTAACCTCCTTATCAAAGACTTTCTAAAAGTCCATGTACACTACATCCACTGGCTTTCCCATGTCCATTTTCATAGTCAGATTCTCAAAAAATTCCAGAAGATTAGTCAAGCATGACTTCCCCTTCGTAAGTCTATGCTGACTCAGACCTATCCTGCCACTGCTATCCAAATATGCTGCTATTACATCTTTTATAATTGATTCCAGCATCTTCCCCACCACTGATGTCAGGCTAACTGGTCTATAATTCCCTGTTTTCTCTCTCCCTCCTTTCTTAAAAAGTGGAATAACATTAGCTATCCTCCAATCCGCAGGAACTGATCCTAATTCTATAGAACATTGGAAAATGATTACCAATGCATCCACTATTTCTAGAGCCCCTCCTTAAGTACCCTGGGGTGCAGACCGTCAGGCCCTGGGGATTTATCAACCTTCAGTCCCATCAGTTTACCCAACACCATTTTGCGCCTGATGTGAATTTCCTTCCGTTCCTCTGTTACCCTACGTCCTCTGGCCACTATTACATCTGGGAGATTGATTGTGTCTTCCCTAGTGAAGACAGATCCAAATTAGCTGTTCAGCTAGTCTGCCATTTCCTTGTTCCCCATAATAATTTCACCCGTTCAGACATTGGACTTGCTTTTGTGCAGGCCACCAATTTAAATAATTGGTTCACCCAACCCAATCAATGAAAGACCTTTTGTTTGTACAAGGACTGGTTGCTCATTTACATTAGTGGCTAGAGAGATATCTCCAACTCAAATGGATAAAAGGTACCGGCCTTCCTCGTTACACTCATGTCACCAACAAAAATTGCAAATGAAATTTATTTCAGGTTCAAAGGTTCCGGTTGAAGAAGTTCACTACTCTGTTAACTTTGCAGCTTGGAATCTTGTTGGGATGTCTTTGTGAAACCTTCACCAGCTCACTCAGTGTGTGATGTACAGTACGTTGATTGTTACAGGTCAGGGGTGTGAGCCTCACCAGAAACTGGAAATTACCAAAGAAAATCAGAAAACAGTAGATGCTGGAAATGTAAAATAAAAATACAATTCTGGAAACACTTGGCAGTTCAGGCAGGAGGGAGAGCAACGGTGTTGTCGTCTCAGAACTGACCCTGAAGATAAGCTGTGGATAAGTTTGCCTGGTTATTGAGTGAATGGGAGTACTTAGAGAGTGAGAATGTGGACAAAATGATGTGGGAGTTGTGAAATGCAGAGTGGGGTAACATGTCCGGAAGGTCAGGCTGGGTACGTCTTCCACTCCCAGAGAGGAAAAAATTAAAAGGGGTAGGAAAAACAAACGCAGTCAGTCAACATCACAGACCATTGACTGTAACAGACAGAAATTAAGTTACCTGAAGCTGTAGATTTCAATAGTGAGTCCAGAAGGCCACCAGGTGCCCAGACAGAACATGAAGTGGTGTACCTCAATCATCATTTCCCCAATTATACCCCAGCAGAGACAACCCAATCCCTGAGCTTCTTTCGTTTCCTTCCCAGTTCAGACAGAGGGTTTTCACCCCGAAACATTAACTCTGTTTCCCTTTCCGTAGATGCTGCCTGACCTACTGAGTGTTTCCTTCACCTTCTGTTTTTGTTTTGGATTTCATGCATCTGCATCTTTTTTTAAGATTTGGTTTCAACAACTCGTCCTCCGCTTTAGATTACTGGATTAATATCCTTCACCTGATCAAAAAATAAATAATTCTCCTGTCAGTGTGACATGTAAAATTGCAGAAAGGTTCAGCAGAGGTGGAGACCATTCATCTCATCGTTCCTATGCTGGTTCTTTGAAAGACCGAGTCAATGCAACTCTCTTCTCTAATAAGCTACTCCCCTGGCAAAGAATGTGCTTGGGAGTTTAAGCCTTGCAGTGTTTGGCCTTAGCACAATGTGTTAAATGTGCACGTGTTCCCTATCAGCACTACCCTCTACCTTCTCCCTTCACTCACAGCCCTACTGCACGTTCCCACTTCCATCTTCCACCATCCAGTCCATGGTCTCTTCTCACTATTGCCATCGGGTAGGAGGTACAGGAGCCCGGGGTCCATCACCGCCAGGTTCAGGAACTCAGGAACAGTTCTTACCCGACAGCCTGAACCGGCGTGGATAACTTTACCCAGGTCACTTCTAAACTGTTTCTACAACCTACAACATGTTCTCAGTATATACATATATGTACACAGCACGCAGTATTGGCACCAGCTCTGCCTGATGCATCCCTGTGCTCAGGGCACTCCACCATAGCAAGGAAATTCTTCCTGGTTCCAAGCCTCCCTATCAAATGTCCCTTCATTCTCAAGGTAAGAGGAACCTTTTTATTCCTGAGAGGATTCCAGTAACAACCACAAAGTGCTGGAGGATTCTTCTTCAGACCCCAGTAAATTTGCTCTAGAGGCCTTGAAATCCTGCACAATACCCTTGTGAACCATTACTTCTCAGGCTCTGTCTGCAAGTGTAGTCTTCTACTTAAATCAAAAGGTGTTAATTTCAATCCCACCCAAAGATTTGAACATAAAGTCTTGGTTGGAAGAACAGATGACCTATTGTTATGTGAGAGGCATTGCATTATTAACTAAGATTAAACTGAGATTGCATCTTTTTTACAGCTTTAGAGTAAGATAGCATGGAAACAGATACTTTGTTCCAACCAGTCCATGCCAAATAACATGTCCGTCTAAACTTGCCCATTTGCCAGTGTTTGGCTCTTATCTCCCTAAATCAAGGGCTCCCAAACTTTTTTGTGCCATGGACCAATGCCATTAAGCAAGGGGTCCGTAGACCTCAGGATGGGAACCCCTGTGCTAAACCATTCCAGTCCTTGTACCTGTCGTTGCTGGTGTTCCTCTTTGTGCCTTGTGGCGCACTGAACGGAAACCTTGCCGTTTCTTTAGCATAAAAATTAGTCTATTTTTTATGAGGCCCAATGCTCAATCCGGCATGATTGGAAAGCGTGAAAGGAGCCGGGCGGATTTGAACCCAGGACCACTCATCCCGATGTCCGGCGCGGATGCCACTACATCTCCGACCAGCAATGTACCTATTACATGCTGTTAATGAACCTGCCTCAACCACTTCCTCTGGCAGCTCATTCCATGTCCTGACCACACACTTCGTAAAAAAAAAAGTTATCCCTCAGGTTCCTATCTCTCCCTTCTCACCTTAAACCAATGTCCTTAAGTTCTTGTTTGCCCAACTCTGGGATAGAACTGTGCACGTTCACCCTAACCAAGACACTATGATTTTATACAACTCTCTATGATCACCCCTCAGTATCCCACACCACAATAAATAAAGTCCTAGCCTACCCAGCCTCTCCTATCATTCAGCTCAATCTCTCCCTCTGTCACTCAGTTCCTTTTTTATAATGCCTCCGTTCATCTGCGTAATGGAAATGGATCTGGTTCTCCATAGGATGTACTGAGAGGTTGTTCCAGTTCAATATCTCTGGGGCTTTACCTGATTACTTTAGACCTTCACATTCCAAGTTTGTTTCATACAAGAATACTAGATGCAAGCTGCAGGGGCTGTTGTCCCAAACAGAAGATCAGGGAAGGAGAAAAAAAACAGAGGACATGGGTTAAGGGTGGAGGGGGAAAAGTTTAGAGAGAACATGGGGGGGGGCTTCTTCACACAGAGAGTGGTGGGAGTGTGGAATGAGCTGCCAGATGAAGTGGTAAATTTAGGCTCACTTTTAACAATTAAGGAAAACTTGGACAGGTACATGGATGAGAGGTGTATGGAGGGATACGGTCCAGGTGCAGGTCAGTGGGACTAGGCAGAAAAATGGTTCAGCACAGCCAAGAAAAGCCAAAAGGCCTGTTTCTGTGCTGTAATGTTCTATGGTTCTAATTGCTCGAGTACTAGACCTATTGTTCCTTCTGATTGACTGAGGTACTCGAAGGATTGATCTGAGGTGATTGAAGGTTACCTCTAGAGAAGGCTGCCCTCAGAGTTGGCTTCCAGTCACTCATGAGTGAGAGAAGGATATGTGGAAGTTGTGGCAAGGCAAGGGTTAAGATGATGTCCAGGCAAGGATAGCCTGCAGATAATGTGCAGTCTTTTAAGAGCATAGCTACCCTTTGCACAGCAGGGGACCAGAGCCTTTGGGCTTACTTGTGACAAGATAAGAATGGAATGGAAGGATGCAAGGACATACCAGCTGAGGGGTTGTTCCTTTAATAACTTCATAGTCTTGTCAGCTGTTAGCTTGCAGTTTCTAATGATTTTTAACAACTGTACTGTGAACGCTAACTGACTTTGCAAATAAGGAATTTGAACAAAAACAAGGTTAACCATTGATCGATTCTGTATAAAGATAGCATTTCTTTGCTCAGACTTCAGAACTGTGTGGTGACAGGGGCCATGTTGTTCTCCTTGCACACAAGGAAGTGAAGAATGATTGAGAAATGAGTGTGAGTTTGCAGTGTCCGCTTAATCAGAGATGACGGATATTCTTCCTCCTCACACTGCAGAAGCCAGGAGCAAGGGTGTGACGTCAGTAACAGTGGTTCTACTGAGGCTGTTTGAAGTTTCTGACCTAAAGTAGGCCAATGCGCTCAAGGGACAAATTTGTCATGGAGTAACCAGGAAGCCTTAGGAGTGAATGTTCCAGCTTAATGTCCCTGAGTAAATATCCAAACGAAGAGAGAGAATGAAGGCAGAAACCCTGACATGGTGATAAGAACATTAAAACTCAGCATGCAGGTAAGTCAGTACTTACATTTTTAGAATGACGAGTCAGCATACAGAGAGGAGGTGCAGTGGCTAATGGGCTGGTGCAGAGCCAACAACCTGTCTCCGAAAGTGAACAAAACAGAAGAGATGGTTGTTGACTTCAGGAGGACACGGAGCGACCACTCTCCGCTGAACATCGATGACTCCTCCATAGAGATTGTTAAGAGAACCAAATTTCTTGGTGTTCACCTGGCGGAGAATCTCACCTGGTCCCTCAACACCAGCTCCATAGCCAAGAAAGCCCAGCAGCGTCTCTACTTTCTGCGAAGGCTGAGAAAAGTCCATCTTCCACCCCCCATCCTCACCACATTCAACAGAGGTTGTATTGAGAGCATCCTGAGCAGCTGCATCACTGCCTGGTTTGGAAATGGCACCATCTCGGATCGCAAGACCCTGCAGCGGATAGTGAGGTCAGCTGAGAAGACCATCGGGGTCTCTCTTCCTGCCATTACAGACATTTACATCACACGCTACATCAGCAAAGCAAACAGCATTATGTAGGACCCCACACACCCCTCATACAAAGTCTTCTCCCTCCTGCCATCTGGTAAAAGGCACCGAAGCATTCGGGCTCCCACGCCAGACTACGTAACAGTTTCTTCCCCCAAGTCATCAGACTCCTCAATACCCAGAGCCTGGACTGACACCAACCTACTGCCCTCTATTGTGCCTATTGTCTTGTTTATTATTTATTGTAATGCCTGCACTGTTTTGTGCACTTTATGCAGTCCTGGGTAGGTCTGTAGTCTAGTGTAGTTTTGTGTTGTTTTATGTAGCTCAGTATAGTTTTTGAATTGTTTCATGTAGAACCATGGTCCTGAAAAATGTTGTCTCGTTTTTACTGTGTACTGTACCAACAGTTATGGTTGAAACGACAATAAAAAATGACTTGACTTGACTTGACTTGAGAAGAGTGTGCTGTAGCCCCCCAATCATTTGCTTCTTGACCCATTGAGTGCAGCCCTAATCACTACAGTTTAGCAACATTATGACAGCTTTGATCACTTTGCAGTACAATGGACTGTTTTATTTTGTTCTAATTGTGTTCCCTCTTGTAAAATCTGTGATAATTTATGCTAAATTTATATTTTGTTTAGTGAGTGCTTCTTATGTGATGCACGTGCTGTTGCAAGTAAGTCTTCGACAGCTCCTGTGCATTCATGCATTTATGCACAAGACAATAAACTCAACTTTGACTTTGACAACATTAGATACTAAAAGGTAAAGGGAGTCAATTGGCTGTTCCCACAACCTATGGACTCAATTTCAAGGACTCTCCATCACAGGTTCTGGATATTCATTGCTTATTTATTTACTTATCATTATTATTATTATTATTATTTCTTATTTATTTTTGTATTTGCACTGTATGTTGTCTTTTGACCACTGGTTGTCAAACAGGGTGTGGCCTTTCATTGATTCTATTATGGTTATTGGAATTATTGAGTATGCCCGCAAGAAAATGAATCTCAGGGTTGTATATGATGACATATATGTACTTCGATGATAAATTTACTTTGAACTTTGAGATACTCGTCTACCTGATTTTATTGGTCACTATAAATGAAAAAAAAATCTTCAGATGCTGGAAATCTGAAATTGGATTAAACAACACTGGAAACACTCAGCAGGTCGGGCAGTATCTGTGTGGAGAGTGATAGAGGCAGTTAATATTTCAGCTCCAAGATCTGATGAAGGATCTTCAGCCCGAAACATTAACCGGTTTCTCATTTCACAGATGCTGCATGCACTGCTGAGTTCACAGAACTTAAAAAAAAAATTCTGTGTTGCTTGTAAACCTGGCTGGGTTGCATATTAAATTAGAATTTGAGAACAAGTGATTTCTTTTGGAGCTTCTCCTAATTTGCTGCCATAGACATGGCAGTTCTCGACCTGGATGTGGCTCTCAGCTTCCAGCAGCCCAATCATCTTCCATCTTCCATCCCCACCCTCCTCCATCCCCCTCTTCTCACTTTCTTTCCTCCTTGTGGACATCACTGACGATGCCATCCCTAATCACCCTGACTGAGCAGCCTGTTAAAAGCCGACCATGTCGGTGGGTCTGGAGTCACTTTGAGGACAGACAGGTAAACGCAGCAGGACCTCAGCGAAGCAGATATTTCTCTACCATTCTTTACTGGGTTTCTCTTACTGGGATGAGATTGCTCCTACGTTTAGTTGTTTGACTTCAGATTGTACTGGCAGGATTCCAGCTCATAGGTTTAGAATTAAGATCCCAAGCTTTGCCGTGGGAGACACAGCCCATTGAGTACACACTGACAACCAGCCACTCATATACACCAACCCTACATCCAGATCAACTTCCCCAGTTCCTAACTACACCTATAAACCATAAGGTGTACAGTAGGAGCCATCTTGGGCCATTCAGCCCATTGAGTCTGTTCCACCATTCAATCATGTTTCAACCCCATTCACTCCAAAACCTTTAACTTCCTTACCAGAATTAGAATTAGAATCAGAATCAGGTTTTTTATCTCTGAGATATATTGTGAAGTTTGTTATTGTGCGGCAGCAGTACAACGCAAGACATAAAAAAGCCATAAATTACAATTTTAAAAAGTGTAAAAGAGGAATAGTGAGTTAGTGTTCATGGGTTTGCGAACTGTACAGAAATCTATTCAATCTCTGCTTTTCAGATACCCAGTGACTTGGCCAGCACATCTTTTCTTATGCACAGGGATCAAAATTGCTCACAATATTCCAAATGTTTGTCGAAACCTCAGCAGTACATCCTTACTTTTCTATTCTAGTCCTCTTGAGATGAATGGTAATCCCCTTCTTTACTGCTGACTCAACCTGCAAGCTAACTCAAAGAGCATGCTGAACTAGGACTCCCACGTCCCTTTGCACCTCCAATTTATAAATTATTCCTTCATTAGGAAATAGTCTATAGTGACAACTTCCTGTAGACAATTAACCTATTGTCCTAGGTATCATTAGGAGTGTCTTTAGGAGGAATCCCATGTGATCACAGGAAGAACAGGCAAACTCCACACAGACAGCACTGGAGGGCAGGACCGAACCATGTCTCTGACTGTATGAGGCAGTGGCTCTGCCAGCTACACCACTCTGGCCATTGATCCAGTAAGTTAACCACGATGTTACCAAGGAGTCTGTCTGTATCCCTTCCATCCATCACACCCGTCCTCCCCCATTTCCATAAGACCGTTAAACGTAGGAGCAGAATCAGGCCACTTTGCTCATTGAGTCTGCTCTGCCATTCTATCATGATTTATTGCCCCTCCCAATCCCATTATCCTGCCTTCTCCCCCAACCCCAAGGACGATCCCAGGTTTGAAGTTCAAAGTTTAAAAGTTCAAAGTACACTTATTATCAATGTACTGAGATTCATTTACTTAGACCATAAGACATAGGAGCTGAATTAGGCCATTCAGCCCCATACACCTCCCCTCTCACCATATCCCTTGATGCCCCGACCAATCAGGAATCTATCAACTCCCGCTTTGAATATACCCACGGACTTGGCCTCCACCGGAGTCTGTGGCAGAGCACTGCAGTCCACTTGCAGGCATTTACAGGGAAAAAATAGAATTTCATCAAAATCTGTACATAAACTGGAAAGACTAATATATAACGAATGTGCAAAAGAAGACAAAACGTGCAAATAAAAAAAATAATGCTGAGAATTTGAGTTGTCAGAAGTCCTTGAAAGTGAGTCTGTAGGTTGTTGAATCAGTTCAGAGTAGTTTATTCTCACTGGTTCAGGAACCGGATGGTTATAGGGTAATAATTGTTCCTGTGTGGGACCCAAGGCTCCTGTACCTCCTGCCCAATGGTAGTAACGAGAAGACAACATGGCCTGGGTGATGGGGATGGTGGGTCTCTGATGATGGATGTTGCTTTGTTGTGGCAGCACTCCATGTACTCAATGGTGCGGTGGGCTTTGCTTCTGATGGACTGGGTTGTATCCACCATCTTCTGCAGCCTTTTCTGTTCCTGGTCATTGGTGTTTTCATGCCAGGCAACCAGTTAGAATACTCTCCACTGTGGATCTACAAAAGTTTGTCAATGATTCTGGTGATATGCTCATATTGGTGTGTGGAATGCACTGCCTGAGTCAGTGGTGGAGGCAGATACACTAGTGAAGTTTAAGAGACTACTAGACAGGTATATGGAGGAATTTAAGGTGGGGGGTTATATAGGAGGCAGGGTTTGAGGGTCGGCTCAACATTGTGGGCCAAATGGGCCTGTAATGTGCTGTACTATTCTATGTTCTAGACAGACTTCTAAGAAAGTAGAGGTGCATGAGGGCTGGCTCGTGGCTCAGATCCACCTCTGACTTCCCGTCTGACCAGCCTTGATCAGCTCGTTGTGTTAGGTGACCCAGGCATGTGGTTTGGGGTTCATCCACCCAGGCCTTGAGATAGACAGAGAACATAGAGTTCACTCATCATCTTATAACAGAATCCTGGCAGCAGTTCAATTTCCTGCCCTTTGCAGTTTATTTTTTTTTTGTAACAAGATCTGGATTTTCCGATTTTCTTTCCCTTTCCTGGGAAAATGGGCAGAGGAGGCATCTGCCAAATGAGGCATTCTCTAAGGCACCAAGGTCTCTCAAAGACAGTGGGGGAGCCAACCTGTTACCTGGGGACAACTGGTCAATCTCACTTAGAAAGGGTGTGCGGTTCTCACCATCGAGCTACCATCTTGCAATGACAACTACATTTCAGTGTTTGTGAAATGCACTTTAGAAGCACAAGCATTCCTTTTTAGTGCCTGGTCATTGAGTTAAAGCATTATTTCTGCTTCTCTCTCCACAGATGCAGCCTGGTCTCCTGAGAATTCAATAAAGTATATCTATCTATCTATCACTTCTTATTTTTATTTCAGATTTCCAGTATCTGCTGTACTTTGCCTTTGTTTGTGTCTGCCCCTCTCTGTTTCTAGTCAGTATGTTGTTTCTCGTGACTAAGATTAAACAATGTTAATAAGAACCAATCAGTGTTCAGGTCCTATCACCCACGCGTGAAAATGACATATTCGGACAGCAGGGACAGGTGTGACACGTGATAAGCCAGCTCCTTATTACAGCTGAACCATTGATGAAGATCGGAAGTCACGTATCCTTGTTTTCTTACAGCCGAATATTTTTGGATATCCCATCAGCATCTGCTTCATTGTGGTCAATGAATTCTGCGAAAGGTTCTCCTACTATGGAATGCGAGGTACCAGCTGTTTTGTATGTGATGTGTCAGTGACCCAAAACCCTCATCCCTGGGTTCTACCTGGCAGGGGGTGACTGCACGGGATCTCGTGATTCTTGGCTGGGTTGGTGGTGCTGTATCCTCACTCTGAAATAGTGAAGATGCTACCTAGGATCCTGTATCCTGTTTCAGAAACGTATTGACACGAGAATTATCTTTCTAACCAGCAACGACTGAAGAATAAATGGGTTCAGTAGCACTGTGATCACTAAATCAGCATTAAGGGACCCAAACTGAATCCTACCATCATAGATGAGGGTATAACTTAAAATCGGAAAATCATATCTATTATCTCTAACTTATATGACATGAAGTTTGCAGCAGCAGTACAGTGCAAAGGCGTAACAATTAGGCAGCGAGGTAACTTAGCGGTTAGCAAAAGGTTTTACTGTACGGGGAACCCAGGTTCAATTCCTGCGGCCGCCTGTAAGGAGTTTGTATGTTCTCCCCGTGACTGTCTGGGTTTGCTCCGGGTGATCTGGTTTCCTCCCACAGTCCAAAGTCGTACCGGTTGGTAGGTTAATTGGTCATTGTGTATTGCCCCATGATTAGGCTAGCATTAAATTTGTGAGTTGCTGTGCGGTGCAGCTCGAGGGGCCAGAAGGGCTGTATCGCATTAAATAAATAAATAGATAGATAAATAGATGACTATAAATTACAAAATAAGTAAATAGTGAAAAAAAGGAAAGAACTGTTCAAACTGGTTCCTCAAAGGCTTGGTCAAAGGTTATTGAAAGGAGGGATTTAGGGAGGCAACTTCACAACTCAAAGCCTTGGCAGGCGAAAACATTGGGGATTCAAACTTGGGATGAGCAGGAGGTCAGAAATGTTAGAGTTCAGGAGATAAGAGGGGCTGGAGGAAGTGGAGAGGGGCCAAGCTTTTGAATTATTGATGTTGGGTTATTACTGTCACGCATACCGAGACACAGTGAAAAAACTTTGTTTGTAGACCATCCAGGACAGATCATGCCATGCACAATGGCACTGAGGTAGAAAACAGAGATAAGTATTTTTCATCCACAGAACATAGAAGATTACAGCACAGGAGCAGGCCCCTTGGCCCACAGTGTCTGTGCCAGCCATGACAGCTATTGAAACTAATCTCACCCACCTACATATGGTCCATATCCCTCCATTCCCTGCCTGCTCATGTGTCTGCCTAACTCCCCCTTAAACATTGTTGTTTTCATATCGGCTTCCACCAGCTCCCCGGCAGTGCATTCCAGGCATCCACCACTTTCTGTGTAAAACAGAAAGCTTGTCTTGTAAGCCTCATTTAATCTTTTCCCGGCTCATCTTAAATCTGTGCCCTCTGGCATGAGACATTTCCACCCTGGGAAATAGGGACTATCGGTCTGTTATCGGTCTATTGACTGGAGACAGAATTGAGCACTGAGCGTGGATACTGGAGTGTACTCGACTCTGTGTAAGAGAAGACACAGGCAGCAGAAATCTGGGCAGTGCTGAGTTTACGGGACGGGAGTGGACAACCAAAGACGACAAAGCCAAGGAGAGTACATGCCAGAACAACAGAGGACAGGAGAGCCCCTTTAATGTTGCAGTTCAATTAGAGTTGTAGATCATACAGCACAGAAACAGGCCCTTCAGCCCGACTCACCCATGCCAACCAGGTGCCCTCCTAAGGCCCATACTCTCTAAACCTTCTCTTTCCATATACATATCCAAACGTCTCTGACATGCCATTAGTTCACCTTCTCTGGTAGCTCCTTCCACCCTCTGCATGAAGAAGTTTCACCCATGGGTCTCTGTTTAATTTTTCCCTTCTCCCCTCTCACTTTCAACTTAATTTTTGTTTCTTATGCAGATTCACCCCATCTATGCCCCCTCATGATTTTATACCTTTCTGTAAGGTCACCCCTCAGTCTCCTGTGCTCCAGGTAAAGTCCTGGCCTGCCCGAGCTCTGCCTGTAACTCAGGCCCTTGAGTCCTGGCGACTACCTCGCGAATATTCTTTGTGCTGTTGCACACTAATTTCCTATTTTAGTGGGGGGGGGGTGGGTGAGATGTCTGCAAATGAACAATGCTGAGATGATGCCCCCATTCCGTCTCCTTCACAGCGGTGCTGGTGCTGTACTTCCGCTATTTTCTTCGCTGGGATGAGGATCTCGCCACCGCAATTTACCACGGCTTTGTCGCTTTGTGCTTCTTAATGCCTATCTTTGGAGCAATCATTGCTGACTCCTGGCTGGGAAAATTCAAGTAAGTTCCTTAAAAATCGTTTTACTTCATAAATAAATTTAGAGAAAAAAAACCTGGCCTTGTGTAGCAGCTATGTTGAACTCTCAAAATATTTTCTAGCCTGTGTAGGAGCAAGTGCCCACTTGGTAATATTGTGCAAGTAATCAGTCTGTGGTGGGATAACTGTCAGCCGGAAGACTGGAGACAACTTCCATGCTGGACAGAAGTCAGGGTCTTTGGTGCCATCTGAGAGAGTAGAAGGGGCCTCAATTTAAGTTTTCGTTCAATAATTCTGTTCCTCTAATTATGTATTTGAGTGTGCACATGTGAGTAACATATTTAAATAAGGATTCTTGTTTTTGTGTTTCAGGGTGTGAATGAGTGTGGTTTTATGTGTGTTTATGGGTGTCTCCTTGTATCAGGGAGTGTGTGTGTATATCACGATGTGTGTGAAAATGCATATGCTTCCATTTGTCTGTGGGTGTGAGGTACCACCACAGTAGGTGTAAAAAGTGCCTGAGTGTGTCTGGTGTGTCTGTCTCACTATATGTGTGAAAGTGCGAGAGTGTGTACTTATGCCTGCATGCCCTTGTGTCAGAGTGTATGCGTGTGTGTGTGTGTGCGTGTGCGTGCGTGTGTGTGAGTGTGAGTGTCGTGTGAGTGTGAGTGTCGTGTGCGTGTGTGTGTGCATGTGCGTGCGTGTGTGTGTGTGTGCGTGTGTGTGTGAGTGTGTGTGCGTGTGTGTGTGTGAGTGTCGGGTGCGTGTGTGTGTGTGTGTGTGCGTGTGCGTGTGTGTGTGTGTGTGCGTGTGTGTGTGAGTGTGTGTGCGTGTGTGTGTGTGAGTGTCGGGTGCGTGTGTGTGTGCGTGCGTGTGTGTGTGTGCGTGTGTGTGTGTGTGTGTGCGTGTGTGTGTGTGTGTGTGTGTGGGGGGGGGTGGAAAGTGACTGAGTGTGAGGGAGTGGAAAGTGAATATTTGCTGACTGATTCGGAGAACGAGGGGAAGTATATGTCAATAACAGTGGGGTGGTGAAAGTGAGTACCCACCTGAGACTTGAGCCTGTGAGTGTAAGTGTGCATACATGCGCTGGCAGGAATATTGTAGTGGTATGTAGAGGTGCAGTTTCTATGCTGCCTGAAGCGAGCACTTTCTCAGTTTCATCCCAGATGCTGAATGACCTGGAGGTACCTGTGTTCTTCTCTGATGGATCTGTATTTTTATGGCAACAGGACTATTATCTACCTGTCTATTGTGTACACCATCGGACAAGTGGTTATAGCCATCAGTAGCATTGCGGACTTAACTGATACTACTGGTGACGGTCAACCAGACAACCTGAATTTGCATATGTAAGTGAACTCAATCTTTCAATTAAATTGCATCAGTAATATTCACAGTGTGGGTTCACAAATCTCTGCAAATGGGGCTTGAACCCATAAACCTGGGGCATTGCTTCAGAGAGACTATGGAATACTTGTGTTCCAGACGTCCTTCGAGAGCTCCTATGCCAATGCAGCATCAAGTAATGAGGAGGTAGGCTTTTATTGCAAGGGGCAAAAAGGAAGGAGTTGGTGACACCATGAAGAGTTTGATCTTCTCATTTTAAAGGGGGATATTCCTGCCTTGAAGATGGTGCAGAGGAGATCCACTGCATTGATTCCAGATACAAATGAGTTGCCTGATGAGGAAATATTAAACATTTTGGATTGAAAAGCAAAAGAAAAACATAAGGTGCAGGAAACACTCATCAGGTTTGGTAGACCAGATGAAGGGTCTTGACATGAAAGGTCAACCATCCCTTTCCCTCCACAGGCAGTGCCTGACCCAACATCTCTCATCCCTCATGTCTCGAGGGAGCAACTGTGGAGAAGGAGGCAGAGGGAACAAGCCGATATGTTAATTCAGCTTCTCTCTCGACAAATGCTGCCTGATTTACTGAGTGTTTTTGGCTTTTCCTTTCTTATTTCGGATATCAGTGTCAGGAGATTTTGCTTTTTGTTAAGCAGACTGGAATTTGAAAGAATTAGAGGTGACGTTGTTGATTATCAGTGGGCTGTGCAGAATGGATGCTTGGAAGGTGTTTTCTTTGGCGGGGGTATTTAAAACTAAGGGTGGTTGCTTCATGATCAGGGTCGCCTATTCAGGATGGAGATGAGGAGGAATTCCTCGTCCAAAGGATGGGGAATCTTTATAACTCACTAATTGGGGAGTTGTGGGGGATCAGTGATTTAATGTATTCAAATCTGAGATAGATTTTTAGAAATTGAGGGAATGGTAAATTACGGGGACTAGGACATTACAAAGATGTATCAGTGGGATAATTAGCCTCTGCTAATGACTCCATTGAGAAGGAGGACAAGTAGTGCTGGCGGGCTGGTGCCTTAAGGAGTAAGTTGCAGAGATTCAGCGAAGAAAGGAGAGCAGGAATAGGACTGATACTCCTGGGTGTCAGAATGAACACTGTGGTCTGAATGGTTTCAGAGTTTCAACAAATAAGATGCATAAGATTGGATAGAACATAGGACAATGCCTGTGCTGGACAATATGCCAAATTGAACTGGCTTCCTCGTCCTGCACTTGATGGATATCTCTCCACTCCATGCATCTTCACATGCCTCTTTAAAACCCTCTTGTAAATCCCTATCGTATATGTTTCCACCACCACCACGCTGGTTGCCTTTTTCAGGAATCTACTGCTCTTTGTGTAATAAAACAAAACTTGCCCTGCATATCCCCTTTAAACTTACCGCCTTTCACCTCAAGCATGCATCCTCCAGTGTTTGATATTTCTACTCGGTCTACCTTACCTATGTCTCTCATTTTTGTATAAACCTCTATCAGGTCTCCTCTCTCAGTCTCACACACTCCAGAGAAAACAACTCAAGTGTGTTCAACCTCTCTAAACCAGGCATCTGCACCATCACCCAGATACTCGACTCCATCTCAACTACCCATTGACGGACCATGAACTTATTGAATGGTGGAACAATTTTGAGGGGTTTGAATATCCAGCTCCCGATCCTTGTGTTTGCTGCCTCAGAAGTGAGACTGCAACCGGAATGAGCTGCAGCCAACTTTTTCCCTCAGTGTCAGCACCAAAGTGTTACAATGCAAGATTCTTTCTTTCCCAGAGGTTTGTCAATGCTCGGACTGCTGCTTATTGCTTTGGGAACTGGTGGTATCAAACCCTGTGTGTCTGCATTTGGAGGAGATCAGTTTGACGATGATCAGGTAAAGATAAACATTAAGATTAAAGTATATTCTTTAATCTGTTGCTAAAGCCAATAAGAAAGTGCTTTAATATATCAAACATGTTAACAATCATTTCAGTGCAAAAGAATATTTCTTGGTTAATTGCATAGGAATAGGTTGTCCTTTTTTTTTGGTAATTATTCAGGTGTGAACATCACAGAACATGTTGTCCCTAGTTAAATGGAGCTTCTCATGATGTACTGTTAGGTAGATCTATCCCTGCATTTACTGTACTTTCCTGTATCCCGTTGGAGATATACCTGGTAAAGAAAACACACAGATTCCAATAAGCAATCTGACCAGCTGTCTGTCTCCTGAACAAAACTAGGTCAGAAAAATGATGCTAGAAGAAAGCAGGTGAATTCAAGTCATGTACAGGGAGGTTAAGCAAGCTGGCATTTTATTCATTGGAGCAAAGGAGAATTTGAAGTGAATTTACAGAAGTGTATAATATCATGAGGAGCATAGGCATTGTGAATGAAGGGTTAGGGGATTAAAGTCTGTCCTGAGCCTTATAGGCTCATCAGGCCAGTGCTTATGCCAGTTTCTGTGGCGTGAAGCGACTGAGAGTACAAGACATCCCCCCCCCCACCCCCGCCGGATAGGACGCCAGTCTATCGTGAGGTTAACCCCCAACGTTTTGCTGGAACCCATTTTTCAGCTGGGTGGACTGGAGCAGTGTGTGGTTAAGTGCCTTGCTCAAGGACACAACATGCCGCCTCTTCTGGGGCTCGAACTCACGACCTTCAGATCGCTAGTCCAACACCTTAACCACTTGGCCGCATGCCACTTAGGGATTAAGAGGCCATAGATTTAGGCCAGGGGCATTGCTTAATGGCATTAGTCCATGGCATAAAAAAGGTTGGGAACCCCTCGCTTAAGGGGTGAGGGGACAAATTTAATAGAAACCTGAAGGGCAACTTTCTCACCCAGAGGATGGTCAGTAAATGGAAGTGGTTGAAGCAGGTACAAGAGTAGCATTTAAAAGACTCTTAGATGGGTACATGGATAGGAAAAGTAGGAAAAGTTTAGACTGAGATTCAGGACAAATGCAGGCATACTGGACTTGCTTAGACATGTGTCTTGGCCTGCATGGACAGATTAGACCAAAGGGGCCTGTTCACCTAATTCTATGAGGGACAAATAAAAGAGTGGGAGAAAGATTGGATGGATTAAAAGAGAGAGGAATAACGAGGAAACATGTTAAGTTCTTAACAAATGACACTAAACCAGTCCCTAAGAACAATTTGCTACCTGTTGGTGAGAGATCGCCTGGATTCTGGATCTGAAAAGTTTAGGAAGAAATCAAATCATTAAAAGAATCATTAATAACACAGTGTGATATGCCAACACTAATTTTCTGTGGATACAGTAACTTTTCAATGCATCAGTTTACTGGCTCTCTCAAGGGTTGATTGAAAGGGGCGGTGAGACTTGCTGGAAGATTTAGATATGACCTTAAGCATCATTAAACCAACTGTAACATCAGCAACTACACCGGGACTGGGTCAATGCTGCCGGGTAAATGTGATGATCTGTAAAAATGCATTTGGTTCCTATTGCTGCTGGAGTCAATTCTCTCTTCTTTTTTTCAAGGAAAAGCAAAGGAGCAAGTTCTTCTCAATTTTCTATTTATCAATCAATGCAGGAAGTCTAATTTCCACAATTATTACTCCCATCCTGAGAGGTATGCATGTCTGATGAAGCAAGTATCAACGTACATCTGTCAGCCGCAAAGTTTTTGGAAACTCCTCCAAGCCAATCAGTCTTTGTTGATCAACATTCTGATTGAAAACGCATCAAAGCTAATTGCAAAATAATCCAGTATTCTTGATTTCTACCATTTTCCGGATGCAGCGATTGTACATAGCTTTGTGCAACTGCGTTTTCATCGATGGAGTTGATTATCACTCCATACATTGTTTTCACAAAAGGGGAAAAGGACAAAGAAAACTGCTGTTCAGCTTCTTGAACCCATTCAGCCATCGCCAGTCTTTGGCTCAGCTCAACTTACTCACCCTGGTTCCCAAGCTTCAAAGTTCCTGCCCACAAAAAAAAAGTCTTTCAAAGGTGCAAGGATCTAGAAAATTACAATGTAGCAAGTTGTGTTTGCAATAGGTTAGGCTGAGAAAGAGAGTTGATGTTTCTGGCCATTGGCCTTTCAAAACTACTTACCCCTTGAGCTGTTAAGGACAGCATTCCAGATTTTCCAGCCTTTGAAAAAGTGCAGAGAGAACTCCCTTTGATTTTGTGGCCTTGTCCATTTGCCATAGACTCTCCCTGCTATCTATCCTCTGAAGACCTACAATCATCTTAAGCTCCCCAGTTAGGTAATGTTCCAAACTCCAGGGTAGGCAAGTTTGGTCTGAGTGATATATTCCTTCAGACCCTTGCTGTTGTCTCGTCAATCACTTCTCCTCCGAACTTTTCCGTCCCTACAACCCATGCAGATTGCCATTTCTGGGCTTCTAATCATCTTGATTACTCTGTGATTGGTGGCCATGTATTCAGTGCTTCATCCCACAATTCCTGATTCCTCCTCCCTCACTCCTCTAGGAAGTTCCTTAATACCGCTCTCTTCCACCCAGTGTTTTGCCACCTGGCCTGATGTGATGCCCGATGATAACACTTCAGTGAAAACCTGCGCATGTTCTGCCATTGTTGAAGGGGTAGCACATTTTGATCGTCACTGTTGTTGGTGAGTCTGTGAGTCTGATCTAGCTTTCCTCCAAGGGCAGTAGGTCCAGCCTTAAGTGCAGTGTCCCAAGCTATTCTCAGAACTCCAGAGCCCGGTACAGCTGGGTGGCCTCCAAAACCTGTCCTCCTGACCAATGCATTCCAGCCTTCCTCACAAAATTCATCTAGGCAGATTGCTTGCATTTTTGTTTACATTTTATACCCGACCCTGAATAATTCACAAAATGGTTTTGCCTATTGGCCTTCTAACCCTGGAATGCTCTTCTGTTTTAGAACAAAAATGTGGCAGTGTTCCCCAGGCATGTTATCCTCTGGCCTTTGGGGTCCCAGGTGCACTGATGGCAGTGGCTCTAAGTAAGTCTTGTTAATTCTTTCCTCCAAGAAATGTACTGTAACTGGTATCACTTTCCAATATCAGTCATCACTACAGGGGAAGTGATGTTGGTGGTGAAGTAATCACATGGGGTCTTTTGGTTATAGATATAGCATCCAATAATTTACCTTACCTTCCGGAGGGAGAATAATCATAGACTTTTGGTTTATTAAGCACTGTCAATGCTATAACGTGGTCCAGGAACCTCTGGGAATTAAAACTTGGCTTCCTCAGTAATACAGTGAGGTATACTCAGAATGACCATCTCCAGAAGGGGCTGCAGAATTATCTTTTGTCTCATTTAGTTTGAAACATTATACACTGTGGAAGGGGGCATTTCAGCCCATTATCCCTGTGCAAACTTTTTGAAAGTGCTCTGCAGTAAAACCCTCTCCTTGTAATTATTGAGGGCGGGGGATAGGATGGAAGGTTATTTTATTTGGCATTTTGAAGGACAAAGGACATTTGACAAAAGCTCGAAGAAGTCCCTGAACCAGAGTTGGGAATCCTTTAGTAAAAGATGTCTTTGCCTCCTAGAAATGGGAATGAAATGAAAACAGTGGAAGTACTCAGTGAGCTGGACAGCATCTGTGGAGAAAGAAATTGGTTTCATGTGTCAGGTGGATGAATCTTCATTAAGATTAGAGGAAGTTATAAATGAAGTTTGATAAGTGCTCACCTTCTAAACTCCACCATCTAGAAGGTTTAGGCTAGGAGTGTATCGAACACTTTCCAGGTGGCTGGGTGAGCGCAACTCCAGCAACTCAAGAAGCCTAACACCGTCCAGGACACAGCTGCCTAGATGGTAAACACCCAATTCACAACCACCTCTCTCCACCACTGACACACCGTGGAAGCAGTTCATACCATCTACTGGAACAGCAACTTGCCGAGACGCCTGAGACATCACTTTCCAAACACATCGCCTCTACCAGTCAGAAGGACAAGGGCAGCAAAAGAATACCCTCAGCTGGAAATATATCACCGTTCCTTCATCGTCGTTGGGTCAAAATCCAGGAATCCCCTTCCCTGACAGCACACTGGGTGTACCCACTCCTCAAGGAATACAGCGATTCAAGCAGCATCTTCCCACCCTCTTCTCAGGGGCAACAAGGGATGGGCAATTAAACACTGACTCAGCCTGAGAAGCCCACGCCCTTTCAACGAATAGATGGAGGGAAGGGGGTTGAGCAAAGACAAAAGGGAGGATGTGTCAAGATGGAAGGCAAGTGAGAATAACGGACAAGGGAGATGATGGTGGAATGTGAAAGAGATAGTAATCAGACAGGGGTGGATCAGAGAGGGTGAAAATGGGAGCTGGAGATTTACTGTTACTTTCATTGATTTTCCCAGATCTGACACCGTGGGCAAAGAGCATTATTTACTGCCCGTCCCTGGTTCTCATGAAGGTGCTCCCACTGCACTAGCGGGGAGGGTGTTCCAGGACTCAGGCCCAGTGACAGTGAAGTTCTAGTGATGTGCTTCGAAGTCAGAGTAGTGTGGGGCTCGGGTGGCAATCTGAAGGTGGTGGTGTTCCCCTGTGCCTGCTGCCCTTGATGTTGGAGCTCGTGGGTATGGGAGATGTCGGCATAGCCTGCGTGAGGAACCACAGTGCATTTTGTAGACGGTGTACACTGAACATAAGAAATAGGAGCAGGAGTCGGCCATCTGGCTCATCGAGCCTGCTCCGCCATTCAATAAGATCGTGGCTGATCTGACCATGGACTCATCTCCACCTATCTGCCTTTTCCTCATAACCCTTAATTCTCCTGCTATGCAAAAATCTATCCAACCTTGTCTTAAATATATTTACTGAGGTAGCCTCCACTGCTTCATTGGGCAGAGAATTTCACAGATGCACCACTCTCTGGGAAAAGCAGTTCCTCCTCATCTCCATCCTAAATCTACTCCCCCGAATCTTGAGGCTATGTCCCCTCGTTCTAGACTCACCTACCAGAAACAACTTTCTTGCCTCTATCTTAACTATCCCTTTCATAATTTTATATGTTTCTATAAGATCTCCTTTCATTCTTCTGAACTCCAGCAAGTACAGTCCCAGGCAACTCAATCTCTCCTCATAGCCTAGCACCCTCATCTCTGGTATCAACTTGGTGAACCTCCACTGCCCCGCCATCAAATCCAGTATATCCTTCCTCAAGGAAGGAGACCGGAACTGCTTGCAGTACTCCAGTTGCGGCCTCACCGGTACCCTGTACCATTTCAGCACAACCTCCCTGCTCTTAAATTTAACCCTTCTAGCAGTGAAGGCCAGCATCCCATTTACTTTCTTGATTGCCTGCTGCACCCGCACCACAGCCACTGTGGGCAGCAGTGGTGGGAAGGAATGCCTCGAATGGTGGGTGAGACGTCAGTCAAGAGAACTGCTTTGTCCTGGATGGTGTTGAGCTCCTTGGGTACTGTTGGACCCACTTGATGGGACATGTGGCAAGCCTCTCAGTACAATCCATGGGTTCCCAACTGTTCTCTAAGCTTGTGAGAAGCTTCACATTCAAATGATCATTGCCGATTAACCGTTGCATTTTGTGTATTTCAGTTGTATTTATTGGAGGAAGTCCCTTGTACAAGAAGTCTTCTCCACAGGGCAATATCGTGCTTAAAGTTTGCAAGTGCATTGCAGTAAGTAACAACTTAGGAACCGAATTCTTTAATGCAAAGCAGCAGAGTAGGCATCGTGAGGAGGATATGAACATAAATATTGTGACTTCTTCTCAATAGCTGGTGGCTTGTGCCATCGCAGATTGCTAACTAACACTCCTGCAAACTAATGTCTGTGCTCTTGAACAAGTGTAGCAGAAACTGGTTGCTCTCGTTGGGGAAGTGTGTTTGCGAATTCTACATCTCCCGTTCCGAGGTTAACGTTCCTGGATGTTGCTGGAACTAAATGCTGTGAGGGAGTAAAGCATGGGTCCAATAATCTTGCCTCATCATGATCAAGGACTAAACTCTGCCTCAGGACCCTGGGATCATCTTGCCAGCTCAGATTCCCCTCAAAAGTGGCAGATGTGCAATGCCTAACGGCTCTGTTCATGGAGAGTGGATGAAGTTGGGGCAACCTGGCACATGGGGGTAGTTCGGTGAAGGATGGTTTAAAATGTCAGCTTGGTGAGCTGGATTGGCAGGAAAAGGGGAAAAAGAATGCTCGACATCCAAGACAAAAAGTGGAGTAGTTGTCAAAAAAGTCAAAGGAAAGAGACAAAATTTGCAATTGGATTTGAATTGGGGATTTATGCTGTAGTCACACTGTGACTCTCCAGGCACTTGCTCTGAACAAAGTGTTGCGTAGAGGACACAGCACAGAGGCAGACCACTTCACCCAGTTGGTGTAAATCTCTCACAAGCCTTCTCCCACCCCAGCATCTCAGCCCATCGACACACCTTGGACAAGCAGATCTGCACGGCAGCTAGAGAGAGATTATGGATACATCAACCCTGATCAACGCCAGTTTCGATCTTTACCGTTACCACTCGGTGTACAGTCATCAAGGTAACTAGTAAAGAGTTCAAAGCTCCTCCCAAGCACATGGAAACGTTGGGGCTGGAAATAATCAAGCAGGAATCATATGAACGTCAGATCTCAGCTACTAACACGCAATCATCAGCACCTACAATTCCCTCCCATTAACATTTTTTGAATGGTGAGAGATTGAACAGTATTGCTGTCTAAGGGACCTGGGTTTCTCTGTACATGAATTAGTAAAAATTAGTAATGGTCAGGTTGAGCAAGCAGTTAAGAGAACAAATGGTATGTTGGCCTTCAATACAGAAGGTCTTGAGTACAGGAATCAAGATATCTAACTGCAGTTAAACAGGCTCCTAATGAGACAGCACTTGGAACATTGTGTACAGGTCTGACCTCTCTGACTCAGGATGTATTTGTAATAGAGCAATGCAATGACAACTTATCAGATTCATGGGATGGTGAGTTACTCAAGCACACTGGCCCTATGCCCTTAAGTTTCGAAGATTGGGGTCTCTAATTGGAATTGGTTTATGATTGTCCCATGTATGGTGAAGGGCTTGTCTTGCATACCGATCAGATCATTACACAGTGCAGCAAGGTAGTTATAAGCCTAAACAATAACAGAATGCAGAATTATAAACTCAAGAGAATCTGCAGATGCTGGAAATCCAGAGCAACCCACAAATTGCTGGAGGAAATCAGCATGTCAGGCAGCATCTATGGAGGGCAATAAACAGTTGATGTTTCGGGGCAAGACCATTCATCAGTCTTGAAGAAATGTCTGGGCCTGAAACAGTGACTGCTTATGCCCCTCCACAGATGCTGCTGACCTGCTGAGTTCCTTCAGCATTTTGGGTGTTGCGCAGAACGCAGAATGAAGTACAACAGAGAAAAGGCAGTGCAGGGAGGCAATAAGGTGCAAGATCATAATGAGGTAGATTGTGGGGTCAAGAGTCCATAAGACAAAGGAGTAGAAGTCAGCTATTCGGCCCATTGAGTCTACTCCGCCATTTTATCATGAGTTGATCCATTCTCCCATTTAGTCCCACTCCCCCGCCTTCTCACCATAACCTCCGATGCCCTGGCTACTCAGATACCTATCAATCTCTGCCCTAAATACACCCAATGACTTGGCCTCCACTGCCGCCCGTGGCAACGAATTTCATAGATTCACCATCCTCTGGCTAAAAAAATTTCTTCGCATCTCTGTTCTGAATGGGTGCCCTTCAATCCTTAGGTCATGCCCTCTCGTACTAAACTCCCCCATCATGGGAAACAACTTTGCCACAACCACTCTGTCCATGCCTTTCAACATTCAAAATGTTTCTATGAGGTCCCCCCTCGTTCTTCTAAACTCCAAGGAATACAGTCCAAGAGCGGACAAACGGTCCTCATATGTTAACCCTCTCATTCCCGGAATCATTCTAGTGAATCTTCTGTGTACCCTCTCCAATGTCAGCATATCCTTTCTTAAATAAGGAGCCCAAAACTGCCCACGGTACTCCAAGTGAGGAGCCCAAAAAAGGAGTCCATCTTATTGTACGAGGGGACTCTTTATAACGGTGGGATAGAAGCTGTGCTTGGGCCTGGTAGTGCATCCTTTCAGACTTAGAATCGAATATCTTTATCGTCATTGTTGTGGAGCAATGAAACACAGTTTAGCAGCTCAACATTTTGCAGCATGACAAAGAATATATACTTAAAATAAACTCTAAAACCTCAGGAGTGCAGTCCAAAATTAATAATATATGGATGGGGGGTAGGACTATTGCACACCTGCCATTCCTGGAAGTGTAATGCATTTAGCTGCTGCCATCTTAGGAGTGGGGCAGGAGAAGGGAAGGGGGTGTTATACATTTCACTGCTTGTGGGTAGAAGCTGTTAAGGAGTCTCTTTGTTTTCGTCCTTAATGCTCTGTATCTCTTCCCAGAAGGTAGAGGGGAAAACAGGTGATGTCCAGGATGAGTGGGATCCTTTGAAATACAAGTAGCCTTCTTTTGAAGTCTGCCAGTGTAAATGTCTCTGAGGGAGGGTAATGTTGTGCCAATAACCCGCTCTGCTACCCTCACCACCCGCTGCAAGTCCTTCCTGTTCTGTTCTGTGCAGCTGGCAAACCACACTGCACAGCAATACGTCAGGAGGCTCTCTATAGTTGTCCGATAGAAGTTGATCAGCAGGTGATGAGGGAGGAGAGCGTGCTTCAGCTTCCTTAGGAAGTAGAGCCTCTGTTGGGCCTTCCCCACCTGATAAGAGATATGGGCAGTCCAGGTGAGGTCAGCCGAGATGTGGACGCCAAGGAACTTGAAACTCTCTGCTCTCTCCACCCCTTTCCCGTATATGTATATTCTGTATGTTCTGCCCAATGGGAGGGGGAGGAGAGAGAGTGTCCGGGGTGGGTGGGGTCTTTGATTATATTGGCTGCTTTACCGAGGCAGCGAGACATGTAGACAGAGTCCGTGAAGGAGAGGCTGGTTTCAATGATGTGCTGAGCCATGTCCACGACTCCCTGCAGTTTCCTGTGGTCAAGGGCAGAGCAATTGCCCCTCCAAGCCATGATGCATCTTCTTGAAGCGCCAAGAATTCTTAATGGGCTTGACAGAATAGATAAAGATATGATCTTACCTTGAATGAAGTGTCGAGTGTTTGGGACCACAGTCTCAGAGAGAAGGACGGCCACTCAGGACTGAGTAGACAAGAAATTCGTTCACACGGAGGGTAGAGAATTTGAAAGGTTCTCTACCCAAGAGAGCTGTGTAGGTTTGACCATTGGGAATAGTCAAGACACAGATTGAAGGTTTCTGGGATACTAAGGAAATTTATGAATATGAGGATAGTGTAGAAAATGGAAGTGGGACACAAGATCTGGGATGTTCTCGTTGAATGGGGGAGCTGTTGCAAGGTTCTATCCAATGAGTTATTGTATGATTAAATACATGACAGACGTATTTATAGGAGGAGTGGATAGGGATGTGGAGATGACATAAAATGGCACTCATGCAGGTTTGGTATAAATCAGTAACCTCCCAGATACTGAAAGGACTGGATAGAGCGGATGTGGAGAGAATGTTTCCATTAGAAGAAGGGTCTAAGATCTGAGGGCACAGCCTCAGAATAAAGAGATGTCCCTTTCAAAACAGAGATGAGGAGGAATTTCTTCAGGCAGAGTGTGGAGAATTTGTGGAATCTGTTGTGATGGAGTGCTGTCAAGTTGTTGGGTCTGTTTAAGGGAGAGATTGATAGGTTCTTTATTGGTAAAGGGGTTAAGGGCTATGGAGAGAAGGAGTTGAGAAAGCCAGCCATGATTGATTGGCAGAGCAGACTCAATGGACCGAAGTGCTTAAATCTGCTCCTCGATCAATGGTCTAAATGGGTGGTCAGTATGGACTCAATGGGCCGAAAGGCCTGTTTCCATGCTGTTTAGCTTGATAACTCCATACGTTTCTGAGGAGGCCTCTGATGTTTTACTTTTCTAAAACTTTTATTAACTTTCATTAATGATGTGTCAAACTGAATGTGTTCTTTTTCCCGACAGTTTGCAATTAAAAACAGATTCAAACACCGAAGTAACCAGTATCCCAAACGAGACCACTTTATGGATTGGGCTTCTGACAAATATGATGTAAGTTTCTGGAAAGAACTTTATTTCCATACTAGTTTCTAAGAATAAAATCACGAATCCCAACTGTTCAGCTTTGCTCCCATGTCCAGGGAAGTGCTTATTTCTGATGTATTTGCAACCTGTCCCCAGGATACAGCCCCTACATACAAAAGAGTTCCTATAATGTTATTAAATTCAAAAGTCTGAATTGTATTAATTTCTATGTGTAGTAGAATTAGTTTCCTTTCCCTCTCTCCCTCCCTCCCCCTCCTCCTCCCCTCACTCCCCCCTCTCCTTCTCTCCTCCCCCTCCCCCTCCCTCTACCCCTCCCCCTCCTTCTCCTTCTCTTTCAGTAGTTGTTCTTTCTTATCAATCTTACAACCTTTTCATTATTTTCATGACAATACTATGGAGGGATGGTTACCATATCAAGTGATTTTTGTGCATCTTCCAACTTGCTGACAAAAGCAAACCCTGGACATCCGTGAAAACAGAATGTGTATGCTACTCAGGAATAGCCTGTATGCAACTCCCTCTTTAACAGCTCCTTGTACACTCTTTTGAGCAATGTGTTTGAGATCATAATGGGTGACAATAATGTTTTGAAGCAATATCTCTGTGAATCTTTGGCCAGTGATTTGAAAGCTCTGCCTGTCGCTACTCTTCCCTCTGCCAGTTTGTCCTTTCCATCTTAGACATGCATTTAAGACCCTCACTTACACTGAACGACAGGCAAGATGCTGAAGGATCTGCAGCATCTGTGGCGGGAGATGGATAGTTGATATTTCAGGCTAAGACCTTTCATCTGACTGATGAAATGTTTCTAACCAAAGCTTCCACTGACCATTTCCCTCACTAGACTGATATGGCTCATTTATTTGTTTTATTATTTTATTTATTCTATTTTTATTTAGATGCACAGCGCAGAATAGGCCCTTCCGGCCTAACAAGCCACACTGCCCAGCAATCCGCCTAATCACAGGACAATCAACAAAGACCAATTAACTTACTAACTGGTATGTCTTTGGGAAGTGGGAGTTAACCGGAGCACCCAGAGGTCACGGGGAGAGCACACAGCCTCCTTACAGACTGTACCGGGGAATGTGAGCCCTGAGGCTTCTGTACCTTCTTCCTGATGGCAGCAGTGAGACGAGAGCGTGACCTGGGTGTTGGGGGTCCCTGATGGTAGATGCTGCTTTCCTGCAACAACAACAATGTTTAACTGTGTGGCTGAAGTCGACTAATCTTTGTTCACCCAAGGGAGGAGGGGATAGGGTGGGTGAGAGTACAAGCGGACGACAGTGGGGAGCAGCTAGTCAATCCCAAGGTCTGGTGCCATCTGTGTGGAGTTTGCAAGTTCTCCCTGTGACTGCATGGGTTTCCCTAGGGGTGCTCTGGTTTGCTCCTATATCCCAAAGGTATGCAGGCTGGGGGGTAAGTTGCCCCCGAACATAGAATCTGGGCAGAACAGATGGGAATGTGGGGAGAATAAAATGGGATTTTAAAAATTGTTACCCTGACCTCAATGGGCCAGAGAGTCTCCTTCCTTGTTGAGATTTTCCTCAGCCCTGAGGCCGCTGTCGTGCTGGGGAAGTCGTGAGGGATGGATGGAACCATCCCATTTGTACATTGCTTTCAGCGATGAGCGGGGTGTGCCAGGAGAACTCGCTCGGACCGGCCTTGCTCTATGTCAGGGGGGCAGAGGTTGGTGCTAGCGTCAGCACTGAATTCGTCAAGTCTGGTGGTCAGAGGCAATTTGCGTTACATTTCAGAAAGACGGTACAAGCAGAGAAAGTAACTCACCTCCTTCTTGTTATCTCTTCTCTTTATCAACTGGTTTAGGAGCATTTGATTGCTCAGATCAAGATGGTGCTGAAAGTTCTGTTCCTGTACATCCCTCTTCCTATGTTCTGGGCGTTGTTTGACCAGCAGGTAAGGCATCCGTATATAAGCAAACATGAATAAGAGGGATTGAAGTACAAATTGGCTGTTCAACCCTTGTGTCAACCACACCACTACAGTGACTTGGCAGCGGCGTATAGATGGGTGTAGATAGAGTGGACAGCCAATACGTTTTCCCCAGGCTGCCAGTGCTCAATACCAGAGGATCGTGTCTAAGGTGAGTGGAGGAAAGTTGAGGGGAGAGGTCTGAGGATAGATAGTAGGTGCATGGAGTGCCGTGCCTGGGGTGGTGGTGGAGGCTGATACAATAAGGACATTAAAAAGACTGGATGTAAAAAAAAAATGGAAGGTTATGGTTGTGTAGGGGTTCAATTGATTGTGGGCACGTGGCCAAGCGGCCAAGTGGTTAAGGCATTGGACTAGCGACCTGAAGGTCATGAGTTCAAGCCCCAGCCGAGGGAATGTGTTGTGCCCTTGAGCAAGGCACTTAATCACACATTGCTCTGCGATGACACTGGTGCCAATCTGTATGGGTCCTAATGCCCTCCCCTTGGACAACATTGGTGTCGTAGAGAGGGGAGACTTGTAGCATGGGCAACTGCTGGTCTTCCATACAACCTTGCCCAGGCCTGCGCCCTGGAGAGTGAAGACTTTCCAGGCACAGATCCATGGTCTCGCAAGACTAACAGATGCCTTATTTTATATTGGTTGGCACAATATCATGTGCTGATGGTTCTGCACTTTGCTGTACTGTTCTATGTTCTATATTCTACGTCCATTGTTCTAAATATGATCAATGCTGATCTTTTATCTCAGCGGCACTTCCCTATATAACTCCCATCACCTTGATTCCCTGAATATCTAAATACCTGCTGATCTGTGCCTCGAAGATGTGCAGAGGCGAAACCACTGCAGTCCTCTTGGGGCAGGTAATCCCAAGGTTTACTGTCCCTTTTCATTTCAGTCCTCCCCTCTTCATCCGGCTTGCAGGGACCCATCCCCGCTCTTGGAGCAGAGAATATTGCTCAGAACAGTACTGCTCAGAACAGTACTGCTCAGGAACAGGCTCTTGGCCCAACGTGTTTCTGTTAAGACACGGTCCACCTCCCTCCATCCCCTGCATCTCAGCCACTCCCTGTGAGAGGGAGATCCACTTGCTCTCCCCTCTCTGATGAAGAAGGTTCCCCCCACCCCCCTGAATTCCTGACTGACTATTTTATTCATGTTTTAAATATTTATAATTTCTCAGGATTCCTTACTTGATTCTACAGGGTTCAAGATGGACTTTGCAAGCTGTTACAATGAATGGAAATTTCGTAAGAACATTAATGAACAATTTCACTATATTTTACAAAATTGAATGCCTTTTCATCAGCCATGCTGATGGTTACTAATAAATGTTTTCGTATCTCTAGGGAGGGATTGATATCCAGCCTGATCAGATGCAGGTAGGCATGCTTCACTTGTCCAGGTGCATTCTGTGTTCATCAGCTGATCCCCTTTGACAAAGAATCTGATTGATTTTTAATCTGGTTTCTACCCAGACGGTCAACCCCATTCTGATTCTGATTTTGGTCCCAGTTGTTGATACAATCGTCTACCCCCTGATTGCTAAGTGCAAGCTAAACTTTACGTAAGTATGACAAATCTGCCTTAGATGACGATATTGAGGTTACTAGTGCATATTTCAACAAGGTGTTGGGCACGGGACTGAATTAAAGTCAAAAGGTCAAAGTCGAGTTTATTGTCATCTGCACATTAATGAAAACCTTACCTGCAGCTGCACCACAGGCATATAGCAGCAGATAAGCACCAGTCATGTGAAAACCGTGAATTAAGCATAAATTAGACATTTTTTACAAGAAAGAACACAATCTGGAGGTGGGGGGGGGAGTCGATTTTAGTGCAAAGTGATCAGAATATTGATAAGCTGCAGAGACTCCGGTTGTGCTGGTTGGTTCAAGAACTGAATGATTGAAGGGATGTAGCTGTTCTTGAACCTGGTCTTCAGGGTGCTGAATAATCAATATAAGGTATGATTCCTCCGTGGAACATCTCTGTTTCCTCTGCACAGTAACTGTAAGCTCCATTGCACAGCTCCATCTTCCTTCTTGATAGGTCACAGCCTTCAGCATTCACACGAAATTCCACTGTTGCTGATAATCAACTACTGTAGTCTTTCAACCTCCCAGTTCCAGCCATCGCAGACTTTCAGCTTTCCTGTGGACAAACATTCTCGAATTTCATTTAGTCTAATTTCACCTAATAATTATTTCCCAGTATAAGAAATATGGAGAGTTATGGGCTATTTTGGAAGGAAGAATTATATTGATCTTTCATTTTAGTTAGATTTAAAGCAAAGTTTGATAGGTTCTTGATTATTAATGTAGCCAAAGGCTACAAGGAGAAGGCAGGAGGATCAGGTTGTGAAGGAAAACGAATCAGCCGTACTCAAATGGTGGAGCAGACGTGATGGGCCGAGGGCCTCATTCTGCCCCGAGATCACTGTGGTCACTGTGAAGAAGATGGCGCCGGCGAATAACGCACCCACAGGCGACATTCTCAAGACGGTTTACAATCTACTCCTTTCACTTCTTTTATTTCCAATATGGTTCTGGTAGAGTTGGAGCCTGTTATCTCCATTCTGGCTGTGTGCTTTTAGGCCAATCGAGCGATCTGGTGCTTTGCTGTCTCTGAGACTGCACCACAGGGCTGCAAGCCAAGCTTGCGGCAAGGAGGCCAGGAGGCCTGGAGACAGGGTGCAGGCCCATAATCGTCTCCATCTTGTTGACCGAAGCGGCGAGGAAAATTGAAATCGTCGAGGTAGGTGTGGAGGACGAGCCGGTGTTCAGGGCCGTCTACCAGCCTCTCACTCGCTGCTGCCAGAGGAGGGTATCTACGTAGGACAGTCTCTCCCTCCTTCTCCCTTGCATTCAAATGATCTCTCTCTCACCTTCAGTGGTGTTGGAGAATGATGCCAGGGCGAGGTTTAATCAAAGCGGGTTGTGGATTGTGCACTGAAGCAGATTATGATGTGTTTCTAGGCTGTTCTGGTCACTCCTTTTTTTTTTAAATCAGGTCGAAGGAACACTGAACTGGAATGAAATATGCCTTTTGATTTTGTGTTTTATATTCTGTGCTTTTTGCTCTTTTTTTTTGTTGCTGTTCGTACGATTTGTTTTGTTTTTGCACATTGGGGTTGGAAGGAAGGAAATTGCCTTTAAACTCACGAGAGAGCGTCGGCCATCAACTTTTTGCTGTTTTTCTGTAGCAGACAATTTCGTTTTTACGAGGTCGAGTTGCTAGCTCGATGCTGAACCCAGCACGGATGGAGAACGTGCATGGGAGCCGGCTGGATTCGAACTCGGGACCTTCCGCCCCAAAGTCCAGTGCTGATGCCATCATGCCACCAGCCGGCTACATGGGGATTGGTTTGATGCTGTTTTTCTCTGAGAGGGTTCCATGGTTCTTCTTGTTTCGAGGCTGTCTGTGGGGAAGACAAATCTCAGGGTTGTATACTGCATACAAACTTTGATAATAAATGTACTTTAAATGCTTTGAATTTGCATGCAGGCCCCTGAGGAGGATGACAGTCGGGATGTTCCTAGCTGCCATGGCCTTTGTAGCTGCTGCACTGGTGCAAGTTCAAATCGATGTGAGTAAGGAAAGTCCCGAATTCAGAACATGAACCACTGAAGTACTGGTTCTTCCAGTGAAACCAGCTCTTGGCATGGCACAGTAGTGTGGAGGCTAGCATAACGCTTCACAGCACCAGTGATTTGGCATCATTTCCTGCCACTTTCTCTAAGTTTATAATACCTCCTTGTGACTGTGTGGATTTCCTCCAGGTGCTCCTGTTTCCTCCCGCATTCCAAAGAGGAGCAGGTTAGGATTAGTGAGTTGGGGCCACACTATGTTGGCACCGGAACCGTGGTGAAACTTGTGAGGAGCCCCAGCACAGGCTCGTACTCTGGTGTTCATTGATGCCAGTGATGCGTTTTACCGTATGCTTTGATGTATGTGTGACAAATAAAGCCAACCTTAGTCTTAAACTTGCAGCATTGCATTCAACTACTTTGTTGAAACAACTAGTCCTTGCAGGTGAGGCAACACTTCACTTGTGAGTCTGTTGGGGTCATCTATTGCATCTGGTGTGGCCTCCTCTACATCGGTGAAACCTGACGCAGATTGGGGAACCGCTTCGTCGAGCACCTCCACTCAGTCTGCCACGACAGACAGGATCTCCCAGTAGCCATCCACTTCAACTTTGCTTCCCAATTCCATTCAGATATGTCCATACATGGCCTCCTCTACTGCCAGGATGAGGCCAAACTCAGGTTGGAGGAGCAACACCTCATATACCGTCTGGGTAGACTCCAGCCCCTTGGCATGAGCAGAGAATTATCCAACTTCCAGTAATTCCCTCCCCCTCCCTTCCCCTATCCCAGTTTCACTGCCCCCGCCCCCAGCTGCCTATCACCTCCCTCTTGGTTCCACCTCCTTCTACTACCCATTGTGTTTTCCCCTATTCCTTCTTCACCTTTCCTGTCTATCACCTCCCTGCTGCCCCTCCCCCACCCCTTTATCTTTCCCCTTACTGGTTTTTCACCTGGAACCTACCACCCTTCTCCTTCCCACCCTCCCCCCACCTTCTTTATAGGGTCTCTGCCCCCTCCCTCTTCAGTCCTGACAAAGGGTTCCGGCCCGAAACATTGTCTGATCGTTTCCATGGATGCTGCCCGACCTGCTGAGTTCCTCCAGTGTGTTGTGCGAATTACTTTGGATAATTAGCTGCACCAGCCTTTATCATGGAGTCATAGGGGGATACAGCAAGGAAAGACGGTAACACAAAGGACAAAAGTGCTGCACTCTTAGCATGAAAATAAGCTGCGGGAGGAACTCAGTGAGTCAGGTGATATCAGATGCTGCCTGATGGCTGAGTACCTCCATCAGCTCGTTTACAGCATGGAGACACACCCACCGGGACCGCACTGAGCATCGATGACCCATTTCTATCAGTCCCCTGTTACCCCCCCCATTTTTTCTCCCTGCGTTCCCATCAACACCCCCCAGATTCCACCACCCACCCACGCACCAGGGGCAATTTACAGCGGCCAGTGAGCCACCATCCTGCATGTCTTTGGGATGTGGGAGGAGACTGAAGCACCCAAGCAAACCCACCCAGTCACAGATACCATACAGAGAGCACTGGAGGTCAAGGTTGATGCCTGGTTTAAGCCTCTGTGCTGCACATGTATCGAGATTCCCTCATATTTACAACCTTTCTTTTTCTCTTTTTCTCTCCTCTGCTAGAAATTTCAGACTTGCCCCCTTTGACCCTCACCAATTTTTATTGAAGCACCATCGAAAGCATCCTGCCTGGATGCATCACGGGCTGGGATGCCAACTGCTCTGCCTGAGACGGCAAGAAACCACAGAGAGTTGTGGACACAGATCAGTACTTCACGGAATCCAGACTCCCTTCCATTAACATCCCACTGCCTCAGTATGGAAGGATCTTTGATTATGTTGGCCAACATAATCGAAGACTCTACCCACCCAGGACATTCTCTCTTCCCTCTCTTCCCATCGGGCAGAAGATACAAAAGCCTGAAACCATCAGGCTAAAAGACAACTTCTATTCTGCTGTTATGATTCTATTGTATGATAAGATGGAGGCTTGACCTCACAATCTATCTCGTTATAAGTGGGCACCTTTTTGTCTACCTGCACTGTACTTTTTCTGTAACTGTTGCAGTTTATTCTGTTATTGTTCTCCCCATTATTGTAGTGAAGTGATCAGTGGGAATGGTATACAAGGCAGGTTTTTCACGGCAGCTCAGTACATTTGTCAATAATAAACCAATCTACCAGTTTATTCCTCTCTCAGATCTACCTTATGTTAATCCCCAGCTTTCGCCTCCCTTTCTCAGCCAGCACCAGCTCTTCATGTATCATTCTGCCTCTCCTGCCCTTCGCTCTTTCCCCCTCTTAAAGCAAACTCTTCTTCCCGCAACAACAATCCATTTGCTGCAGGAATTCAAAGGGGTGAGCAGTATCCGTGGGAGGATAAGAAGAGATTACCTCTCAGGTCAAAGCTGCAATGACAGGCACGTGATGAAAGAAGAATGGAGGACGATGTAGGAGGGAAGTGTTTGATTGAAGCTAGAGTAGGTAAAAAAAAGATAGTACAACATTATGGGCCAAAGAGCCCATTCTATGTTTTATGTTCTAGTACCCTGCCATAAGTTGCTGCTCAACCCTCTGAGTTGCTGCAGCAGATCGTTTGTTGCTCAAGATCTCAGCAATTGCAATCTCTTGTGTCTCCTTCCAACTTCTGCCTGTTCAGATGAAAGGCCATTGCCCTGAGACTTGTCTGATCAGTCCCTTGCAAAGCTGCTCAGACAAGACTCCTGTCAAACTGGACTTCCATGAACAACTAACACTGTTGGTTAAGTATGTTCAGAAAGCCGAACGTTTAACAGCAGGAATTACTACTGCTATCGCTATTTTACATTTGACTCCGTGCTTCTCCCACCACACACGCTGACTGTTTTCAGCATGTGCTGCTTTTATAGAAGGTTGTGAGCATGTTTGTAATTTCCTCTGTTCTACTGCGCGAGATTGACGTTCCTCTCCCAGCAGTGTCCAGGAGCAGTTCAGAGGCACACTCACATAGCTGGTACATGTGGAGTTTGCATCTTCGCCCCATGGCAGTGTGGGGTTTCCCATGGGGACTTCTGCCTCCCCCCTTATCCCAAAGACACACGGGTTGGCTTGTGAGATTAGCTGAATGGTAGAATCTAGGGATAGCTGTCTGGAGTGTTTAGGAAGAATGGGTTAGGGTGAGATAGGTAGCTAAAGAAGGCGGTAGGTGGTTGACATGACCCTGTAGGTCAAAGGCCTGTTTCTGTGCTGTATCTCTCCATGTTTGGGCAACGATTCGAATCATGCTATGTGGTCCTAAATGTATCTTCCTTCTTTCCCTTTTAGAAAACTCTTCCTAAGTTTCCCGTTGGCGACCAGAGTCAAATTAAGATTGTAAATGTTGGTAAGACAGCAGCCAACGTATCCCTGGACTACCTTTCCAAGTCTTATTTGGTGGAGCCTTCACAGGTACGTGGTATCAGTGGCCCATCTGCCAACAAGCACTTGCACCCTCCTCAAAGGAATGGGACTCACTGAGAATGCATAACAGCTGCAGTGTAATCACCATTTCTCCTCCTACTCACTCCTGAATCAGGTTTAATATATATTAAATAGTTAAGTTAAATTAGTGCAAAAATAAAAATTATAAAGTGAGATCATGTTCGTGGGTTTAATGTCCATTCAGAAATTGGATGGCAGAGGGGAAGAAGCTGTTCCTGAATCATTGGGTGTGAGCCTTCAGGCTCCTGAACCTCCTTCCTGAGGGTGTGTCTTGGGTGGTGGGGGTACGTAGTGATGGACGCCGCCTTTTTGAGGCATTGTCGTTGGGCACATCAGGAATGTGTTCTGTTCTTCAGACAGCCCCTCTGCTTGAGGATAGTCTACTCCTGGCTCCAAGTTTCAGAAGGCAGTTTTAGGGAAAACATCTTAAGTGAGTTTTGAGCAAGGGGATTTCCAGAGCTGAACAATTAGACAGTAGAATGCACAGGAGGAGTGAGGGAAGCGGATGTGTCCCGGAAATGGGACGTTTTTTTTTATATCGGCATTCTAATCTTCCCAGACTATTAGGTAGGGAGGCCCAGCAATGGAGTTGGAACAGTACTTCACTCACAATGTGTGACTTAAGGTGGGGGTTTGATATCAAGGTAACCCTCATGTTCCACAATTTAAGTGGAATTGCGGCTGGGAATTACTTTCAGAGTAAACACTTGTGCATAGTCACAGAAAAGAACTTTCACTCATTGTTCAAGATGCAGATGTTGTTATCAAAGTCAGCATTTATTGCCTGTTCCTAACTGTCCTTGAGAAGGTAGGGGTGACTCACCCTCTTGAACCTCTGTAGTCCTTCTGGAAGGTGCTCCTTGGGGAGAGAACTCTAGGATTTGGACCCAGTAGTGAAAAGACAGTGATATATTCCCAAGATGGGATGGTGTTTAAGGGGAACCTGTTCCTGCTAGCCTTATGCCTCTCGGTGATAGAGGTCATGGACTTTGGAGGGTACTATCAGATTAATCTGGGTGAGTAACTGCTGTATAGATTGTAGAAGGTACACATTCACATCCACCAGCCTAAACCTTCATTTCCTTCAGCACGATTCTGTCAGGGCTTACAGCCCTGGTACGTTAGTGGTTTTGGCTGGTGGATGTGAGTGTGAAGGAGGAGATGGGTTCAGAAGTCTGATAGCAGTGGGAACACGCTGTTCTTAAGTTTGGATGTTCAGTCTTTCAATCAGGCAGGCTGCTTTTTTTTCTTGAACAGAGTTAAGCTTTTCAAATGTTGTTGGAACTGCACTCATGAGGGAAGGCAGAGGGTATTCCATCAGACTCCCAGTTTGTGCCATTCAGATGGCGGGAAGGACTTTGAGGTGTCAGGAGGTGTTCGGTTCACTGCAGCCCCCCCGATCTTCCTTGCAGCTGTGGCATTTATCTCACCGCCCCGTTAAGATCCTGGTCAACAACAGCCACAGGATGCTGATGGTGTGAACTCTTTGATGGTAATGACTTTGAACGACAAGGATCGATGGCTAGATACCCTCATATTGAACATTAGATCAGTTTATTGTCATAGAAACCAGGGTGCAAGGAGCTTCCCCGCTCATGTAAAGGTCACAGAGTAAACTGTGTACACGGTAACAATAAATACATTAAATAAATAAATACAGTACATTGATGAGTCCAAGACAGAAGAATAGTACAAAGATTGTAATGCAGCTGTAGTAGTGCACTTCTACTGTGACAGTCACTTAAAGGGGTGAAACTAAGCTCCTGAGAACATGGCAGCACCACCGGGAAGGGGTGGTGAAAGAGGTCACTGGTTCAGGCATCTGACAGTAGTGGCGAAGAAGCTGCTTTTGTGTCTGCCCATCTGGGCTTTCAAGCTCCTGTATCTTCTCCCAGAAGGTAGAGGAAAGAAGGTATAATGGCCAGGGTGGCAGGTATCCTGGACCATACTGTTAGCCTTCCGGAAGCAACACACCGTGACAACCCTGTGACGGACTGGGCAGGGTCTGCCCCTCCCTGCGGGTTTCAAGCGAGCTTCTTTTCTCCTGTTTATGTAATATATTATTCCACCTTTACTAGGCCACTGACTACATCACCGTCCCAGCAGCCGATGTGAAGAGGGTTACTGTTTATTTTAACAACAATGGAACAAAGATTACAACTAATCTTGTCAACAAAACTCGCAACACCCTCCTGGTGCTGGACTCTTCAACTTATGATTGGGTGAGTGAGCTTTTGCGCATAGTACAAGTGAAGTTAGAGGCCGCCTGTGAGGGGAAAGGAGTAAAACTGCAATAACCTGGCACCCACAGTTATTCAGAAGTGCCGGAGTGGTTGGTGTAGCAGAGTACCAGATGCTACTCCCATTAGTACACCAGAACATGTTCTTGTATGCGACACAGCAGAATAATTAATTTTCCAGTGAATAGGCTGAGTTCCAGAATAAAAATCAGAATCAGGTTTATTAGCACTATCTTAATAAGGTGATATTTATTGTCTTCGGGGCATCAGCATAGGGAAAAGACATAACAATACTATAAGATACTAAAGTAGATAAACAACGCTAAAAAAGGAATTATGAGGTAATGTTCATAGCCTCATGGACCATTCAGAAATTAGATGGTGGAGGGGAAGGTGCCTGTTGTTCAGACATTGAGTGTGGGTCTTCGGGCTCCTGTCCCTCCTCCCCAACGGTAGTAATGAGAAGAGGGCATGTCTAGATGGTGAGTTTAAAATGAGAAGAGGAAACCAAACCTGTAGAACTTGTACACCATTGTGGGAATGGGTCTCTGGTGAGCTTAAAGGGAGCGCAGGGAACAGAACCAGGTAACAAACAAGAGGAAATCTGCAGATGCTGGAAATCCAAGGCACACATACAAAGTGCTGGAGGAACTCAGCAGGCCAGGCAGCATCTATAGAAAAAAGTACAGTCGACATTTCAAGCTGAAACCCTTCGGCAGGAGAAAAAAGCTGAGGAGTAGATTTAAAAGGTGCAGGGAGGGAAGAGAGAAGCACAAGGTGATAGGGAGAGGGATGAAATAAAGAGCTGGAGTGTTGATTGGTGAAAGAGACAGAAGGCCATGGAAGAAAGAAAAGGGGGGAGGAGTACCAGAGGGAGGCGATGGGCAGGCAAGGAGGTAAGGTGAGAGAAGGAAAAGGGGAGGGGAAATGATGAAAAAGAGCAGGAATGGGGGGCATTACCAGAAGTTTGAGAAATCGGGTTGGAGGCTACCCAAACGGAATATAAGGTGTTGTTCCTCCAACCTAAGTGTGACCTCATCACGACAGTGGAGGAGGCCATGGATAGACATATCAGAATAGGTGGCTACTGGGAGATCCCACCTTTTCTGGTGGACGGAACGTAGGCGCTCGGCGAAACAGTCTCCCAGTCTATGTCGGATCTCACCGAAATACAAGAGACCACACCGGGAACACTGGACAACAGTATGTGACTGTGTCGTGAGGGAGATCAGTGGGGAGGGACGAATGGACAAGGGAGTTGCATAGGGAGCGATGCCTGTGGAAAGCAGAATGTGGGGGGCAGGGAAAGATGTGCTTAGTGGTAGGATCCCGTTGGAGATGGTGGAAGTTTCAGAGAATTATGTGCTGGACGTGGAAGCTGGTGGGGGTGGTGGTGGGGTAGGTGAGTTCCACTTTGTTCTTTACAAAAGTCAAAGTCAAGTTTATTGGCATATGCAAAAGGACATGTGTGCACAGGTGCAAAGGAAACCTTTCAGCAGCATCACAGGCACATAGCCTAGCACAAAGATGAGTGACGCTGAATAGATAATGAATAAAATATTGTAAATATTTGAAATAATATAAAAATTGTAACCATTTCAATTTTACTAACGAAAGTATGAATTAGGATTGCAAATCTGTCTTCAAAGGTTCAATTGTTCAATTTAATATCAGAGAATGTTTACAGTATACAACTTGAAATTTTTACTCTTCACAGATATCCATGAAACAGAAAAAGAACACAAAAATGAAGGACAGCAAGTGTTAGAACCTCAAAGCCTTTAGTGATGGGTTAGAAATTAGATGTTGACCAGGAAATGTCCCCATTTGTTCGTCAAAATACTAACACTGGAAACTTTTCCCTGTCCAAAAGACCTCAGTTTAGCTCCTCAGCTAAGATGTTTCACTCTCTTAGTCCTTTATCAGTCTGGAATGTTGTATTCACTCCCTGGAGTGGGTCTTGAACAAGCTATCTTCTGACGTAGAGGTATAGAAACTCAATCCACTGTCCTGCATAGGAATACTGAATGTGAGATTGGGAATCCATGAGGGGCAATGTCAAATGAAAAAGAATGCTGAAATTATTTTGGCACTGATGAAGACTATTCCACCCATCAAGTGTATGCAATCTTCTAGCAGACCAATTTCTCCTGTTCTTTCCCCACAAACATTCTATACCAGAAGGATGCGTTACACCTGAACCCGAAGGAACGAATACCCTTGCGGGCAGGTTTTCTAGAGCTTTTGGGGAGGGATTATCTAATTTGGCAGGGGGATGAGAACCAGAATGATAGGGCTGAGGATGGGGCAGATGGTATACAAGTCAATGTAGTGTGTGGTGAGACTGAGGATGGACAGCCAGATGATAGGGCAGAATTGCAGTCAGTGGGATGGTTGAAGTGTAACATGGGAAAAATCAAAAAGGGTGGTGAATACAGGCCTGAAGGTGTTATATTTAAATGCACGTAGTGTACGGAGGAAGGTAGGTAATCTTGTAGCCCAGTTAGGGATTGACAGATATGATAATGTGGCCATCGCTGAGTCATGGTTGAAAGAAGATCATAGTTAGGAGCTTAACGTCTAAGGAGACACATTGTATCAAAAGGACAGGCAGGTGGGCAGATGGTGTGGGATGGCTTTATTGCTAAAAAAATAAATCAAATCCTTAGAAAGAGGTGACATAGGATCAGAAGATATAGAATCCTACTGAGCAGAGCTAAGAAACTGCAAGGGTAAAAAGACTCTGTTGGGAGTTACAGTATATACAGGCCCCTAAACAGTAGCGAGGATATGGAGTACAAACTTCAATGGAAACAGAAAAGATATGTAAAAAAGGTAATGTTACAGAGTCATGGAATGTTTCGATCCTAAGAGAAATAACTTGTAAAATGTTTATGAGATCACTTTTACAGCAGCTTGTAGCTGAGCCCAATAGGGGAAAGGCTATTTTCGACTGTGCATTGTGTAATGAACCTGATTTGAATTGGGAGCTTAAGGTAAAGGAACTCTTAGGAGACAGTGATCATAATATGATAGAATTCATGCTGCAGTTTGAAAGGTTGAAGATAAAATCAGATGTATCAGCATTACAGTGGAGTAAAGAGAATTCTACAGGCAGGAGAGAGGAGCTGGCTAAAGTTGATTGGAAAGGGCACTAGCAGCGATGATGGCAAAAAAGCTACGGTTAAGAGCTTCTGGGAGCAATTTGGAAGGTGCAGAATAGATACATCCCAAAGATGAACAAGTATTCTAAAGGCAAGATGCACAACTCTGGCTGACGAGGGAAGTCAAAGACAGCAGAAAAGCAAAAGGGGGGGCATATAACACAACAAAAATTAGTAGGAATTTAGAGGATTGGGAAGCTTTTAAAACCAACAGAAGGCAATTAAAAATGCCATAAGGAGAGAAAAGATGAAATATGAATGTAAGCTAGCCAATAATATAAAAGAACCATAGAACCATAGAAACTACAGCACAGAAACAGGCCTTTTGGCCCTTCTTGGCTGTGCCGAACCATTTTCTGCCTAGTCCCACTGACCTGCACACGGACCATATCCCTCCATACACCTCCCATCCATGTATCTGTCCAATTTATTCTTAAATGTTAAAAAAGAACCCGCATTTACCACCTCGTCTGGCAGCTCATTCCATACTCCCACCACTCTCTGTGTGGAGAAGCCCCCCCTAATGTTCCCTTTAAACTTTTCCCCCCTCACCCTTAACCCATGTCCTCTGGTTTTTTTCTCCTCTTGCCTCAGTGGAAAAAGCCTGCTTACATTCACTCTATCTATACCCATCATAATTTTATATACCTCTATCAAATCTCCCCTCATTCTTCTACGCTCCAGGGAAGAAAGTCCTAACCTATTCAACCTTTCTCTGTAACTGAGTTTCTCAAGTCCCGGCAACATCCTTGTAAACCTTCTCTGCACTCTTTCAACCTTATTTATATCCTTCCTGTAATTTGGTGACCAAAACTGAACACAATACTCCAGATTCGGCCTCACCAATGCCTTATACAACCTCATCATAAGATAGAAAAAGTTTGTTCAGATATATAAAGAGTAAAAGAGAGGCACAAGCGGATATTGGACGGCTGGAAAATGACACTAAGTAATGGGGGAACAAAGAAAAGGTGAACGAACTTAATAAGTATGTTGCATCAGTTGTCACTGTGGAAGACACTAGCAGTATGCCAGAAGTCAACGCAGATGATGGGAGGACAGAAGGTGATGCCAGATCAGGAGCCGGAATAGTTCAGTAATTATGGGGACACTGAGTAAAGGGATCTTGGGGCAAGTTAGAATACAGGCAGCGGGTAGATAGACTTTTAGCAAGCAGAGAGGTGGGAATGTAGACCCAGGGGTTATAATCATTCCAGGCACGATCCTACACGGAGCAGACTTGAGAACTTAAGGGGATTGTCATGCTCCTCATTCTTCTATATATCGTACAGGCAGTAGGTTCCAATCGATCCCATCTCCTGAATAATGGGAACCAACACCGTCACAGCCAGAGTGTTTAAGCTGTAGACTACAGCTGCAGTTTGGAAGGACAGCACTGGTGATGAGTAAGCTGTGGAGTGAGTCAAATGAGGAAGGAAGTCACAGTTGTGATTAAACATCACTGAGGAGATGTATAAACTATGGAACTAAGGACTATATAACTACAATATACTCTGAAATCAACACAAAAAAAAAGCTATACCTTTTTTTTGACAGCTGGAAGATACTAACAGCAAACCAGAGGAAGGAAAAAATGCTATCAGGTAAGTTCCTTCATAAGGAAATGCTGCCCTTCCACTCTCTGTATACTTGAGTTTGAAACCCACTGCCTGTGTTCTAACTTGCACCAAGATCCCTTCACTCAGTGTCCCCATAATTGCTCAACTATTCCAGCTCCTGATCTGGCATCACCTTGCGTCTTCCCACCATCTGTGTTGAATTTCCTCCACGGGAGTCACCTCTCAATCTTATGATTATGATTATGAGGACACGCAGTCCCCTTTTATTGTCATTTAGTAATGCATGCATTAAGAAATGATACAATGTCTTTCCAGAATGATAACATGAAAACACATGACAAACCGACTTAAAAACTAACAAAAAACACATAATTATAACATATAGTTACAACAGTGCAAAGCAATACCGTAATTTGATAAGAACAGATCATGGCACAGTAAAAGTTTCAAAGTCTCTCGAAAGTCCCATCAACTCACGCAGACGGTAAACATGTTTACCAGTGCTATCATGTTTGCTGTTGTGTGCTGGGGCAGCAGGCTGAGGGTAGCAGACACCAACAGAATCAACAAACTCATTCGTAAGGCCAGTGATGTTGTGGGGATGGAACTGGACTCTCTGACGGTGGTGTCTGAAAAGAGGATGCTGTCCAAGTCGCATGCCATCTTGGACAATGTCTCCCATCCACTACATAATGTACTGGTTGGGCACAGGAGTACATTCATCCAGAGACCCATTCCACCGAGATACAACACAGAGCGTCATAGGAAGTCATTCCTGCCTGTGGCCATCAAACTTTACAACTCCTCCCTTGGAGGGTCAGACACACTGGGCCAATAGGCTGGTCCTGGACTTACTTCCTGCCATAACTTACATATTACTATTTAACTATTTATGGTTTTATTACTGTTTATTATTTATGGAGCAACTGTAACAAAAACCAATTTCCCCCGGGATCAATAAAGTATGACTATGACTATGACTATGACTATGACTAAACCTCCAGCGCTGTCAACTTGCTGATGCAGCATCCTGGAAGCATCCGACCACAGTCCGACCCTGAGTCCGTCCGAAAACTCCGAGCCTCCAACCACCTCTTTGACACCGAGCACCGAGCACCATCTCTGCCGAGCACTTCGACCCCGGCCCCGGCAACAGGCGATATGCAAAGCCGAGGATTTGGGTCCTTCGTCTCCGAAGATTCTCGATTCTCGATCGCTCAGTAACCTCCTCTGTAACCTCTGTAATCTTTCTAACCTCCTCTGAAATAGCTCCAAGGCTACTGGTGCCCTCTAACCCTGGCCTCTGAAGCATCCTCTGATTTAATCTCTCCATTGTGTATCCAGCTGCCCAGTGCTTGAGCTCTGGATCTCCCTCTCTGGATCTCTCTTCCCTCCACCTTTCTTTCAAGCTTAACACATTGACCAAGACTTTCTCTAAGGTGACCCACCATCAGGTATTGTCTGATAATACTCTCGTGAACAGTCTCAACATGCTTTCAATATGTATCCCAAAATAATGACTATTGTTTCTATTCTTTTATTTATCTGCATCTGTAATTACACGCTGATTTTGTAACATTCTTTTATTTCTCTCGTTATGTTTGACCGCTTGCTGAAATAATTAACTTTGGTTTCTCTCCAGATTTACCACCACATTACCCCATGTTGAAAACGTCACAATGGGTGGTGTTGATTTTGGCAATTTGGACCAATTAAGAGTGACCAACTACACATTTTTCACCGAAGGAAAGTAAGTGACTATCTTTGGCAGTGTAGGTTTGCCCAAAGTCGGTGAAATAGCTCTCCATTTACCTAAACTGGGACATTAGGGGAGCTTCCCCAGGTCCTCTTGGCATCTTGGGAGAGGAGACATAGCCTCTGTTTAAAGGCTTATCCAAGAAATGGCATATCAGAGTGTGCTATGCCCACCTTGGTATTGTGGGTATGTCAGTCTAGATTTGTGTGCAGCAGTCTCTGAATTGTGCTTGAACCCACAACCATCCGACCCTGAAAATTAGAGGATCACACACCGAGTCAGAAACAGGTTTATTATCATTGACATCGGTCACAAAATTCATTTTGTGGCAGCAGTACAGAGCAAGACATAAAAATCACCATAGATTACAGAAAAAATAGTGCCAAGACAGGAACAGTGAGGTATCGTTCAGGAATTTGAAGGTGCAGGTGAAAAGCTGTTCCTAAAACATTGAGTGCGAGTCTTCAGGCTCCTGTCCCTCCTTCCTGAAGGTAGTAAAAAGATGAGGGCATTTCCCAGATGGTGAAGATCCTTAATGATGGATGTGGCCTCGTGAGGCACCACCTCTTGAGAATGTCCTCAATGGTGGGAAAGGTTGAGTAGCTAGATGCATTTGGTTGTGTCTACAACCTCCTGCAGCCTCTTGTGATTCTGCGCTTTGGTGTCACCATACCAGGCAGAGTTGGGATGTAGAGGTAAATTCTGTGGTATTGTAGAGAATGCAGATTGTAGTTAGGACGATGATATAGCAAACATGGATGTGTTCTATTGCAAGCTGCAACATTTTCAATCACTTTGCATTATTTTCTTGGAAAACCCATCTCCACTGTTGGGAATTTCAGTCCATTGTGCATAATGCAATGCCCAGAGGTAGCTGGCCCAGGGAAGAATCCCAATTGACAACGATTGCCAACTCTTGCAGACTCCTGTAATGTGTACAAGGAATGCAAGCTCCTCCAATCATGACTGTAGGAACAGAGCCCAAATGGAGGGTTAAGTCTTCTGCCACCTACAAGCTGGCAGTGGTAAACCCCTACAAGGAAATCTGGCAGGCAACAATGTTTAAGTGCACTGAAGGATCCAAAGGCCCACATTTTCAACAAAGTTGACAGCATGCTGCTGGAAGAGAGGAGATTTATTTATTTAGAGATACAGTCTAGTAACAGGCCCTTCTAGCCCAATGAGCCTGCGGCGCCCAATTACACCCATGTGACCAACCTGTATGTACGTGGAATGTGGGAGAAAACAGGAGCACCTGCAGGAAACCCACTTGGTCACAGGGAGAATGTACAAACTCCTTACAAGCAGTGGCGGAACTGAACCCCCGGTCACCCGCCTTGAAATAGGGTTACACTAACCTCTGCCTTCTCGTGCCGCCCTCATAGGATATTTGAGTGGTGGTACAGGAGCGTAGTGGTTAGTCCAACGCTTTACAGCACAGGTGACCCAGGTTCAATTCCCAACACTGCCGGTAAGAATTCTCCCTCTGACTGCCCTGGTTCCCTCCGGGTGCTCCAGTTTCCTCCCACAGCCCAAAGACGTACCGGTTGGTAGGCTAATTGGTCATTGTAAATTATCCCATGATCAGGCTAGAGTTAAATCAAGGAATTGCTGGACAGCAGGGCTCGAAGAGCCAGTAGGGCTGTTCTGCACTACCTCTCAATAATTTTTTAAAAATTGTGTTATTTCATATTTTTTTTTACAAGAGACGAGACTATTTTGTCCAGCGCTGACTAGTAGAGTGATCCAATTCACATTCCCTGCAACCTAACCTCCCCACGTCCCCATCAATTCCCCCCTGGATTCTACCCCCCATCCACCCAGGGTGGGGTCAAATCACAGCAGACAATGAATCCCCCGACCTGCACGTTTTGGGGTGTGAGGGAAGCTGCGGTACCCAGGGGGAAGCCCACGTGGTCATAGGGAGGAAGTGTAAGCTCCACAAGGACAGCACTGGAGATCGGGGTCGAACCTGGGACGTTGTAGCTGTGAGGCAGCGGCTCTACCTGCCATGCCACTGAGCCGCTCTTTGTTGCCGTGCTTAGTCTCCTCCCAGCGCTACAAGAGGAAAGAGTGAGGGACAATGAGGGACTGCCGTGCCCAAGTGGCACCAGCTGTGAGATGTTCCTCTTTGGGTTTTAACCTTCTGACTTCTCTGACACAGGAAGACAATTACGTTCGTCACCAATGGAATGAAATGCTCAGAGACATCAAAAGACTTTGGTTATGGGAGCTCATTCACAATCGTCATTGATCAAGCGGTTTGTATGCTAAGAGATGTCTGGTTGCATGGACATTCTTTGAGTTTTAATTTTTAAACTATTCCTCCCCCAAAAAACCATCTGCTCTATCTGAATGAAAGTAATATAGTGTTATACAGCATGGATATAGATCCTTCTGCCCAGCTCATCTATGCTAACCAAGCTGCCCACTGAGCTAGTCCTTTTTGCCTGTGACTGGCCCTTATCTCTCCAAACCCTTCCTATCCATATACCTCAAACAAGAGAAAATCTGGAGCTGCTGGAAATCCGAGCAACCCACACAAAATGCTGGAGGAATTCAGCAGGCCAGGCAGCATCTATGGGAAAGAGTAAACAGTCAACGTTTCGGGCCGAGATTAAAGGTCTCTATGTACCTGTCCAAATGCCATTTAGAACTGGAATTGGTGTATTATTGTCACATGTACCAAGGTCCAGTGAAAATCCCATCTTGCATACTGTTCATACAGATCAAATTAGTTGCACAGTGCACTGAGGTAGTATAAGGTTAAACAATAACAATGCAGAATAAAGTGTAATAGATACAGAGAAAGTGCAGCACAGGCTTCTTAAGAGATAACAAGATTAACTTTATTTCTCACGGATATATTTAAACCCGTGTGTTGGTCGCATCAAATCAAGTCAGTGAGGATTGTGCTAGGCAGCCCAGAAACATCCATTGCAACCAGCACCAACATGGCATACCCAAAACCCACTAACCTTAACTCTGTGTCTTTGGAATATGGGAGGAAACCAGAGCACCTGGAGAAAACCCGTGTGACCACAGAGAGAACATACAAACTCCTTTCAGAGAGAAACAGGAATTGTACCCTGAATGGTGCTGTGGATGCATTAACCACTATACCACTGTTCCACTGTCATGCATTAGTGTGAAAAGGTTTCCTTCAGATCTCTTTTAAATCTTTCCTCTCCAGTTTCAAACCTTTGCCCTCTAGTTTTAGACTCCCCTTACCTTGGGTAAAAGACTTTGGCTTTTATCTTTATGCCCCTCATGATTTTATAAACCACTATAGAATTACCCAACCAACACACATCAAAGTTGCTGGTGAACGCAGCAGGCACACATCTATAGGAAGAGGCGCAGTCGACGTTTCAGGCCGAGACCCTTGTTTGCGATAGAATTACCCCTCAGCCCCCTACGCTCTAAGGAAAAGATTTCCCAGCTTCTCCCTCAGACTCAAACCCTCTAAGCCTGATAACATCCTTGCAAATCTTTTTTGCACCCTCTCCTAGTTAATGATATCCTTTCTATAATAGGGTGACCAGAGCACTCCCCTCTTTAAATTTTCCTTTCCCCTGTGTCCGTCAGGTATCTGGAGGAACTCAACAGGTCAGGCAGCATCCGTGGACAGTCAACCCAAAACATTGACTGTCCATTTTCCTCCACAGACGCCGCTTGACCCACTGAGGTTCTCCAGCTTCTTGTGTGTTGCTCCAGATTCCAGACTCTGCTGTCTCTTGTGTCCCTGTAAAATGCCTTTCTTCGTGGGGTATGGTTAACAGCAATAATATCTATTTATATAGCCCCTTTAAACCATCAAGGCATTGAAAAGTGATGTTATCTCCAAACTTTAACACTGAGTTAAACAAGGGGAGACTACAGAGAAGAGGAGTGAGGGAATTACCAGACTTGGGACTCAGGTAACTGAACACACTGCTGCCAGTGGTGGAGTTAATAAATCAGGGGTGCTCGAGGGACCAGAAAAGGATGACAGCAGTGATCTGGGAGGTGGGATGGGGGAGGGGGGTTTAAAGGGCTTGGGTAGGGTATGGGGACGGGGAGTAAAACTGAGGCATTGTATGAAGAGAACCCTGTGTGGGTCTGCAAGCTTGGGGTGATGGTAGAATAGGACTTGGCAGTCTGGCTGTAGGCAGAAGCTGGGATGAACTGAAGGCCCTGAAACTCCAGAGTTCTGGATGGGAATGAGAGCAAACAGAAGCTACTAGCTTGTGTGAATTTAATGATATCAACATTGCATTTTTTTTTATTGTTCAGTGTTCCAGCACGAATCCTAAATTAAATTACTTTGAAGAAATTGAAGCAAACAGTGTTCACATGGCATTGCAAATCCCTCAATACCTTCTCATTACAAGTGGAGAGGTGGTCTTTTCTGTCACTGGTTTGGAGTTCTCCTACTCTCAGGTGAGTAATGGCGCCTGGTCAGAATTTCCAGTAAGCCTCATGGTCAATGCCCAAGATCTGTAACTTGGCCTATTAACAACTTGTCTTTCCCTTGTACCCTCAGAAATGCCAACACCAGACAAGCATTTGATATTTTATTCAGGCTATTGACTGTTAAATATTGTACCAAACATTTGAATCGTCAGCTACCAAAAATCAGCTCCATAGCTTCTCATCTTTCCTCACGCTTCTTTGCAACAAAGGAGGAGGCCACTGGGGTCATCAAGTTGATGCTGTCAGGTGTATCCATTCCTCCAATTATTTCCTTGTAAATCATTCTCCCCAACAAACCAATCATCTCCACCCTGACACGGGTGGTGCCCCCTTGTGCTAGGACTTACTTATAGCAGTCGATTAACCGCAAAGCTGACACATCAGGAGCACCTGAGGGAAACCCTCATGGTCCCAGGGAGAATGAGTGAACTCCAAGCGGACAGCGACCCGAGGCCACGATTGAATCCAGATCACTGGGACCATGAGGCGGTGGCTCAACGTACTGAGCCACGAAAGATCACCAGTGGGGAGCAAGGTGTTGCACAGGATGCAGATGGTGTCCTTAGGGAAAGCAGAAGGAGGTTTAATAAATGGTGACTGGTTTATTATTGTCACTTGTACCGAGATACAGAGACAAATTTAATATCTATGGATCATTTCATCATAAGATCTAAGATCTAAGATCATTTCATCATAAAAGTCCATCCAGGGAGTACAATAGCAGAATGCAGAATATAGTGATACAGTTCGACCATCAAAGGTTCATTTAATATCAGAGAAGGTGTGCAGTATACAACCTGAAATTTGTACTCTTCACAGACATCCAGGATGGATGATGGAGACACCTAAGCTTCCTCGCACCCTCCTTTCACAGAGGCACCAATCAGGCATTATCCCATTTTCATCCTCTCCGCTTTCTCATCAACACCCCATCCCCACCCCCGGTCGCCTGCGGATTCTCCCCCTCACCCACACACTAGGAGCAATTCACCCAAAGAAACTACACACGTGGGAGGAAATCAGAGCACCCAAGGAACCTGAGATCACGGGGAGAACATGAAAGCTCCACACAGACACCAGTGAAGGTCAGGACTGAACCAGGGTCTCTGCCACTGTGAGGACATGACTTTACTAGCTACGTCACTATCCTGCCCTGAAAATTGTTCTATTACCATAATAACTTTGTTAATTTAATTATTAATAATGTCACTCTGTGTGTCTGGCTATAGACCAGGAGAGTTGTCTTAACTATTTCTAAATTTTCTCGCTCAGGCACCTCCCAACATGAAGTCAGTACTCCAAGCTGGCTGGCTCCTGACCAACGCCTTCGGAAACATTATTGTCTTGATAGTAGCAGAGGCTTCGACAATTCAGGAACAGGTATGTGGGATTCAGGAGGTGAGGGATTTTAGATGGACAAGGTGAGGCTGTTTTCCCCTGCAGCAAAGGAGGTTGGGATGACAACTGATGATGGTGGGCAAGATCAACACTGGTTTAGAAAAGAGAGAAACTACTCCCACTCGTTCCAAAGACCAGGTGATACAGGTACTAAATTTTAGGCAGCTGATACGGGAGGGGTGGGAGGGGTTCAAAGGAGAATTGGAAGGGCACTTGAAGAATAATTAATTGCAGGAATCTGGTGAAAGTGCAGGGTAGCTACATTTGATGGGATTGTTCTTCTTGAGGTGAAAGAGATCCTTCAATTTCATAGCAACTCTCTGCTAATGAGAGTTAGCTAATACTATGGGCAGGCTGAGCACAATGTTAGGATGTTGATGGGGTCCTCCAGGATAACACTGGGAGAACTGGGACTGGAAGGAATGCTAAATCCTTGTATTTCCATTGGGCCGGTGGTCTCTGGATCCCAAGGCAGTTTTAGAAATTGATCTGTCACAATGCCAGAGCCCTGAGTCAATCCCGACCTCAGGTGCTGTCCACGTGGAGTTTGCATGCTCTCCTCTTGACCATGTGAATTTACCCTAAGGGGCCTGGTTTCTACCCTTTTCCCGGAGATGTGCAGGTTACTTGTTTCAATTGACCACTGTAAATTGCCCTTAGTGTGTGGAGTGAGGATAGATTCTGGGGGGTGGGGGGGGTTGGGAAGCTGATAAGGAAATAGGGGGAATAAAATGGGGTTCGTAAAAATGAGAAATTGATGATCTGCTTCTGTGCTGTTCATAAGTTGAAAGCTGAAAGTTCAAAGCAAATGTATTATCGAAGTACATACATGTCCCCATATACAACCTCCATTCTCATTTTCTTGTGGGCATTCACAGTAAATACAAGCGTCACAACAGAATCAATGAAAGACCACATCCGACAGGGCATTCAACAACTAATGTATAAAAGGCAACAAAACTGTGCAAATACAAAATGAAAGAAAATGAAAGAAATATTAATAATCGTAAATAAATAAATAAGCATTAAGTATCAAGAACATGTGATGAAGAGTCCTTGAAAGTGACCCCATAGGTTCTGGGAGCAGGTCGGTGATGGGCTGAGCCAAGTTGAGTGAAGTTATCTCCCAGTTGAAGAACACCTGCTAATGTAAAGCAGGAATTTGTAAACAGCAAGTACCCACAAATAGAAAGGCATGATGAGATTTAGTGAAGCTGACTGATAATAACTATTGCCCCAAGGACGCAGGGCAACATAAGTGGGTCAAAATGGCTTCATGGCACTGAAATCTCATCTGGCTCTTCCAACCCGAGTTTCCGCTGGAGTTCCAGACTTTGAACGCAGAATCCTCTGACTCAGAGGGATAAGTACGGCCCACTAAACTACAGTGGATGTTCATCCTTTGGCTTCCCACACACCCTGGTCAGGGTACGAAACCTTACAACCGTGTATACATATTGGGATAAACCTGGAATAATTATTCAGGAAATGGCGCTGTACTGTAGCTGAAAGGTCAGACAACTGTCCTAGTGCAGTTGGTGCCTCAGAGGTTGGGAGTGAGGGACATCATTGGGACAGAGCCATTGGACCGGTACACTGTCCCAAACAATACTGTTCCTGCTCAGTAATTATCCACAAGAGGGTCAGCTAAACCCAAGAGAAAGTCTAACAGTAGAAGAGAGACTAAGTTGATGTTGGGACATATTCTAGTAGTTTATTTCAAGAAAGAAATTGCACAATGTCCAAAGAATTTCATAAAATCTACTGCGCTGTAACAAAAATAATATCCATTTATACAGTGCCTTTCAGAGTATAGAACATCTCTTCTTTCTGTGTATGATCCATATGCCTCTATCCATGCATATTCATGTATCCATTTAATAGTCTGTTAAATACCACTGCCATATTTGCTGCTACCATTATCTCAACAGCCTGCTTCAGGCACCCCACCACTCTGTAACAAAAAACATCCCCTGTAAATTCCCCCTTGCTCACCTTAATGTCCTCTTGTACTTGACGCCTCTCCCCTGGGGGAAGAAAAAACTTGACTTTATCAATACCTGTCATCATTTTATAAACCTCTATCAGATCTTCCCCAATCCAAGCTTCTCCAGCCGACTTCACAGATCTTCGCCCAGCTGCTCTCAAGGGCTAAGTGATAAAGGTTTCAAGGAGATGGCTCAAGGCTTAGTCACGGGTGGACAAGGAGAATGGGAAGGGGGTGGAGAGATTTGGGTTGAGAATGCCTAGAGCTTGGATTCTTGGCTGCAGACCATTAATTGAATTCGGGGGTGATCACAAGTCCAGCATTGGAGGAAACACTGAAACACTGGGGATATTTTGAGCCAGCAGAGATTACTGAAGTAGTGAAGAGCTAAAACCATGGAGGGACCTGAAAACCAAAATGAGAATTTTAAAATGGAGGCTTTGTTTGGCTTGAGCACTGGCAGGCAGGTGGTTGATAAGAAAAACTAACTAACCTTAACCTCCGAGCTGCACACCAACCCTAATCAAACCCCCAGAGTGGTTTTCATAGAACAGAGAACATAGTACAGGCCCTTCAGCCCACAATGATATACCGACCCTCAAACCCTGCCTCCCATATAACCCCCCACCTTAATTTCCTCCATATACCTGTCTAGTAGTCTCTTAAACTTCACTAGTGTATCTGCCTCCACCACTGACTCAGGCAGTGCATTCCACGCACCAACCACTCTCTGAGTAAAAAACCTTCCTCAAATATCCCCCTTGAACTTCCCACCCCTTACCTTAAAGCCATGTCCTCTTGTATTGAGCAGTGGTGCCCTGGGGAAGAGGCGCTGGCTATCCACTCTATCTATTCCTCTTATTATCTTGTACACCTCTATCATGTCTCCTCTCATCCTCCTTCTCTCCAAAGAGTAAAGCCCTAGCTCCCTTAATCTCTGATCATAATGCATACTCTCCAAACCAGGCAGCATCCTGGTAAATCTCCTCTGTACCCTTTCCAATGCTTCCACATCCTTCCTATAGTGAGGCGACCAGAACTGGACACAGTACTCCAAGTGTGGCCTAACCAGAGTTTTATAGAGCTGCATCATTACATCGTGACTCTTAAACTCGATCCCTCAACTTATGAAAGCTAACACCCCATAAGCTTTCTTAATTACCCTATCCACCTGTGAGGCAACTTTCAGGGATCTGTGGACATGTACCCCGAGATCCCTCTGCTCCTCCACACTACCAAGTATCCTGCCATTTACTTTGTACTCTACCTTGGAGTTTGTCCTTCCAAAGTGTTCCACCTCACACTTCTCCGGGTTGAACTCCATCTGCCACTTCTCAGTCCACTTCTGCATCCTATCAATGTCTCTCTGCAATCTTTGACAGTCCTCTACACTATCTACAACACCACCAACCTTTGTGTTTCCTTCTCCTTACAGCCATATTATCTGCCACCAGACTTGTACAGGATTAATTCTTTGCTCAGCTAAGGGAAAACCTATTGACCTCAATAATTTAAAAGTACAATCATAAAATATCCATAGGATTTCTTAAATCCTACTGCACAGTAACAAAAATAATGACCATTCATAAATGGACATGCAAAATAATGCATTGAATAATAGTAGTAATAAATCTCTATTATTTAATCAGAATCAGATTCAGGTTTAATATCATCAGCATCTGTCATGAAATTTGTTGTTTTGTGGCAGCAGTATAGCACAATACAGAGTAATCAGATTACAATAAAAAGTATAAATAAAAATAAACTAAATAAGTTGCGCAAAAAGAGAGGGAAAAGAACTGAGGCAGCGTTCATGGGTTCATGGTCCATTCAGAAATCTGATGGTGGAGGGGAAGGAGCTGTCCCTGAAACATTGGGTGTGTGTCTTCAAGCACCAGTACCACCTCCTTGATGGTACCAATGAGAAGAGTGCATGTCCAGAGTGATGGGGGACTTTAATGAAGGATACCACCTTTTTGAGGCATTTCATTTTGACGATGTCCTCGATGCTGGGGAGGCAAGTGCCACGATGGAGTTGGCTGAGTTTGCAACTTTCTGCAGCTTTTTTCCAAAAAGCTGTGCAGTGGACCCTGCCTACCAGACGATGATGCAACCGGTTAAAATGCACCTGTAGAAATTTGCAAATGCCTTTGATGACATAACAGATTTCCTCAAACTCCTAGTGAAATATAGGGGCTGTCGAGTCTTCTTTGTAGCTGCATTGATATGTTGGGCCCAGGATAGATCCTCAGAGATGCTGACAGCCAGGAACCTGAAACTGCTCATGCTTTCCACTGCTAATCCCTCGGTGAGGACTGTTGTGTGTTCCTTCGACTTCCCCGTCCTGAAGTCTACAATCAACTCCTTGGTCTTTCTGACATTGAGTGCATGGTTGTTGCTGTGACACCACTCAACCAGCTGAACTATCCCACTCCTGTATGCTTCCTCGTCACCACCTGAAATTCTGCCAACAATAGTTGTGTTGTTGCCAAATTTATAGATGGTGTGCATGTAGATAGATTAGAGCAGTGGGCTAAGCATGCATCTTGAGGTGCACCAATGTTGATTGTCAGTGAGGACTGACAATAGAATTTCCCACAATAAGCCCTTCTTCTCCACAAACCCAATAAAATTTATGAAAAACCATGTATAGGTTTTCATATATTTTATTATATTTCTTTATTTTCCTGTAAATTCCTGCAGGAAAATTAATCTGAAGGTTGTACGTGGTAACATATATGTCCATTGATAATAAATTACTTTCACTTTGACTTTGGCATTATTGCACATTGGTACATTATCATTTTGTGTATTATTATTATCATTTAAGTCTGCACACTGCTAAGTGTGTTTTTAAATGTTGCTGCTGCAACAAAAAAAATCCCACTTGGGGTCAATAAAGCATTTATTAATATTATTAAATTCACAGCAGATCCTCTTTCTGTACCAATACACAAAACCCAACATTATTGGCCATTTTTTAATCTTTTCAAGTCGAGTCAAGTTTATTGTCATTTAACTACATACATTTATACTATAAAATAAGACAATGTTCCTCCAGACCTGGGTTTAGAGCACAGTAGTACATATAACACACAATAACTTGGGAAAGTAAGAATAAAATCTACAGATGAAATATGCTTAAATAAACAAAGTAAGTGCATAAATTAAATACCGCCTGGTAGAGAACAGGTTAACCAATCACACTTCGAATGTGATGTGGCAGGGAATTCAGGAGCCTAATGGCCTGAGGGAAGAAACTTCTTCCAGTCCTGACCATTCTTGTCTTTATGCATTGGAGTCTCTTGCTTGATGGTAGAAAGTCAAAGAGGATGTTGGATGGATGGGTGGGATCTTTGATAATCTTCACAGTCATTTGTAGGGATTTCTGGTCCAGTGCTCGGCTGCTCCCATACCAGATGGAGATGCAGCTTGTCAGGACACTTTCGATGGTGCTCCTGAGAAGTTCAGTTCAGATGTTTGAGGTGGAGTCTCGCTTGCTTCAATCCCCTTAGGAAATGGAGTTGCTGCTGTGCCTTCTTGTTCAGAGAGGTGATATTGAGGGATAAATGCCTTCTGAACTTGACACATCTTACATCCACTTGTCTCCCCTTGTACATCCTAGCAGATACATCCTCAAAAAAAGGACACTACTAGATCCTATTAAAGTCTGTTAAGTTTATTGAGATTGCAATAGTTCACTGTATGAGTGGCCTGAGTCTTTTTGATATTCCAAGTTCCATTGCTAATTATTTTTCTCTCTTTTTCAGTGGGCCGAGTACATTTTGTTTGCTGCTCTCTTGGTGACCGTTTGCGTAATATTTGGCATCATGGCCAGGTTCTATACGTACGTGGACCCAATGGAAGTGGAGGCTGAGTTTGAGGAAAAGGAACGAATCAAAAATAAAGAGGGAGAATTAAACGGTGTCATAGGCACAAGTTATCCAACAGCCCAGACGGAACTCTAAAGATTTCTGTTCCACAACTAGACATACCCACATGGACTAGACCCATGGGCTGGCACTCGCCTCAATACGAAACTCAAGTGTGACATTGGTTCCTTAGTTAGAAGTCCTTCACAATGAATATTTTCTTCATTGTCTATACCAGCCGGAGTTTCAGTATTATTCCCAAAAGTTGAAGAAGAGCCCAAGTAAACACATTTGAAACTGAAATACTCATTTTCATTGTCTCTTCATAACTTGAAGCTCATATCTGCCCCCTGGTGTTGATTGATGTCCTAAAGTGTCCACTTTAGGTTTGACATGTTTATATATGTTGATGTATTAGTTTTAATTCTGGTTATATATTTATATGAAATATTGCAATACTTCAAGGATGTATTTGTTCTTAATTCTGTACATTATTGCAAATTCAGACAAAGCAACAAGAAGGTGAAAGCCCACCTCTTCCCCATCTAAAACAGCTTTAATACTCTGGAATCCTGCTAGTGTTTAACAGTGCCCACCAAGGTAACTTGGTTTGATCAGCAAAACCCTTTCCAAAACAGCCTGACTGCTTCAAGGAGGATTGTGCTTAAGTTTCATACATGTTGAAGAAGGTATAAAAACAGATATTAAAGTTGATAACTCTTTATGTGTACATATATTTCTCAATTTTAAAATGGATTTATTTGTGTTCTATTACACGATACATGGTAATGTATGTGTTATGTTACACAGTACCATAGTCGTTAGAGTTCAATTTCCACCGTTGTCTCTAAAGAGTTTGCGTGTTCTCCCTGTGACCGTGTGGGTTTCCTCCCCAGCCCAAAGACGTATGAGTCTGGGTTAGTAAGTTGAGAGCATGCTATGTTGGCGATGGAAGCACTTGCAGGTTGGCTCCATTACATCTTCGGGCTGTGAAGGTCGTTGATGCAAATGATGCATTTCACTGTATGTTTCCATGTTTTGCTGTACATGTGCCAAATAAAACTACTCACTTTTAACCTTGTCTACTGCATTTGGTGCTCTCGGTGTGGCCTCCGCTGCATTGTTGAGAACAAGTGCAGACTAGGTAACTACCTTGCTTTGTTTCCAGGCTGTCTGGAGCTCTTGGTTGCCAGCCATTTTAACTCTCCACCCCACTCCCACACTAACCTGTCTGTCCTCAGCCTCCTCCACTCCAGGATGGAGCCAAATGCAAACTTGAGGAGCCACTCCTCATAATGCCTGATGAAGGGTCTCGGCCTGAACTGTTGACTGTTTACTCTTTTCCGTAGATGCTGCCAGACCTGCTGAGTTCCTCCAGCATCTTGTGTGTGTTGCTCTGGATTTCCAGCATCTGCAGATTTTCTCATGTGATTTACCTCAATAACTCTGCCTTGATAGTCTACAACCAAACAGCACAAATATTGAATTCTCAATCTTCCTGTAACCTGCTCCCACTATGTGCCCTTTATCTTTTTTCTGATCCACTCAGGCCCTTTCAAGTACCCACTTCTTTTCTAATTCTCAACTCTCCCCCCCCCCCACAACCACCCTGTTACCCAGTTTATTTCCCATTTCCCACCTAGTTGCATCTGTCCTTCACTGCACACTTTTCACACTGGGCTGCCACCGCCCCCATCGCCTCCTCCTACTGTTTCCAACTGGCCTCCCACCTCCCCTATCTGGATCTAAGCTCCAGCTTCTTCTCCTATCAGACTTCATCACCTGCAGCCCTTTGTTGCTTCCACTTAACACCTCCTGGCCTCTTTCACTCTCTCCACCACTTGGTTCCACCAGCCCATCAACCTATCATCACCATATCCACTTCTCGCTTGCCAGTTCCTGCCTCACCTCTTTATACTAGCTGTCTCCCAGCTCCCCACTATCCTCCCAGAATTGGAGGGTCTTAATCTGAAATGTCAGTTATCCTGTCCTTCCACAGATGCTGCCTGGTCCACTGAGTTCTTCCCGCGGATTGTTTGTTTTTGGTTCAGATTCCAGCATCAGCAGTCTCTTCGTATCTCTCTCTGTTTTATATGTTCCCTGTGTTCTTGTCCCCCATGTTGCAAAGGCAGCCTCACGTTCATCTTTGCTAATAAGCTCTGCATTTATTACAAAACCATACCTGCGCTGGAGAACCTGGTAGTGAATTGTCTTCTTCAATCGCCTCACTGCAATCCTGGAGGCAGATCCTTGATTTAGACCCCAGGACAATGAAGGACCAGCAAGATGTCTGGCATGGTGCAGACCCTCTTCATGTGCTACTATGGTCCTTCTCGGCAGCGGAAATTTAGTTAAAGTCAAGGTCATTGCCATAAGCACAATTCATGTGTGGGATCCGGGATCAGCCATGATGAAACAGCATGGGCTGAATAGCCTAATTCTGCTCCTATGTCTTATGTATGCAAGAGTCGTTAAGAAACTTGCCTGCAACAGCATCATGGGCACATTAGCATCAGCTAAGTAGCATTCACAAGAATAACATGAATTAAACATTTTTTTGCAAGAAAGAACACAATTCGAATAAAAAAGTCAATTTTAGTCCAAAATAATTTGAGTGATGTTGCTAATCTCCATTGATTAGGGAGTCAAAGATCAAGGGAGAGCTGGAATCTGTCTGAAGTGTTTAACTAAACAAAGACATCACATGGGTTGAGAGAGAGAAGTTCTTTCCTCTGGATGTGGTAATCTAGAACAAGGGAGTAGACGCTAGTGTTTGGGAGTAGTGTCAGCTCTTAGGATTCTTCCCCACACCCAGACCATCGAGGATCTGGAATTCTAACTTCCATCTCTCATCCTAAAACTGTCTGAGGATCAAAACCAGGATCAATCTGTTCTTTATGTGTGGTGGGTTTGAGGGTTAGGGGCCAGGGTGATTTGATGGACTTGCTCTTTGTTTCAGCCATGGTATAATAGGTAGCCTCAAGTCTGATTCTCCTCATTCAGTTTTCAAGTTCTTGATAGTTATCAAATTTCTGACCTCTGTCAACTCCTGATATGTAATTTGAAACTTCTTGAAATGGACATTCCTTTGCAAAGATGATTGAAGATCGGTAAATTGGCACAGACACCGAGGTACAGTGAAAAACGTTATCTTGCATCCTATCCAAGCAAATCATTTCATCACGTCAATGCATTGAGGTAGTACAAGGGAAAAGCTATAAGAGGATGCAGAGTAGGTGTTACAGAGAAAGTGCAGTGCAGGTAGGCAATAAGGTGCAAGGTCATAACAAGGCAAATTGTGAGGTCAAGAGTCTGACTTATTGTAGAAGGGAACCATTCAATAGTCCTTAAGCGTAGTGGTACGTGCTTTCAGGCTTGAGTATTTTCTGCTCAGTGGGAGAGGGGAGAAAACAAACTGTCTTTGGATATGCTGGCTGCTTTACTGAGGCAGCTAGAAGTGTAGACCATGGAAGAAAGGATGGTTTCCATAACACGCTGAGCTGTGTCCACAGCTCTCTACTGTTGCTTGCAGTCATGGGCAGAGCAAGAGTCATACCAAGCCTTGATGCGTCTGAATAGGATGCTTTCTGTGGTGCATCAATAAAAATAGGTCAGGATCAAAGGGGACATACCAAATATTTTAGCCTCCTGAGAAAGTAGAGGCACTGGTGAGCTTTCTTGACCGTGGCATTGATATGGTTGGACTAGGACAGGCTATCACTGATGTCCACTCTGATAAAGTTGAAGCTCTCAATACTCTCAGCCTCTGCTCTGCTGATGTAAGCAAGAGCATGTGGACCACCCCACTTCCTTTTGCTGGCACTGAGGGAAAGGTTGTTGCCATGACGCCATGCCACCAACCTCTCCATCTCCTTCCTGTATTCTGACTCATCAATATTTGAGAAGCAGCCCACTACAGTGGTGTCATCTACAAACCTGTCACCTGCAAAACTGAACACTGCTTTGGGAATATTACCCACTAAGCTGGGCCGTGTTAGCAAGATCTCAAAGCAAACTCTTCAGTCATAGGGAAAGGAAATGATTCTACAGTCACCCGGAGTTTGAGGTGCTACCTGTGATTAGATGGCAGATGGCAGATGGAGAGACCAGGTGGTCCAGTAATTCATGGAGCCTGTCATGGACAGAAGAGCTGTCAGTGTCCTCTGGAAAGAATCCTCAATTGAGACTGGATCCTTGATATATGTGTTCCAAGAAAGATCTGATTTGAAGAGTAAGTGGCAAACTGATTTTCAAACAAGAGAAAATCCACAGATGCTGGAAATCAAAGGCATACACACCAAAAGTTGGAGGAACTCAGCAGACCAGATTGAATCTATGGAAATGAGTAAACAGTTGATGTTTTGGGCCAAGACCCTTCATCAGGACTCTTCTTGTTTTGTTTCAAATTATGCAATGTGACTTCTTTCTGACAGGACATAAAGTTGAGACTTTTTTAAAAGTTTACTAACAGGACATCCCTGTGCTACAAATGTCCAGTTTATGGACATCCATAGATACTATCCAGCAGTGTAGTGGCTTCAGCACTGGACTTCGAGGTAAGCGGTGGGGGATTCAAATCTTTATCCGCTCAGGGGCTCTCCCATCCACTGCTACCAACCTTATAGTTCCCACACTCTGCACTTCCCGTTTCTACCTCCTACCCATGATCCACAAACCTGCCTGTCTTGGTAGACCTATTGTCTCAGCTTGCTCCTGCCCCACCGAACTCATTTCTTATACCTCGACACTGTTTTATCCCCCCTTGTTCAATCCCTTCCCACCTATGTTTGTGACGCTTCTCACGCTCTTAAACTTTTCGATGATTTTAACTTCCCTGGCCCCCACCACTTTATTTTCACCATGGATGTCCAGTCCCTCTATACTTCCATCCCCCGTCAGGAAGGTCTCAAAGCTCTCCGCTTCTTTTTGGATTCCAAACCTAACCAGTTCCCCTCTACCACCACTCTGCTCCGTCTAGCGGAAGTAGTCCTTACTCTTAATAATTTCTCCTTTGGCTTCTTCCACTTCCTCCAAACTAAAGGTGTAGCTATGGGCACCCATATGGGTCCTAGCTATGCCTGCCTTTTTGTTGGCTTTGTGGAACAATCCTTGTTCCAAACCTATTCTGGTATCTGTCCTCCACTTTTCCTTTGCTACATCGACGACTGCATTGGCGCTGCTTCCTGCACGCATGCTGAGTTCGTTGACTTCATTAACTTTGCCTCCAACTTTCACCCTGCCCTCAAGTTTACCTGGTCCATTTCTGACACCTCCCTCCCCTTTCTAGATTTTTCTGTCTCTATCTCTGGAGACAGCTTATCTACTGATGTCTACTATAAGCCTACTGACTCTCACAGCTGTCTGAACTATTCCTCTTCTCACCCTGTCTCTTGCAAAAATGCCATTCCCTTCTTGCAATTCCTCCGTCTCCGCCACATCTGCTCTCAGGATGAGGCTTTTCATTCCAGGACGAGGGAGATGTCCTCCTTTTTTAAAGAAAGGGGCTTCCCTTCCTCCACTATCAACTCTGCTCTCAAATGCATCTCCCCCATTTCATGCACATCTGCTCTCACTCCATCCTCCCGCCACCCGACTAGGAATAGGGTTTCCCTTGTCCTCACCTACCACCCCACCAGCCTCCGGGTCCAACATATTATTCTCCGTAACTTCCGCCACCTCCAACGGGATCCCACCACTAAGCACACCTTTCCCTCCCCCTCCTCTCTACTTTCTGCAGGGATTGCGACTCCCTTGTCCATTCGTCCCCCCCATCCCTCCCCACCGATCTCCCTCCTGGCACTTATCCTTGTAAGCGGAACAAGTGCTACACATGCCCTTACACTTCCTCCCTCACCACCATTCAGGGCCCCAGACAGTCCTTCCAGGTGAGGCGACACTTCACCTGTGAGTCGGCTGGAGTGATATACTGCGTCTGGTGCTCCCGATGTGGCCTTCTATATATTGGCAAGACCCAACGCAGACCGGGAGATCGTTTCGCTGAATATCTACGCTCTGTCCGCCAGAGAAAGCAGGATCTCCCAGTGGCCACACATTTTAATTCCACGTCCCATTCCCATTCTGACATGTCTATCCACGGCCTCCTCTACTGTAAAGATGAAGCCACACTCAAGGTTGGAGGAACAACACCTTATATTCCGTCTGGGTAGCCTCCAACCTGATGGCATGAACATTGACTTCTCAAACTTCCGCTAATGCCCCACCTCCGCCTCGTACCCATCCGTTATTTATTTATATACACACATTCTTTTTCTCTCTCTCCTTTTTCTCCCTCTGTCCCTCTCACTATACCCCTTGCCCATCCTTTCTTTCTCCCTCGGCCTCCTGTCCCATGATCCTCTCATATCCCTTTTGCCAATCACCTGTCCAGCTCTTGGCTCCATCCCTCCCCCTCCTGTCTTCTCCTATCATTTTGGATCTCCCCCTCCCCCTCCCACCTTCAAATCTCTTACTAGCTCTTCTTTCAGTTAGTCCTGACGAAGGGTCTCGGCCTGAAACGTCGACTGTACCTCTTCCTAGAGATGCTGCCTGGCCTGCTGCGTTCACCAGCAACTTTGATGTGTGTTGCTTGAATTTCCAGCATCTGCAGATTTCCTCGTGTTTGCGGGATTCAAATCCGTTTGGTTTCTTGCACATTTTCCATCCATGCAGTGTTGAGCATCGAGCTACTGACTCAGACTCGTAAAAGACAGACAAAAATGCTGAAGAAATGGCAAGTTTGCCACCTTATGGCACAGGCACAAGACACAGAGAGGAATAGCAATTACAGACATCAAGAAGTTTTCATAATATTATCTTATTCCAAAGGTACGTTCATTCCTATGACCGTCAGAGCTAGTTTCCTCTCTCTCTCCACCTTTAATTGTTCTTTAGCTTCACTTTTGATACCATTCACTGTTACTTTCACAAGTTTAAAGAATTTAAAGAAATTTAAAGAAAATTCTCCTCATACCTCACCTACTGCACTCAGTGCCTTCCATGTGGCCTCCCCGAGATCAGCGAGGCCAGGCATGGATGTGGCTACCTGTTCTCCGTCCACAGTGGCCATCTTGAACTTCCATTCCCATGTCATTTCAACTCCCCTTCTCTTTCCTACACTGACATGTCCATGCTTGACCTTCTCTGCCGTGGTGAGACCAAACACAAGCTAGAAGAATGATTCCTCATATTCCACCTGCTTCGCCTAATAATCCAATGATATGAACACTGAATTTTTTCCATTTCCAGGGAACAAACACTCTTGGTGTTCTTCCCATTTCCACTTCCCCCTCTCTCACTCACTCTATTTTTACTGTCTCTTCTCTATTTTCTCCATTGCTTTTCTATTCCTCTCTAACTCTCCCTTATCTTTAACTCTTTCTCTCCCTCTTCCCGTGTTTTTCTCTCTCTCCCACTCTCTCTAGATACCTATCTCTCTATCTTTCTCTTCCTCTCTGTTCAGTTTTGTGCCCTTCTGAGCAACCTTCAAAGTTTTGTATTTAGCAAAATAAGTTAAGACTACTGTCTCCTTCTTGTGATAGAAATAATATTTACATTTCAAAGTTCAAAGTAAAATTTATTATCAGAGGACATACACGTCACCACCAATGTTCCCTCTAATTTGTAATGACCAGTATGCACAAAAATCTTGTGGTGTGCAATTTTTTGCTCAGTGACAACAACATATGCACACTGAATAATGTTTTAAATGAAAACTGTATAAATAAGCAAGTATAAAATCTGCACGCAAATCATCAGAAACTTCACGTCGTCAACACCGTCCACATCAGAGCCCAGAAAAGGAAATGTGATTGTGTACAATCATGAAATATACTCAACATCCCAACAAGGTAGAGAGTGACAACCTTTTGTGTGCAATTTAAATTCCTTTGTGTGCTAGTAGCAAAAGATGTGTGTGCATGTGCACACACATACGCCTTAAAGGAAACATTAGTCACCACATACAATCCTGAGATTCTTTTCCTGTGGGCATACTTAGCAAATCTATAGAACAGTAACTGTAAACAGGATCGAGAACAAAAAAACCATGCAAATGCAAATATAAGTAAATAGCAATAAATAACTAGAGTATGAAATAACAAGATAAAGAGTCCTTAAAGTGATGCCATCAGTTGTGGGAACACCAGAAGTAGAATGAGTGAAGTTATCCCTTTTATTCAAGATCCTGATGGTTGAGGAGTAGTAACTGTTCTTGAATGTGATGGTGCGAGTCAAGAGGCAACTGTAGCTTCTACCTGATGGCAGCAGCGAGAAAAGAGCATGGCCTGGGTGGTGAGGATCTTTGATGATGGATGCTGCTTTTCTATGACAGTGTTTCATGGAGATGTGCTCAATGGTTGGGAGGGTTTACCTGTGATGTACTGGGCCAAATTCACTACCTTCTGTAGGGTTTTCCATTCAAAAGCATTGGTGTTCCCATACCAGTCCATAACGCAGCTGGTCAGCACACTTTTTGACACACATCGAAAAGAAGTTCGCCAAGGTTTCCGATGACATGCTGAACCTCTGCAGATTCCTGAAGAAGTAGATGCACTGTCGTGCTTTATTTGCAATTATATTTATATGATGGGTCCAGGACAGGTCCTCTGAGATAGTAACACCCAGGAATTTAAAGTTGCTGTCCCTCTCCACCTTTGATCTTCCGATGAGTACTGGCTCATGGATTTCTGGTTTCCTTCTCCTGAAGTCTACAATCTGTTCCTTGGTCTTATTGACATTGAGTGAGAGGTTGTTGTTATTACACCATTCAGTCAAATTTTCCATCTCCCTACTGTATGCTGATTCATCACCACCTTTGATATGGCCCTCAACAGAGTGTCATCAGCAAACTTGTATATGGTATTGGAGCTGCTCTTAACCACACGGTCATGGGTGTAAAGCGAGTAGACCAATGGGCTAACTACGCATCCCCGTAGTGCTCTGCTCCTGTACTGATGGAGATTGTGGAGGAGATGCTTTTGCCAATCCAAACTGACTGAGGTCTGTAAGTGAGGAAATCCAGGAACCAATTGCACAATTGGGTATTGAGGCCCAGGTCTTGGAGTTTACTGTTTAGTTTTGAGGTGGATGTTTATATTAAATACTGAACTGTAATTGATAAAGAGCATCCTGATGTATGCACCTTTGCTGTCCAGGTGTTCCAGGGTTGGGAGGAAAGCCAATGAGACAGCATCTGTTACAGACCTATTGCTTCAGTAGGCAAGGAAGAGTGAACCCAAGCCGCCATTCAGACAGGAGCTGATATGCTTCAATACCAGTCTCTCAAAATACTTCATCACTGTGGATGTAAGTGCCACTGGGCAATAGTCACTGAAAGAGGTTACCACACTTGTCTTGGGCACCGGTACGATTAAAGGCTGCTTGAAGTAGGTGGGTACCACACGCTGCTGGAGTAAGAGGTTGAAGATATCCGTGAACACACCAGCCAGATGGTCAGCACAGGTCTTCAGCAAATGGCCTGTACTCGCTGGAATTCAGAAGAACGAGGGGCAATCTCATTGAAACCTGTCGATGCTGCCTCGATAGTGTGGATATGGAGAGGATGTTTCCTATGCTGGGGGAGTCTAGGACCAAAGGATACAGCCTCGGAATAGAGGGACTTCCATTTAGAATGGTGATGAGGATTTTTTTTTCACCAGAGAATGTGGTAAATCTGTGGAATATATTGCCACCAGCAGTTATGGAGGCCAAGTCATTGGGTATGTTTAAGACAGAGGTTGATAGTTTCTTGATTAGTCAGGGCATGAACAGTTACAGGGAGAAGGCAGGTGATTGGGCCTGAGAGGGATATGGATCCGCTATGATGGTGCAGACTCGATGGGCCAAATGGCCTAATTCTGCTCCTGTACCTTATGGTCTTACGGAAGGCGACAGTAACTCAGATAAACGTGTTACGACAGTGGAATGCAGAAGAGTATCTCTGAACGCACAACACATCGAACCTTGAAGTGGACGGGCTACAGCAGCAGACCACAAACCCACACTCAGTGGCCACTTCTTTAGTTACAAAAGATACCTAATAAACTGGCCACTGACTGTAGTTTAGGAGCCATTAATACAAGCAATTGAACGGGCATGGCATCGAAGGATTTTGATCCAGTGCAGGCAATTGGGATATGGGTGGATGGACATCAAGATCAGCATGGATATGATGGGCCGAAGGTCTCCTTTCTGTGCTGTGCGACACGATAATGACAATGAGGGAGTGAGAGAAACCCGCTGGGGTACTCTGAGCATCAAATGCTTTCGCGTTTTTAGGGGAAGGGAGAAACATCGGCAGTTCTGCATGGAACATGACACGGGGGGCAGCAGGGAGCTTGGTCGTGAGGATCGACAAGGTGTCCGAAATTCCAGAGGACGAAGGATCTGAATGGATAGAAATTGGCCATTCAGCCCGTGGCCCACTTACTAAGAATGGTAATCCTGTTCCTCGCCTGATTCGTGGTAGTGTGATTACTTTACAGTGCCAGCTGCCAGATATGATTCCCACCACCGTGTGCTCCAAAAACGTATGCTTAGGTTTAATGATGTGCGGCCGCGCTCTGTTGGCGTTAGAAGCTTGGCGACACTTCTGGCCTGCTCAGCTCAATCTTCGCTGATTTGATTCAAATGGCACATTTCACTGTATGTTTCAATGTATAAGTGACAAAGTTAATCTTAAATCAAACCTTTTCTTAATCTGATTCCTCCCATTCCCCCAAAACCCAGCTGTTGTGATGGAAATGAGACAGATTCTGTGGGTCTCAAGGCAAGGATTCTGGACACACAGTTTTAACAGTAAGGAGTTTATTTACAAGGGGAGAAGAGCTTGGGGACAACACAAGTGGCTACAATATTCGCACAACCGTGCTTAGAATAGACGAGCATGGGAAAAGTTGGATCGGCAGTACAATATATGGGAAAACGGTGTGGGAACAGAATACAGGTACATATACAAGCAAGGGAAAAGTAACTACAATACCTGCGACCCCTTGACTGTGGGCAGGCACAGCTCTCTGCTACAGCGACAACAATAAATGTTCCCAAAACCTTATTCAATGCACAACTCACCAACAGCAAAAAAGAGAGTGAGCTAAGCACATGTAGCACCCTTTATAGGTCAGGGGGCTGGCAGGTCCAGCCCAGGTGATTCACTGGGGGGCCAACGGCTTGGTGCTAGATGGGTTAATCCAATTAAGGTGGCCAATGGTTACATACGCATTGATTAGTTGGGAGGGGTGAAATGTTGACTGGCATGTGGTGTGCCTTCCGAGCCGGTAGAGGGCAGTGCTGAGCCATGACAGGCACGGCTCTCTGGATACACCAGCCCTGAATGTATCAAGCACCCATAGCCTTTGGAGTTGTGTGGGTAGTATGTGATGTATTGCACTCCTTCCTTTACTTCTACTCATACTTGACCTTGAGGTTGTCATTATCATATTGAATGTTCCTTCTCTATTTTAAGTGGTCAAGGGCCATAAGTTCCCAGGAGTCAGTGGGGAAATTGCTTTTCTTCAAAGTGGCCTGAAGCACGTCATGAATGGTTCCCCCTGATAATGTTGTAGCCTTTTCCCAGGAATGAGCTCAGAATAGGGTACCTGCTTTGGGGGTCTGTTGTCAGGCATGGAAATACCCAGCAACAGGTGTCTGAACGGCATTTGAACAGTGGCCAATCAGAGGTTGGGAGTGAGGGAAGAGGTGACTCTCACAGGTCTGTGGCAGTGCATCAGTGTTGGAGCAGAGGCCAATCAGAGATCAGGATTCATCAGTGAAGGCAAATAATAATAAGCCAGGGAGCAGCCTTTGGTGGAGTGGCTATTGTTGGAGTGGACAGTGTTAGAGTGACGATTTGAGGCTTTAGCCCTTTGCGGCTTCAGTGAGGAGAGGCTTGAGTGAGAGAAGGCAAAAAGCTCTAGGTTGATTTTTTTCAGTTCATTTGTTGACTCCCTTTTTATAATGGTACAGTTAAAGCAGCAGGGATGCCAGGCAGAATAGTTGAATGCCTCTAAAGTGGGCTGTGGGAAGGCAAGGAGATCTCCAGTGTCCCTCCCCCCAATGACTTCATCCGCAAGAAGTGCATCCAGCTGCAGCTTCTAACGCTCTGCATTAAGTTGCTGGGGCTGGAACTAGATGAACTCCTGATCATTCGGGAAGTGGAGGAGGTTACAGACAGTAAATATAGAGAGGTAGTTCCACCTAAAGAGCAGGACACGGGAAACTGGGTGAAGGTCAGGAGGGTGAAGGTGGTTAAACAGCCAGTGCAGAGTACCCCTGTGGCAATCCCCCTCAACAACAGCTATACCACTTTGGATACAATTTTTGGGGGAATGACCTAGCAGAGGAAAGTCACAGCAGTCAGGTCTCTGGCACTAAGTTGGACTCTTTGGTTCAGAAGGGAAGGGGGAGAAGAGGTGAGTATTGGTGATGGGGGTTTGTTAGTTAGGGGAACAGAAAGAAGGTTCTGTCGATGAGAACGAGATTCCTGGATGGAATATTGCCTCCCAGGTGCCACAGTCTGGGAAATCTCGGACTGAGTCCTCGGTATTCTTAAGTGGAAGGTCGTGGTCCTTGTAGGTACCAAAGACATAGATAGGAAGAGGGACGAGATTCTGCAAAGTGAGTTCAGGGAGCTAGTTGCTAGGTTAAAGGACAGGACATCCAGGGTTGTGATCAAAGGATTGCTACCTGTTCTGCATGCTGGTTAGGCCTGAAATAGGAAGATCATGCAGTTTAACACGTGGCTATGGAGTTGTTGTAGGAGGAGGGGCTTCAAATTTTTAGATCATTGGGCTCTCTTCCAGGTAAGGTGGAACCTGTACGGAACAAATGGTATGCATCTAAACTGGAGGGCGACTAATACCCTAGCAGGAAGATTTGTTAGTACTGCAAGGTGCAGGGATGGCAGGGTTTAAACTAGAAGCCGCAGGGATATGGGAACAAGAGTGCCAGAACGGATAGTGGAGTGCTTGTGAAGACAGATGTTGTTAAGACCTCAGGCAAAGTCAAGAATCAAAAGGTTGAGCATAGTGAGACTTGTGTTCTGAGTTACGTATATTTCAATGGAAGGAGCATTGTAGGAAAGGCAGACGAGCTCAGGGCATGGATCACCACATGGAATTATGATAGCCGCTCCGAATGATATCGTATTTGTTAAATAGGGGCCGTGCACAATCCTGATTTGATGGAGACAGACGTGAAGAAGCATGGAGGAACATCTGGAGAAACTTCTGAAATGCTTACTTCGCTGCCCTGCTAGTATGCAACTGAGAATCTCCGGAGGGGAAGGCCCCAAATCCTTGGCTTTGCCTATTGCCAGGGCCGGGGTTGAAGCGCTCGGCAGAGATGGTGCTCAGTGCTCGGTGTCGGAGGGCTGGTCGGAGGCTCGAAGTTTTCGGACGGACTCAGAGTCGGACTGTGGTCGGGGTGCTTCCAGGATGCTGCATCAGCAAGTTTGCGGCGCTGGAAGCTCATGGCAGGGAGAGTTTTTTCCTTCTACCGTCTGCATGAGATGATGGGACTTTTGAGAGACTTTGAGACTTTTTTTTACCATGCCCATGGTCTGTTCTTCATCAAATTACAGAATTGCTTTGCACTGTTGTAACTATATGTTATAATTATGTGGTTTTTGTCTGTTTTTCTCAGTCTTGGTTCGTCTTGTGTTTCTGTGATATCATTCTGGAGGAACAAATTGTATCATTTCTTAATGCATGCATTACTAAATGACAATAAAAGAGGACTGCGTGTCCTCATAATCTCATCTAATCTAATATTGTAGCCATTAGTGAGATGTCACAGTTTGAGGATAAAGGGGAAGCCTTTTAGGACCGAGATTAGGAAAAACTTCTTCACACAGAGAGTGGTGAATCTGTGGAATTCTCTGCCACAGGAAACAGTTGAGGCCAGTTCATTGGCTATATTTAAGAGGGAGTTAGATATGGCCCTTGTGGCTAAAGGGATCGGGGGTATGGAGGGAAGGCTGGTGCAGGGTTCTGAGTTGGATGATCAGCCATGATCATACTGAATGGCGGTGCAGGCGCGAAGGGCCAAATGGCCTACTCCTGCACCTATTTTCTATGTTTCTATGTGGCTGTGGGTGGTGGTGGGGGGCAGGACTGGCACCTCGGTGTTCCAGGTTTCCATTGTTTTAGATGGGATAGAGTGAGGAGGATTAAAGGAGGAGAGGTAGCATTACTAGTCAGGGAAAATGTAACAGCAGTGAACTTTATGGGAGAGGCTTTATGGGTGGAACGGAGGAATAAAAAAGGTATGATCATGTTAATGGGCCTATATTACAGGCCACCGAACAGTGCACGGGATTTGGAGGAACAAGTTTGGAGAGAGATCGCAGATTGTTGCAAGAAGCATAAGGTTGTGATAGTAGATGATTTTAACTTTCCACGTATTGACTGGGACTCCCAAACTCTAAAAGGGCTAGATGGGATAGAGTTTGGCAAATGTGTTCAGCAACGTTTCCTTTTTCAGTACATAGAAGTCCCAATGAGGGAGTGTGCACTCTTGATCTCCTACTAGGGAATGAGACAGGGCAGGTGACAGAAGTCTGTGTAGGGGAACACTTTGCATCTAATGATCATAATGCCATTAGTTTCAAAGTAATTATGGAAAAGGATAGGTCTGGTCCTCGGGTTGAGATTCTAAATTGGAAAAAGGCCAATTATGATGGTATCAGAAAGGATTTGGCAAGTGTGGATTGGGACAGGCTATTTCCTGGCAAAGATGTACTTGGTAAGTGGAAGGACTTTGAAAGTGAAATTTTGAGAATACAAAGCTTGTATGTGCCAGTCAGAATAAAAGGCAAGGACAACAGGTGTAGGAAACCTTGGTATTTGAGAGATATTGAGGCCCTGATTGAGAAAAAGATGGAGGTGCATAGCAGGTACAGGCAGGTGGGATATATTAGATTAGATTAGATTCAACTTTATTGTCATTGTGCCGAGTACAGATACAAGGCCAAAGAAATGCAGTTAGTATCTAACCAGAGATGCAAAGAATAGTGTTATTTACAAAATAACTGCGAATAAAAAGTAAGTGCTACAGCACACAAATATAAAAGTACTGAGACAGTACAATATGGGTGCAATACTGCTTAGCGCTGTGATGTGAGGTTCAGCAGGGTCACAGCCTCAGGGAAGAAGCTCTTCCTGCGCTTGTTGGTGCGGGAGATCGTAAATGGATATTTTGCATCTGTATTTACTCAGGAGATAGACACAAAGACTATAGAAGTGAGGTAAAGCAGTGGTGGAGTCATGGATCCTATTCAGATTACTGAGGAGGAGGTATTTGCTGCCTTGAGGTAAATCAGAGTGGATAGATCCCCAAGGCCTGACAAGTTGTTCCCTCGGCCCTTGTGGAAGGTGAATGCAGAAATTGCCAGGGCCTGAGCAGAGATATTTGAAACATCCTTAGTGACAGGTAAGGTACTGGAGGATTGGAGGAGAACTAACATTGTTCACTTGTTTAAGAAAGCTCTAACAATAAACCAGGAAATTATAGGCAGTGAACATGACATAAGTAGTGGGAAAGTTATTGGAAGGTATTCTGAAGGACTGGATATATGAGTATTTGGATAGACAGGGACTGATAGTCCACATGGCTTTGTGCTTGGTAGATTGTATCTAACCAAAATTATAGTGTGTTTTGAGAAAGTTACCAGGCAAGGGAGTGACTTTAGCAAGGCACTTGATAAGATCCCACATGGGAGGTTGGTCAGGAAGGCTCTGTCGCTTATAATTCAAGACAAGGTATGGATTAGACATTGGTTTGAATTGGATTAGACGTTGGTTTAAATTGGATTAGGCATTGGCTTTGCAGGGGAAGCCAGAGAACAGTACCAGATGGTTGCCATTCTGACTGTGATTAGTGGAGTGCTGCAGGGATCAGTGCTGTGTCTGTTGTTTTTTTTGTCATCTATATGAACTATCTGGATGATAATGTGGTTAACTGGATCAGCAAATTTATGGATGACACCGAGATTGGAGGTGTGGCGGACAGCAAGGAAGACTATCAAAGTTTGCAGTGGGATCTGGTCCAGGTGGGAAAATGGCAGATGGAATTTAATGCAGACAAGTGTGGAGTGTTGCACTTTGGGACGACCAACCAGCAAAGGTCTCACACAGTGAGCAGGAAGGGACGGAGGAGTGCGGTAGAACAAAATGATCTGGGAATACAGGTCCATAATTCATTGAAAGTGGCGTCACAGGTAGATACGGTCACAAAGAAAACTTTTGGCGTATTGGCCTTCATAAATCAAAGTATTGAGTACAGGAGATGGGATGTTATGTTGAAGTTGTATAAGACTTTGGTGAGACCTAATTCGGAGTATTGTGTGCAGTTTTGGTTACCTTCCTACAGGAAAGATGTAAATAAGATTGAAAATGTACAGAGAAAATTTACAAGGATGTTGCTGGGACTGGAGGACATAAATTATAAGAAAAGATTGAATAGATTAGAACTTTATTCTTTAGAATGTAAAAGATTGAGGGGAGATTTGATAGAGGTATACAAAATTATGAGGGGTATTGATAGGGTAAATGCAAGCAGGCTTTTTCCACTGAGGTTGGGTGGGACTACAACTAGAGGAGTTCAGGTGAAAGACGAAAAGTTTAAGGGGAACATGAGGGTAAACTTCTTCACTCAGAGGGTAGTGAGAATGTAGAACGAGCTACCAGTATAAGTGCTGGATGTGATTTTGATTAAAGTTTTTAAGAGAAGTTTGGATAGGTATGGGGGGCGGGGGTATAGTCCAGGTGCAGGTCAATGGGACGACACAGTTTACATGGTTCAGCACAGACTGGATGCACCAAAAGTCCTGTTTCCATGCTGTAGTTATCTGTAGCTCTATAAATGATAATTTCACTTAGGCAGGAAGGAAGAGTGAATAAAGAGAAGGCAGGTAGAATACAGCATTAGCAAGTATGGGGCTGTACACGTTGATAGAAGAATAAAGGTATAGACTATTTTCTAAATGGGGAGAGAATTCAGATTTTGGAGTTGTAAAAGAACTTGGGCATCCTTGTTCAGGATTCCCTCAAGATTAATGTGATAAAGAAGGAAAATGTGATGTTGGCATTAAGTTCAAGAAAACTAAAATAAAAAAGGATGGGCTACTGAGGCTTTAAAAAGTGTTGGTTAGACTGCATTTGGAATATTGTGAGAAATTTTGGGCTCCGTGTTTAGGGTAGGATGTGATGGCCCATGTGGGGGTTCAGAGGAGCTTCACAAAAATGTCTGTGGAATGAAAGCTTAATGTGTGAGAAACATTTGACGTCTTTGGGCCTGTAGTCAGTGCAGTTCAGAAGAATGGGGGGAAGGAAACTTCATTGAAATCCCTTTCTGAAAGTCACGGATAAAACAGATTTGGAGAGGACACCTCCATTAGTGGGAGAGTCAGGGATCCGAGGATACAGCCTCAAAATAAAGGGTGTCTCTTTAAAATTGGGTTGAGAAATTTCTTCAACCAGAGCAGAGGGTGGTGAATCTGTAGAATTTGTTGCTAGAGAGGACTGTGGATGCCAAGTCATTGAGTGTATTTAAGGCAATGATTCCTGGGTTCTTGATTTGTAAGGGGGTCAAGGGTTACGAGGAGAAGCCGGAAGAACCAGATCGAGAAAAAAAAACAGCCATAGAACAGACTTAATAGGCCAAATAGCCTAATTTTGTACCTACATCTTATGGATTTATGGTCCTGCCAAGTAGTAATTCAATGTGCTCAATCCTTAATACTCAGGCGATTGGCCTTGGAAATGAAAGGACTTTCGTCGATGCGTGTATAAAAGGCCCGCCTGGCACTCTTGAAATATAACTGAAGAGGCAAGTTTCACAGTTATTACCAACTGGGAACTTAATCAAAATAAGGGTCGTAAAGTTTCATGGTTAGTAAAGTCTGCACATTCTCCCTGTGACTGCTGAGGACCTCCACTCCCCCTCCCCGGTAGTCCGATTTCCTTTCACTCAGGTTGGTGGGTTAACTGACTACAGTATTGTAAAATTACCGCTGGGTTGCAGCTGGGGTTTAGAATCTGGGAAACCGTTGATGGGGATGAGGGGGAAGAATAAATCAAAGGATTCACGTCGGAGTGGTGAAAGAGGGTGCATGGTGATTGGTATACTGAATTAGTTCGTCACTTTACATTCCGTGGGATTTTGACCTAAGATGTTAACTGTTTTTCTTCTCTCTATAGATACTGCCTGTTACGAGTTTTCATTTTTTAAAAAAGACATTTATTAGCACTCTTATTGCTTAAAACCCAAGAATCAAAAACCAAGATTTTGACCTGTCGGAGCTCAACCAGCGTGCGGGATTTTAACTCCCGTCAGGACCAATGAAGGCTCACGGCTGCCTATTTTGCATACTAAGCCCCACCTGCTCCCGCAGGAGAAAGCGGTTGGCGGATGACGATGGAGAGGTCGTCATCACCGCTGTGGCGACTTCTGGCGGGAACTGGATCCTCCTCGTCATTCATAAAGTTCCGCCCATCTGCCGAGGGCGCTGGCGCTGCCCTCTCGTGTTCGGAAGTCGCTGCGATATTCTCACGGCCGGTGACGAGCTGAAGTAAGCCCCGCCTCTTGGCTAAATCCCGCCTCCTCGCACGCAGCGCCCTCCGGCGGCCGTGCGCGAACACTGTCCGTTACGTCACAGCGCGGCGCCGGCTGGTGAAGATGGCGGCGGCCGAGTGAGGCGAGAGACGCAGGTGGGCAGCACCGGAATCCTTCTTGCACTAACGGGCGGGTGGTACTGCGGATAGAGGAACGCGGCGGCGGCATATGGTGGGGGTAGTTAGGCGGCAGGCCTCCTCCGGAAACGTACCGGGACGAGGGCGCGGGGGGAGGGGGTTGGTACTAAGCGGTAGATCCGTTGGTCAGAGCCTGGACTCCGAACAAGGAGCAGGTCCTAGCACTCTAGAGCTGGAATTGTTCCGGGGTCTCAGGAAGGGTGTTTCACCCCGGGGCTCTGAGATTGAAGGTGTTCCGAGGTTCTATGGAGAGGGGGAAATAACCCCAGTGAGAGGGAAATCATCCCAGGAACCCAAGGTTGGAGCACACTTTGACTCCAGGTGAGTGTTTTCAGCCCAGTACCTGAACTGGGGCTTTGCCTGGATCCGCAGGTTGGATTCTTGCCCGGGACCTCAAGGTTGTGAAGACGACCCAGTTTGCGGATGTGCCCCTGCATCTTAGGGGTTGGCATTCTGACCAGGACCACGGATCTCTAGAGGAAGGGGTGTGTGGACGAATTTGTCCAGGGACATCTCATGTAGGGGTTTGTTCCACCATCCTATATCCTCCCCCAGCGCCCCTGTGTGTTTCTGGGAGGGGCCTGCCCCTGTGACCCCATTCCCCCATCCACAGGTGTGGGGGTTTGTTCTGGGCATATGCTTGAGGGACCAGTTTCATCCTGTGGCTCAGAGCTAAGGGCTTTGTTGGATGGTACAAGTGGTCAGGGAGGACTTGTCACTGGACCTCCAGATGTCTGTTTTCGTTTGTGGTCTTGACCCTGCCTCTTGATGGTGTGATCCTGATCTAGGACCCAGGATGACTGGGTGGGTGTTCAAACAAGGTCCTTGGTTGGCTTTTGAGGACAGCAAGCTGGCGGTGAGGTACCCAGGACCAAGCATTCCTCATGCTCTTTCCTTGTATTACAGGTCCTGTGGTTGGATTGGCATCATCCCAGGCAGGAGAGGCAGCTCCTGTCAATATAGACCCGTGCCTTGCTCTTAATCTCCGGTCTCTGTCGGGTTGGTCGTGTGGATCTATAGTGCTCCTTACAGTCTGTCGTTATCCTTGGCAACGGAAGCCTTGAGGAGGAACAGTCAACAGCGGCAGGTGGTGCAATGGCGCAGTTTCCAGGGCAGAATGCTCTTCCTGGGGTTCAGGTAACCGATGTCCAGTGAGAGTGTGTGCCAGGGACTTGTGACAATGTTTTGGGTTGAGGATGCTATCCCTAAAAGTGTTGGAAAAACAGAAAGGCAATATTGCTCAAGGTAGTTCTGCCAGTCAGCAAGATTACAGTTGATTAGAATGACATTTATTTTCACTCTTATTTATAAGGCTCGGGTGCAGAATGAGGCCATGCGGCCCATCAAGTAAGCGCCACCTTTCGATCACGGCTGATCTATTTTCCCTCTTAGTCCCGTCCTTCCTGTAAGCTTTGATGTCCTTATTAATCAAGATCCAATCAATCTGCTTTAAATATACCCAGTGACTTGGCTTCTACCTGCATCTGTGGTAATGAATACCATGGATTCACCACCCTCTGGCTAAAGAAATTCCTCTTCAGCAACGCGCACAAAATGCTGGAGAAACTCAGCAGGTCAGGCAGCATCTATGGAGATGAATAAAGAGTCTGTATTTTGGTCTGAGGCTCTTCTTCAGGACAGGAAATGAAAGGGGAAAGATACCAGAATTAAAAGGTGGGATGAAGGGAGGGAGGGCGTGCTAGAAGGTGATAAAAGCCAGGTGGGTGGGAAAGACAAAGGGCTGACAAGGAAGGGATCCGATGGGAGAGGAGCGTGGACCATGGGAGAAAGGGAAGAAGGAATGGCACGAGGGGAGCTGATGGGGCAGGTGAGGAGAAGAGCTAAGAGACTGGAGTGGGGAATAGAAGCAAGGGGGAGGGGAAAAATTACTGGAAGGACAAATTGATTTTCATGCCCTCAGGTTGGAGACTACCTAGATAGAATATGAGATGTTGCTCCTCTATCTGAGTGTAGCCATTGACCAATATGTCAGAACAGGAGTAAGGTTAGGAATTAAAATGGATTGTCACTGGGAAATTCCGCTTTTGGTGGATAAAGTGGAGGTGCTCGACAAAGCATTCTCCCAAAGTGTGTTGGATTTGTCCTCATCTCCGTTCTAAACAGGAGTCCTTCTATTTTGAGGCTGTGCTATCTGTTCTAACTCTCCCAACTACTGGAAACATCTTCTTCACATCCACTATATTTAGGCCTTATATGAGGTGAAGTGTGTTGTTTTGCAGCAGGAGTTCAGTGAAAAGACATAAAATTACTATAAAAAATTAATAAATGTTACAGGAAAGAGGTTGTTTTCATGGATGGTTCAGAAATTGGTTGCAGATGGAGCCGTGGTTTTTGAATCATTGAGTGTAAGTACCTCTTCTCTGATGTAGTAATGAGAAGAAGTCATGGCCTGGGTGGTGAGGTGCATTGATGCCTCTTAACGAAAACCCTCACATTTTCTATTGTTATCATTTGAAGTATGGTGTTTGAAATTCCCCACCTATGTGCAGCAACGTTTCCAATTTTAGGTCCAGCTTTAAGTTTAAGATTGCCCCAGGCTCACCAACCAGTGGAAGTAGTTGAGCAGTATTAGTTAAGTAAATAATCCTATCATTAGGCTCAGTCTCAGGACATGGCACTGCAGCAGGGAGGACGCTGTGTGAAGTTTTGCAGGCTTCCCCAGCTTTACTGGAGGCTAAAATAAATAACGTTCAAGCTCCTTCCGCTAACGTTTCTCTCCATCTTATCAGCAGTTATCATTACATAACTACCCTGATCACAATCTTGGGCAACAAACAAGATTTTGGAGGAACTTAGAGGGTCAGGCATCGGCTGCAGAGGGAAATGGGTAGTCATTGTTTCAGATTGAGACCCTTCATCTTCACAGATGCTTCCTGACTCCCCCCTGCCCCCCGAGTTCTTCCAACATCTTCAGAATCTTGTAACTCCTTGTCATGTTTGAGATGAGATTAGTTTCACCCCAGTTGGTGTCATCTTCAAGACCACCTTCTGATTGCATTTTGTTACTGACATCGTCCCTGCCGCGAGTCCTTCACTGAAGCAGTCATCCGTGCTTTTGATACACTGCACCTGACTATACCATAACCTGATTAGGCAGTTCTGTATTACTGACCGTTATGCCGTTGACGTTTATAGCAGTAAAGAAGGTCCTTCATCTTTGTTGCACACAGCTATAGAAGGATTCTTCATTGCTGTTTCTGTAACTTTTTTTTGAGCTGAACCCCCAAACCTGGAGGAATGGTGGACCACTCTTACTCTGGCCTCTACCCTTTGACTGGATGCCCTTACCAAGAGCCAAAGCATAAACTCTTACTCCAGCTAACATAGCCTTCTGGGTCATTGAGGCACACAAGCCTCCAAACCCTACGACAAAGTTATGGTCCTCTTGAGGTTCACTTGTTCTCCTCTATCTAAATTTAGTCCTCCTCTACTAGGAAATCAGCTGAGCGACAGGAGCTGGGTAGATACTCCCATTGAAATATTTGACCAGAGAATTCTTGCAGGGATCTGTGCTGAGGCCCTAATTGTTCACTGTAATTCAGGAAATGACTTGAATATTTCTTCATGTCAGTGAATAGGGAAGTGTTAAACTGCTACGAAATGTAATATCTTGTGAAAGAAGGCAAAACTGCTAGACGAATTTCAATATAAGCAAATAACATGTCGTGCAGGTTGTACCAGAAGAACCGTAGAACAAATTACTTTTTTAATGGTGAGACCCCAGAAGCAGAGGTGAAAAAGGACTTGGATTCCATGTACACAGTTCCTCAAAAGATGGTGGCTGATGATGGAAATCAAATAGGAAGTTTAATGGATTGCTGCTTGGTATATCTAGAGCAGAACGAGATGGATGTGATGCTACAGATGTACAGAGCCCTGGTTAGACCATACCAGGATTTCTCTGTGCATTTCTGACACAGTGTACCTTCAGGATTTGTGGTTATGTCATGTAGATTCTCTGGAAAGATAGTGCTCGTCAAGGGTTGAATTACAAGGTGAGGTCAAGATAATTAGGATTGCCTTTGCCAGAAGTTAGAAGGACAGGTGCTGATTTAATTAAAGTTTCCAAGATTTTAAAAGGAACTGGTCAGGGAGAGAGAGTTTCAGTAGGTTAGGCAGAAATTTGCAATTTTATCATAAATGGTAGCTCATGTTCAGTTAAACAATGAAGCTGAGAGCAATAACCTGCAATATTAAGGACATGGGGCAGTTGGGGGGTGAAGGGGATTGGCTTACAGAGCAGTCATGCTTTAATTCAAGGCACAACATGAGGGTCAAAGTAGCTGTCTGTTCTTGATCTTTTGTGCCTGACCTGCAACCTATCAAGATCTGTGTTTCTCCAAATCTGGCCTTTATCAGTTATCAGCTGCCTTTGTCTGCGTCTCTGACATGCCTTTCCCAAACCTCCCTGAAAATGCTTCTCAGGACATGTGACTCTGGCCAAGCTTTTAGACACCTCCCTTCACGTTTGCTTTTCTTCCCAAGTAGCTCCTTGGACATTCAGCTGCATCGTCGTCATCATTATGTACCATGTTCAATGAGATTGTTCTGGACAATTTTTTTCTACAGATGTGGTTTGCCATTGCCGCCTTCTGGGCAGTGTCTTTACAAGATGGGTGACCCCAGCCATTATCAATACTCTTCAGAGATTGTCTGCCTGGGGTCAGTGGTCGCTTAACCGGGACTTGTGATATGCATCAGCTGCTCTTACGACCATCCGCCACCTTCTCCTATGGCTTCATGTGACCCTGAATAGTACCCAATAGTGGCCTGCAGGCTAGCAGAGGGAAGGAGCGCCTTGCACCTCCTTTGGTAGAGACGTATCTCCACCCCGCAACCCTACTGCATCAGAGGTGCTAGTTAAAGAGAAGTGGTTGTGCAGGTGTTGCTGTGTGGTGGAAGTCAAGGTTTAGGGATTTATTTGTCAACCAATTAATGACCTGTGAACATGAAATTATGAAGTGTTTTGAAAGAGTAACTGGTGGGACTGATTTTGCTGCAGAGGGAGGAGAGAGACGAGAAGACAGAATTCAAGATCATTGATAAAAGAATTGGTGGAGAGATAGAGTCCATGCTAACCAAGATGCTGACTTGAGCTTGTCCGTTTTACCTGCATTTGGCAAGCCTTTCCTATCCATATGCCTAATACAAATATCTTTCAGATGCAATTGTACTGGACACTACCTCTTCCTTTGGCAGCTTATTCCACCCACTCAGTACCCTCTGTTGTATCTCGGGTTCCCTTTAAATATTTCCTCTTTCATGTTAAACCTATGACCTCCAGGTTTAGATTCCCCTGCTCTGGAATAAAAGATTGTGACCATTCACCTTATCTGTGCTCATGATTTTACAAACTTTCATCCTCCTGTGCTCCAGGGAAAAATAAGTCCCAACTTCTCCTCGTAGCTCAAGCCCTCCAGTCTTGGCAACATTCTCATCAATTATTTCCTTCATAATGACATTCTTCCTACAGTTCAACGACCAGAACTTATGAGCAGATGTGACCCTTGTTTTACAGTGGATTGAAAAGCTGGAGCATGTAGATATTAAGGAAGAGGATGTGCTGAAACTTTTGGAAAGCATCAAGTTGGATAAGTCACCGGGACTGGACGAGATGTACCCCAGGCTACTGTGGGAGGTGAGGGAGGAGATTGCTGAGCCTCTGGCGATGATCTTTGCATCATCGATGGGGACGGGAGAGGTTCCAGAGGATTGGAGGGTTGCGGATGTTGTTCCTTTATTCAAGAAAGGGAGTAGAGCTAGCCCAGGAAATTATAGACCAATGAGTCTTACTTCAGTGTTTGGTAAGTTGATGGAGAAGATCCTGAGAGGCAGGATTTATGAACATTTGGAGAGGCATAATATGATTAGGAATAGTCAGCATGGCTTTGTGAAAGCCGGTTGTGCCTTATGAGCCTGATTGAATTTTTTGAGGAGTGACTAAACACATTGATGAAGGAAGAGCAGTAATGTAGTATATATGGATTTCAGCAAAGCATTTGATAAGGTACCCCGTGCAAGGCTTATTGAGAAAGTAAGGAGGCATGGGATCCAAGAGGACATTGCTTTGTGGATCCACAACTGGTTGCCAACAGAAGGCAAAGAGTAGTTGTAGGTGGGTCATATTCTGCATGTCAAGTCAAGTTTGTCATTTTGACCATAAGCTGCTGGTACAGTACACAGTAAAAGTGAAACAACCTTCCTCCAGGATCCTGGTGTTACATGAAACAACACAAAACTACACTAGACTATCTGAGACGGCACAAGGCTACACTAGACTATGTAAAACAACATAAAAACTGCACTAGACTACAGACCTGCACAGGACTACGTAAAGTGCACAAAACAGTGCGGGGCAGTACAATAATTAATAAACAAGACAATAGGCACAGTGGAGGACAAACTACAATATAATAATAAATGATGTAGTTGTCAGTCTAGACTCTGAGTATGGAGGAGTCTGATGGCTTGGGGGAAGAAACTGTTGCACAGTCTGGTCGTGAGAGCCTGAATGCTTCGTTACCTTTTGCCAGATGGCAGGAGGGAGAAGAGTTTGTATGAGGGGTGCGTGGGGTCCTTCACAATACTGTCAGCTTTGCGGGTGCAGCGTGTGGTGTAAATGTCTGTAATAGCAGGAAGAGAGACCCTGATGATCTTCTCAACTGACTTCACTATCCGCTGCAGGGTCTTGCGATCTGAGATGGTGCAATTTCCGAACCAGGCAGTGATGTAGCTGCTCAGGATGCTTTTGATACATCCTCTGTAGAATGTGGTGAGGATGGGGGGTGGGAGATGGACTTTTCTCAGCCTTTGCAGAAAGTAGAGATGCTGCTGGGCTTTCTTGGCTATGGAGCTGGTGTTGAGGGAGCAGGTGAGATTCTCCGCCAGGTGAACACCAAGAGATTTGGTTCTCTTAACAATCTCAAAGGAAGAGTCGTCGATGTTCAGCGGAGAGTGATCGCTCCGTGTCCTCCTGAAGTCAACAACCATCTCATTTGTTTTGTTCACATTCAGAGACAGGTTGTTGGCTCTGCACCAGTCTGTTAGCCGCCGCACCATCTCTCTGTATGCTGACTCATCATTCTTGCGAGACCCACCACGGTCATGTCATCGGCAAACTTGATGATGTGGTTCGAGCTGTGTGTTGCTGCACAGTCGTGGGTCAGCAGAGTGAACAGCAGTGGACTGAGCACACAGCCCTGGGGGGCCCCCGTGCTCATTTTGATGGTGTTGGAGATGCTGCTTCCGATCCCGACTGACTGACTGACTGAGTCAGGAAGTCTAGGATCCAGTTGCAGAGGGAGCTGTTCAGGCCCAGCAGTTTCAGCTTTCCAATCAGGTGCAGAGGAATGATTGTGTTGAATGCTGAACTGAAGTCTATGAACAGCATTCGAACGTACGTGTCTTTTTTATCCAGTTGGGTGAGGGCCAGGTGGGGGGTGGTGGCAATGGCGTCATTGGGACGATACGCGAACTGCAGGGGGTCCAGTGAGGGGGGCAGCAGGGTCTTTATGTGCCTCATAACGAGCCTCTTGAAACATTTCATGATGATGGATGTGAGTGCAACGGGACAGTAGTCGTTGACGCAGGACACTGAAGACTTCGGCATGGGGACGATGGTGGCAGCCTTGAAGCATGTAGGAACGACGGCGCTGCTCAGGGAGATGTTGAAGATGTCAATGAGAATCTCTGCTAGCTGGTCTGCACATCCTCTGAGCACTCTGCCAGGAGTATTGTCCAGTCCAGCAGCCTTCCGTGGGTTGACCCTGCATAGAGTTTTCCTCACATCGGCCATGGTAAGACACAGCACCTGGTCATTGGGAGGAGGAGTGGTTTTCCTCACCACCACGTCATTTTCCACCTTGAAACGAATGTAGAAGCTGTTCAACGCATCTGGGAGGGAGGCATCACCAGCACAGGCAGGTGGTGTTGTCCTGTAGTTGATGTCCTGAATGCCCTTCCACATGCGCCGCATGTCGCTGCTGTCCTGGGCATGTGCACACTTTGCCTCTCTGATGGCCCATGGAGGTTGGTGCCCAGTGGTGTGCCTCAGGGATCTGTTCTGGGATCCCTACTCTTCGTGATTTTTATAAATGACCTGGATGAGGAAGTGGAGGGATGGGTTAGTAAGTTTGCTGATGACACAAAGGTTGGGTGTGTTGTGGATAGTGTGGAGGGCTGTCAGAGTTTACCATGGGACATTGATAGGATGCATAACTGGGCTGAGAAGTGGTAGATGGAGTTCAACCCAGATAAGTGTGAGGTGGTTTATTTTGGTAGGTGAAATATGATGGCAGAATATAATATTGATGGTAAGACTCTTGGCTGTGTGGAGGATCAGAAGGATCTTGGGGTGAGAGTCCATAGGCCACTCAAAGCTGCAGCGCTGATTGACTCTGTGGTTAAGAAGGCATACGGTGTATTGGCCTTCATCAATCGTGGGATTGAGTTTAGGAGCCGAGAGGTAATGTTGCAGCTGGTCAGACCCCACTTGGAGTACTGTGCTCAGTTCTGGTCGCCTCACTATAGGAAGGATGTGGAAACCATAGACAGGGTGCAGAGGAGATTTACAAGGATGTTGCCTGGATGGGGGAGCATGCCTTATGAGAATAGGTTAAGTGAACACGGCCCTTTCTCCTTGGAGCGGCAGAGGATGAGAGGTGACCTGATAGAGGCGTATAAAATGATGAGAGGCATTGATCGTGTGGATAGTCAGAGGCTTTTTCTCAGGGCCGAAATGGCTAACATGAGAGGGCACAGTTTTAAGGTGCCTGGAAGTAGGTACAGAGGAGATGTTAGGGGTAAATTTTTTTATGCAGAGAGTGGTGAGTGTGTGGAATGGGCTGCTGGCAACAGTGGTTGAGGCATATACAATAGGGTCTTTTAAGAGACTCCTGGACAGGTACATGGAGCTTAGAAGAATAGAGGGCTATGGGTAACCCCAGGTAATTTCTAAAGTAAGGACATGTTTGACACAGCTTTGTGGGCCGAAGGGCCTGTATTGTGCTGTAGGTTTTCTATGTTATGCAATTACTTCTTTCCATTTAAAAAAAAACTACAAACAGATCTACTGGAATGGATAATTGATAAGGAAAAGTATCATGTTTTGGCACAAGTGCAGTGAGAGGAATTAACTGAAGTGTGCTTTCAGGGAACTAGCTCAGGTATGATGGGCTGAACATCTACTGTGATGGGCACACAAGTTAAATGGCACTGCTAACTTGTGTTTTCACTGCATAAATTAACAAGAGTTGTGAAGTCTATGCCTCTTTAGTCAAAATATGTGGAACAACCATTTTTGTCTCCATCTTGTGGTTGTCATGAGTGGTTTTGGTTTCCTGTGCTATGACACGGCTGGGCATCTCAGGCGATCAGCTTTTGATGTGCGTAGGTGATGCGCACTTGGCAGATACTGTTTGAATTGGCTGGAGCCAATTTGTTAAAGCCTGCTCTGTCAATTTTGTTTCTAATATTGTCCTTCATTAATTTAGTTCTAACCACAATGTTCACAATCAAATAATGTTCCTTAAAGAGTTTGGTAAGTTGTGTTTATATATGGTAGCAGTATTGCCGTGAACTAACTGTACAAATTTTAAAATTTTGAAGATTATCTTTATTTCTCACATGTACATCGAAAGGTACAATGAACCGTGTTGTTTACGTCGACGCCCAACATGGTTTGAGGATGTGCTCGGTACAGCCCACAAGTGTTGCCATAGCATGCCTGCAATTTACTAACCCTAACCCACACAGCTTTGGAATGTGGGAGGGAACCTGTGCCATCAATGGGGAGAACATGTAAACTCCTTGCAGACAACGGTGCAATTGAACTCGGGTGACTGGAGCTGTAATTTTGTTATGCTAACCGCTGCATTACTGTGCTGCCCAGATAGTGCATTTGTGCTGGATTGCAAAAATCCCAAGTATTTTGGGTGTCACTTGTACAATCTGATGAACCTGTAAAACTCCTGTATTAGAAATGTGTTTCAGAATAAAATTGACAACGAGAATGCCTGCGCAGTAAGCATTGGTGGCAAAATGTTACTGCAGGTTAATTTGACCTTGTGGTTATGTCACATCCGTCTGAAGTTAACTTCTCACAACCAGAGATATTGAATCTTTTTCTCCAGGAGTTAATTATATACTTGACTGCAGATGAATTCAAGCATGCAATTACACACCTCTTCCTTTTTATAGCCCTGCTATATGATACCTTTAACTATGAACTGGTCTCCTATGATCCAGCTTTTAATGATAAGGTAATGTGGTTTGCATTTCTGTAGTGCCTTTGACATCCTCAACTATGCTAAAGTGCTCTACAGTCATTGAAATGCAGCTATGGGTATTTTGTGAGGTGTAGCACTCATTTTGTGTACAGGTTCCTCCAACTGAAAATGTGATACAAATGGGATAATCTGCTGTTATGCCTGTTGATGGGTATGTATTTGTAAGACTCTGTCGACAAGCCCTAATTGTGGGCTAGCCAGGAATTCCCCTAAGCTTTATGACACAACAGTGATTCAATCCAACTGAGGATCCAAGAGAAGCATTCTTCAAATAGTAAATTAATTGATTATTGTCACATAATACAGTGAAAAACCTGCAGGTTAATTCAATGTATCAGTGCATTGAGGGAGTACAAGGTAAAGCAAGAAAGTGCAAGGTCGTAACAAGGTAGGCTCTGAATTCTAGAATCCATCTTATTGTATGAGGGAACTGTTCAATAGGCATCTAACAGTGGCTAGGAGCTGTTCTTGAACCAAGTGGTAAATGCTTTCAGCCTCATTTACGAGATGAGACATGGGATCCAGTGAAACCTGTCTGTGTGGATTTAGCTGGAGCGTATGCTGCCTGGAGGTTGGTGGCCAGTGGTGTTCCACAGAGATACGTTCAGGGAACTCTGCCCTTTGTGATTTTTGTAAGTGACTTGGATGGGCAAGTGGAAGGGTGGGTTAGTAAATTCGCAGATGACACAGGGTGGTGGTCTTGTGGAGAGTGTAGAAGGTTGTTACAATGGTTCATTGATAGGATGCAGAACTGGGCAGAGAAGTGGCAGATTAGTTCGATTTCGGAAAAGTGTGAAGTGATTCACTTTGGAAGATTAAACTTGACGTCTGGTTGCAGGGTTTATGACAGGGTTCTTAGCAGTGTTGGGGAACAGAGAGATCTCGGGTTCACTTCCATTGGTCCCTCAAAGATGCTGCTCAAGTTGATAGGGTTGAGGGTTTGAGTTCAAGAGCCATGAGGTAAAATTGAATCTTTATAAAACGCCTTTTATGCTCACTTTGAAAAAGAGAATAAAGCTACATCTATGAGGATCCCTGCAGCACCCGGTGACCCTGTGATCTCTGTCTCGGAGGCTGACATCAGGCCGTCTTTCAGGAAGGGTGAGAAGTGTCAAGCCCTAATGGTGTACCTGGTAAGGCTCTGAAAATTTCTGCCAACCGATTGGCAGGAGTGTTGAGAGACATTTTCAGTCTCTTGCTGCTGCAGTCAGAAGTTCCCACCTGGTTCAGAAGGGCAACAATTATACCAGTACCCAAGAAGAACGGAGTGAGCTGCCTTAATGACTGTCGTTCAGTAGCTCTCACACCTATGGTGATAAGTGCTTTGAGAGGTTGTTCGTGGCTAGAAACAGCAAGGACCTGGACGCATTACAATTTATGGTGGATGCAATCTCATCGATTCTCCACACGGCTTTGGATCACCAGGATAATACAAATACCCATGTCAGGATACTGTTTACTGTCTAAAGCTCAGTGTTTAACACCATTATTCCTACAGTCCTGATTGAAAAGATACAGGACCTGGCCTCTGTACCTCCCTCTGCAACTAGACCATCTAACTTATCAGAAGATCACAATCTGTGTGGATTGGTAATAAGAAACGAGAAAATTTGCAAATGCTGGAGGAACTTTTTTTTCTTTTAAGGCTATCTTTTTTTTCGTAATTTATTTTTTATTGAATTTCATCATCATGGCATTCATAGCAAGAGGATTCGAGTACAGGAGCAGGGAGGTACTACTGCAGTTGTACAAGGCCTCGGTGAGACCACACCTGGAGTATTGTGTGCAGTTTTAGTCCCCTAATCTGAGGAAAGACATCTTTGCCATAGAGGGAATACAAAGAAGTTTCACCAGATTGATTCCTGGGATGGCAGGACTTTCATATGATGAAAGACTGGATCGACTAGGCTTATATTCGTTGGAATTTAGAAGATTGAGGGGCCATCTTATCGAAACGTATAAAATCCTAAAGGGATTGGACAGGCTAGATGCAGGAAGATTGTTCCCGATGTTGGGGAAGTCCAGAATGAGGGGTCACAGTTTGAGGATAAAGGGGAAGCCTTTTAGGACCGAGATGAGGAAAAACTTCTTCACACAGAGAGTGGTGAATCTGTGGAATTCTCTGCCACAGGAAACAGTTTTAAAGAAAGGGGCTTCCCTTCCTCCACTATCAACTCTGCTCTTAAACGCATCTCCCCCATTTCACGTACATCTGCTCTCACTCCATCCTCCCACCACCCCACTAGGAATAGGGTTCCCCTGGTCCTCACCTACCACCCCACCAGCCTCCGGGTCCAACATATTATTCTCCGTAACTTCCGCCACCTCCAACGGGATCCCACCACTAAGCACATCTTTCCCTCCCCACCTCTGTCTGCATTCCACAGGGATCGCTCCCTACACAACTCCCTTGTCCATTCGTCCCCCCCATCCCTCCCCACTGATCTCCCTCCTGGCACTTATCCGTGTAAGCGGAACAAGTGCTACACATGCCCTTACACTTCCTCCCTTACCACCATTCAGGGCCCCAAACAGTCCTTCCAGGTGAGGCACATCACTTCACCTGTGAGTCGACTGGGGTGATATACTGCGTCCGGTGCTCCCGATGTGGCCTTTTATATATTGGTGAGACCCGACGCAGACTGGGAGACCGCTTTGCTGAACATCTACGCTCTGTCCGCCAGAGAAAGCAGGATCTCCCAGTGGCCACACATTTTAATTCCACATCCCATTCCCATTCTGACATGTCTATCCACGGCCTCCTCTACTGTAAAGATGAAGCCACACTCAGGTTGGAGGAACAACACCTTATATTCCGCCTGGGTAGCCTCCAACCTGATGGCATGAACATCGACTTCTCTAACTTCCGCTAAGGCCCCACCTCCCCCTCGTACCCCATCTGTTACTCATTTTTATGCACACATTCTTTCTCTCACTCTCCTTTTCCTCCCTCTGTCCCTCTGAGTATACCTTTTGCCCATCCTCTGGGTCACCCCCCCCCTTGTCTTTCTTCCCGGACCTCCTGTCCCATGATCCTCTCGTATCCCCTTTTGCCTATCACCTGTCCAGCTCTCGGCTCTATCCCTCCCCCTCCTGTCTTCTCCTATCATTTTGCATCTCCCCCTCCCCCTCCAGCTTTCAAATCCCTTACTCACTCTTCCTTCAGTTAGTCCTGACGAAGGGTCTCGGCCTGAAACGTCGACTGCGCCTCTTCCTATAGATGCTGCTTGGCCTGCTGCGTTCACCAGCAACTTTGATGTATGTTGCTTAAAGTGACCTTTAACTACTTTGAATGGGACACTTTCCAAAAAACCCCACGTGTAGTCGTTGGAGAGAGGCACAAAGTCTCTTTTTGTCCAATTGATGGAGTATCCTGATAGCCTGCCAAAAGAGGTGATTAAATCTAGAAAAAGAGGGACTGACTTCTCTGAGTTTTGTAAGTAGAATATCACATTGTCAGCATCTAAACTAATAAGTGTTTCAATACTTCCCACTTTCAAACCCAGAATATTTGGGTGACTTATTTTTAGGACAAGGGGCTCCACTGCGATGGCAAAAAGGACCGGCGAGAAAGGGCACCCCCGCTAGACTGGATGGTGTAGGGGAAACAGAGTTGAATTGTCATCGTTAGTTTAAATAGAACACATTGGGCTGGCGTATATCAGTTTTACCCAAGCCAAGATACAAATGACTCGCCGAACCCAAACCTGTTCAAACATGTAAAGCCACTCAATCTGGTCAAAAGCCTTCTGTGCATCAAGGGATAAAATTCCTGCCCCACTAGCTTTCCCATGATCAGCATATATGGTATTAAGGAGGCAGCTGACATTGGAAACAGAGAACCTATCCGGGACAAATCCTGTCTGATCAGGATGAATGATAGATGACAAATGCTTATTTGGTCAGTTAGCCAGCATTTTAGTAATTACCTTTCTATCGAAATTCTGAAGTGCAGTGGGCCTATAGCTGGCCAGGTCTGTTTCCTCTTTACCTTTCTTTAAAATGAGAGAAATGTTAGCCTCGTACAATGTTCTAGGCAAGGCTTTATCTCTCTTAGAGCAAGATATCATTCTGAGGAGAAGTGGGGCAAGGATATCACAGAATTTCTTATAAAATTCACAGCCAAATCCATCTGGCCCAGCAGCCTTGCCGGACGGAAATGATTTAATGGCAGAAGTTATTTCTTCCAATGTGAAGTCAGAATCTAGTTCCTCCCTAGTAGCGTCACTAAGTTTTGGCATTACAAAAGAATTAATGAAGTCATTCAAATCAGATTGAGTGGCATTACATTTAGAAGTGTAGAGTTCACTGTGCAATTCTTTAAAACAGTCATTCATCTCCTTGGGGTTAGTTAACAGGGTACCCGCCCTCGATCTAACACAATGAATTGACCTTAGGGCCTGGGTGCCCCTGAGCTGCCGTGCCAGGAGCCCCTCAGGCTTGTCCCCCATTTCGAAATGCTTTTGTCTTAATTTTAAGAGGAGGTTATTTATTTGACTACCCAAGATACAATTGTACTCATATTTAAGCTTCATTATTTTATTATAGTCGTCAGAGGATTTCAAAGCCTGGTATGTTGCTTTGAAGGTTGGGAGAGTATTCTCAATCTCTAATAATCGCCCTTCTCTCTCCCTCTTAGCAGTGGATTCATATAAAATTATATACCCACGAATTACAACTTTTAATGTCTCCCAGAGTGTGGAACCTGATACCTCGCCATTATCGTTAATTTCTATAAAATCTTTTAATCTGGTGGTGATATATTCTATAAATTTCTTATCAGCGAGTAGGGAGGGGTTAAAACACCAGGAATAGATTTGTTTGGAAAGGGAGGGATTTAGGGACATTGTCAAGGGGCTATGGTCAGAAATTAATCTATTATGATATTTTGTATTGGTAACACGAGATATTAAATGAGAGTCAACCAAAAAATAGTCTATTCTACTATAAGATTTATGAACGTGAGAATAATAAGAATAGTCCTTGTCAGTTGAACTCACCAAATATCTATTAAATTCCTAGATCTAATCAAATTATTTAGGACCTGCACTGATACGATATTTGAGGGTGGGTGGGAGGACAATCTATCTAAGTATGGATTTAGGTAGCAATTCAAGTCACTGCCGATTATTATATTTGAATTACTGGCATCCGGAAGTAAATCAAAAACTTTCCCAAAAAAATTTGGCTCATCTGTGTTTGGAGCATAAATATTAAGGAAGGTTAGCAGAAACAAATTAATGGTGCCAGAAATCATAATAAACCTGCTGAGAGGATCTGTGGTCATGGAAGTGAGTTGAAATGGAATATTTTTCTTAAAGGAGATAGCCACACCACGGGCATGAGAAGTAAATAGTGACTGGTAAACCTGCGATATCCAGCTAGATCTCAATCTGCGTTGCTCAGTTACTTTGATATGGGTTTCCTGTAGAAAAATCACATCTGCAGATAGAGATTTGAGATGTCTAAAACGTTTATTCCTCTTAACGACATGACCAAGGCCCTTAACATTCCACGAGACTATTGTAATATCTTTACCTCCCAGCTGCGTTCTACCGCAAGACCTCTGCATATGAGAATAAAAAAGAGATTAATAGAGTTGAGCACAAACATAGTAAACAATGCAAAATAACTGGCAGCCTCATAAGAACACAACATACATACAAAAAAAAACGTCTGAGCTATAAACAAGAACCCACCCCCCTTCGTGTCTCCCTAAACCGGACACATAGTTCCCCATTTCCATCCCAAAAGGAGTTGCTGGGCAGGCAACTAACATTACACAATTATCACAAACCCCCTCTCTGAGAAAATTTATAACACAAATTATATGATACCATTAAACAAATGCTATTAGGACTGGGGAGAAATTATCCAATGTCCGCACCTGAAGCTGAACATTCATGACACCAACTCAGATTTAACTCTTACAATAACAAAAATATTTAGAACTTTCTCTGCAATTAAATCCCAGTGCTGCATACAGCATTGCAAAACTACATATAGCAAGCAGGTCCCTCCCCTTATCCCAGCATGAAAACTGGCACAAATATAAGCTGAATAAACAGTGTCAGTTTATCTACTCCCTTTTGCGTCCTTTCCAAGAATTATGCTGCTTCTATCGGGTCGTCATATACTTTAGGCGCTCTTCCATCTTGATGATAAATATAGAGCCTAGCTGGATACCGCAGGGTGTGCTTGATTCCTTCGTCATGCAGTTTGTAGTGCATCACGAAAGGCACGACGTTGAGTCATCACCTCATTAGTATAGTCCGGGAAGATCAAGACCTTAATTTCCTTGTACTCCATGGGTTGTAGTCTGCTGCGGCGCAAGGTCAGCGGTTTCACTCGAAAGTGATGGATACGTGCCAAGATGGTGCGTGGCTTAGCAGCGGCAGCCGGCTTTGACTGGAGAGAGCGATATGCGTGATGGACGTTAACTGGGTACGGGACATGCTCTTGCCCGAGCAACTTGGGAATCAGTCTGGAAACAAATTCAGTAGGTTTACCATCCTCCTCGCCCTCTTGTTTCCCTACAATCTTAATATTATGGCTCAGGGATCGAGCCTCGAAGTCATGCACTTTAGCTTCAAGCTGGCTATTTTGTCTCATTAGCTCTGAATTCAATTAGCTTCAAGCTCTTGCACGCGTGCTTCAAGGTTGCTCGTGGTTAGTTCTTGATTAGCCACACGGGCTTGTAAGTCAGCCAATGAGGCCACAAGCATCTGAAACTTGGTCTCAGAAACATCAAAGACATCGTTAATGACACGCAGAACTGACTCAGAAGTCTTCTGACCTAATTCCTTGCACATGGCGTAAGTTTTATCTGGTGGTATCTCAGACGCGGAGAAGTTCTTTACCGACCCGTTGTTAACACTAACTTTGGTAGTTTGGCAGTCGGTGGTCTTGGCTTTATTTGCCTTTGGCATTGTCAAACTTTTCCAGAAATTTAGTTTACACATACACTGTTGGCCTATGAATGAATAAAACATGGTATAATAGTAATTTTATCGAGGCCTCAAGAGAGGAGCACTGACCAAGCACATCCAATCCATACGCATGCGCACTAGCGCCCCCACACTTATTTTATTTAACTGTGTGACATACCTACATATACTTACTGTAATTCACAGCTTTTCCCTGTATTATCATGTATTGCGGTGTACTGTTGCCACAAAGTGAACAAATGTCATAACATATGCCAGTGATATTAAACCTGACTCTGATTCTGATTCTGAAACTCTGATTAGCCCAGACTTGGAATTTTGTGTTCTGGTTCAGTGGAGATTTGTACGGAGATGCTGCTTGAATTGGAGAGCGTACCTTTTGAGGATTGGTTGAGTGACTTAGGGCTATTCTCTTTGAAGCGAAGAGGATGAGAGGTGACTTAATAGAGATACACAAGATGATAAGAGGGATAGATAGTTTGGACGGCCCAGGGTGGAAATGGTTAATAAGGGCATAATTTTAAGGTGATTGTGGCGGGAGTAGATGTCCAAGGTAAGACTTGAACATAGAGGATGGTAGATACGTGAAATTCACTGTCAAAGGTATTGGCCAAGGCAGATACAGTATATCAGGGCATTTTAGATACATGCATGACAAATGAAGGATTATGTGGGAGGGAAGTGTTAAATTGTCTGTTGAGATGACCGGCTGGATGTACTCGTGAAGGAGATAAACAATAACAATGCAATGACCAAGGTAGGAGGACACTTGCGTAGAAAGAGGTTCTTTTGAGTCAGCTCTGTGCTGGTAACATAGCACTATGGCTGAAAGACTTTAAAAGCAAAGAATTCGTTAACAACTCATCCAGATGAAATGCTTTATTGTGCGATCTGCAATCCTTTTGATTTCTGAACGGAGCCTGCATTCTGGTGCTGCACATGTCACTAAGACTCCCTTGTGTTGTCTCTGTGCCTGATTCACCTCCTCTCTTTCCATCACAGGTATTTGTGATCTTTGACTTGTTCTTCCTGTTCCCAGTTCCCACTGCCACACTCAGTATGAAGTTAATTTATTCCTAATGCTCTGCTGCCCGGCCCACAGTAAATCAAGCCCTGTGCTACTGCCATCCTTGACAAACCTTCATCGTTCAGACTTCTGCAAGGTTGAGGGAGAAAACTAACAATTCTATTCTTCTGGCTGTATGCCAAATTTTATATTTGGCCTTTAGATGGGAGAGAAAATAACTAACAATGTTACATTTTAAATTGTGATATTTTACACCTGCACTGAGAAGGCGATTCAGAGATAGCATACATAGGAATTTAAATTATTATTGTCACATGTACCAAGTTACAATAGAAAAACTTGTCTTGCATGCAGTTCATACAGATCAGTTAATTGTAACTACACTGAAGTGGTACAAGATTTAAAAAAAACCCTACAGAATAGTGTTACAGTTAAAGAGAAAGAACAGTACAGTTTTAAGAAAAACTTTTAAAAGATTAGCTTTATCACGTGTATTGAAACATGGTTTTGTGTCCTAAGGTGTGCTGGTGTGGTGGGGGAGGGGTAAGTGGCACGGCCACACTTCACTAAGTTCCTTACCCGTGCGTCTTGCAGAAGTGAAACGAGGCCAGAGCATCCAGAAGAAACTCATATGGTCAAAAGAGAATGTACAGACTCTTTACAGGCAGCTGGCACTGTAAAGCATTACCCTAACTGCTATGCCAGCATGCTGCTAGCATGCCCTCTGATATTTAACACAATAAAATATCCCATGGCTCTCCACTAAAGTTTTACCAATTAAAATTTGATTCCGTCCTAGCAAACCATTCACCAAAAATTCAAAGGAGTATGCTTCAAAAAAGGTTGTCTTCATGGGAAAAGAGGCCACAAGGTTTAGTGATTAAATTCACCGAGGCATAGAGCCTTGGCAGCTAAAACTAATGACCAATAAAAATTGAGGCCAGAATTAGAGGACTACCACTTTAGAAAAGTCTTTGCTTTAACTCTGCTGTTCATGTGTTGCACAGCCCTGCGTTCTATAAATGATTTGTTAAATTTGGCATCATGCCTGGCAAGGCCTGTGTGGGCTGAAGGGCCTGTTTCTGTGCTCCACTGTTCTATTTTCTAACATCTGTAATGGACGTTAAAACTCCATGCAGAGTTTTTACTTTTAAGTGAGTCAACAATTTGTGTTAATGGAAACGGGGCAACTGTTTGTAAGTGAAGTTCAAAGTAAATTTATTATCAAAGTACATATATGTCATCATACATAACCTTGAGATTCATTGTCTTGACTTATTCATTGTCCTATTCATACTCATATTATTCTGTGGAATAATAACCAGAACAGAATCAGTGAAAGACTGCACCAACTTGGGCATTCAACTATTGTGCAAAAGACAACAAACTGTGCTAATACAAAAAGAAAGAAATAATAATAAATAAATAAGCAATAAATATCGAGAATATGAGATGAAGAATCCTTGTAAGTGAGTCCATAGGCTTTGGAAACGTTTCAATTATGGAGCAAATGAAGTTATCCCCTTTGGCTCAAGAGCCTGATGGTTGAGGGGTAGTAACTATTCCTGAACTTGGTGGTGTGAATCCTGAATCTCCTGTGCCACCTTCCTGATGGCAGCAGTGAGAAGAGAGCATGTCCTGGGTGTTGGGGGACCCTGATGATGGATGCTGCTTTCCTGCGACAGCATTTCACGCTGATGTGCTCAGTGGTGGAGAGGGCTTTATCTGTGATGGACTGGGCCATATCCACTGCTTTCTGTAGGATTTTCCACATAATGGCATTGGTGTTTCCATGCCAAGTTTTGATGCTGCCAGTTATATACTTTCCACTACATATCTGTAGAAGTTTGTCAAAGTTTTAGATGTCATGCTGTGCTGTTGTAAATTTTATCCGGTGCAAGATGATACAAGAGGGATCTAGTTGCAACTGTTTTGTACTTATGAGATACTCAAAGGGAAAATGGGTCTTGCATGCACCTATATTCAGAAAAAACGTTCTCAGTGCCTTGTGAAGTTTTCAATATTTAACATTTTGCATTGTGAACATGGAATGCAATCTTTGAATTTTGCTAAGTAGAACCAGATTTTGGGCACTAGAGCATTCTTGCATCCTTTTACTGGATCAGTAAAATTCCACAATGCTAAATAGAAGTCATGCTTCAAAACAAAGATGCATGGCTTAAAGATTTGAGCTGGGTTCTCTTGAACGAGGCTTCCTTCCTAGCATAATATGCTGTGGAGAAATGGGTTAATTTCTAAAATATTTGAACTTGATGCTTAATTGGTAACATTTTGTATTCAATTTCACCATGGAGCACCTCGTAAACTGCGCCAGCGCTTCCCCTACGATTTGGTTTAGGAATAAATACTTCCTGTTACATGTGGTGAGATCGGACGGCATGTAAAATCGCATGGTCCCACAAATACAGCATTAAACAGACATTGCTGCATTCTTCCAAAAGTCCATTGTGGGCGGCGTGTGTGTGTGTTTATTTATATATATATATACACACATGCAGGGGTAAAATTAGCCGATAGTGTTATTACCAATTACAGTGTAGCTGTGCAGTGCACTGTGATCTGTGCGCTGTATTTCTATCAACACAAATCCCAAGATCTCTGGACATCTTTCACTTCATGATGTGTTTGGAATTAAGTCTTGGATTCATAGACCACAAACAAGTACCCAAATATGCTAATATTTAATTGTTCAAACTGATAATTCATAAGACCATAAGATATCGGAGCAGATTTGGGCCGGCTAGGTCAGCTCCATCATTCAATCGTGGCTGATTTCTTTTAACCCAATTCTCCCACCGTCTGTCTGTAACCCTTAATCCCCTTACCAGTCATAAACCTATCAATCTCTGCCTTAAATACACCCAATGGCTTGGTTTCCTCAGCTCTCTGTGGCAAGGAATTCCATAGATTCACCACCCTCTGGCTGAAATCCCCTCTTCTCTCAGTTTTAAGGGAATATCCCTTTATTCTGAGGCTATGGCTGAGAAAAGTACTGAGGATCCTACTGATGAAATATTCTCACTGTGTCTACTCTATCGAGGCCTTCCAGTACACAGTAGATTTCAATGAGATTCCCCTCATCCTTCTGAACTCCATTGAGCACAGACCCAGCCACATCATACATTAAACTTTTCATTCCCATGATCATCCTTGTGCACCTGCTCTGGACTCTCCACTGCCAGCACATCCTTCCATAAATACATTAAGTAAATTCTGCCAGCTGGAACCTTTAGGAAATATAAGTATTGATGCACAATTGGTGGCTTCTGGTCATCCCAGTTGCCATCCCAATCAGAAGTATGCTCTTTGCTGTATTGTGTAGAACACAGCCCAATCAAGTTTAATATCACTGACATACAGTATGCCGTGAATTTTTTTTTTGCAGCAGTACAGTGCAAAACATAAAATGCTATAAATTACAATAAGAAATCTAAATAAAAAATTATATTAGTGAAAAAAGAGAGTAAAAAGAATGAGAAAGTGTTCAAGAATAGTTGTGAATAGTGTGGCAGCATTCAAGGCTGTATAAAGAGCCAGTGAGATTTCATCCGCCTATTGCAGCCAGCAAAGTCGGTCATCAGTGAGGCTACTACGGCGGAGAACTCCCCTCTTCTTGTATCGCTGTGTGGGGCATTTTGTATCCACGTGAGAAAAGTGCTGAGGCCTTGGTTTAGTGGTTAATTTAAAAGTTGCGCCACTGACAGTGCAGCACTCTGAACTGCATTGGAGTATCAGCCTAGAGCCTGAAGTGGAACATGAACACACAATCTGCTGACCAGAAGCGGAATAGTGTTGGCCGAGCAGCGGCGGAAACAAAACAAAGAGTGAAATTTAGATTGTTGCCAACGTGATCAATGAAGACTTTGATTCTTTGGCACAGCAATAATTGTGGAATAAAGATATAATATGCACATGTTTGGATCATGTGCAGGCAGAAGGTGTTTAGTTTAATGTGCCATCATGTTTAGCAGAGTCATCTTAGACCGAACAACCTGCTCCTGTGTTTTGCCCTTCTATATTGCTGAGTAGTGTGTAGCAGAAAGGAGATTTCATTCCGCTAGCTGGGTAAAGATTAAAATGGGTAAATATTCAAGCAGAATAGAGAGAATGTAAAATATAGGAAGGAGTGAAGGGGAGTAAATTGGTTTATTATTGTCAAATGCCTGAGGCACAGTGAAAAACTAGTTTTGCATTCCATCCAGATAGATAATTTAATTGCAGTAGTGCATTACAACTCTCACAAAATGTTGGAAGAACTCAGCAGGTCAGGCATCATTTATGGAGGGGAATAAACAGACAATGTTTCAGGCCGAGGTTCTTGGTCAAGGCTGGAATGAAAGGGGAAGGAAGCCCTATATAAGTTGGTGGAGTGAGGGGAAGGAATACAAGCTGACAGGTGAGACCAAGTGAGAGGGAAGATGGATGAAAAGCTGGGAGGGGGTAGATGGAAGGGGTAAAGGGCTGAAGAAGAAATGAACAACCTAGATTGAGTACTGCTTTGTCAAGCACCTTTGCTCTTACCACTGGTGCCCACCCATTTCATTTTGACTTGCCATTCCATTTTTGACCACTGCTGCCTCTATTACCACAATGAGGCCACACTCGGGTTGGAAGAGTAATACATCATATTCTGTCTGGGTCACCTCCAACCTGATGGCATGAACATTGATTTCTCCAACTTCCTGGTAATTACTTCCACCTCCCCTTTTCTCTTTTTACATTCCACATTCAGGTTACCCTCTAACCTCTTCTCTTTTCATCACCTCCCCACCACATCCATCTGATTACCCTCCTTCCCTTTTTTCCATGGTTCACTGTCCTGATAGCCATGATAGTTTATTCATTCTTCTTCAGCCCTTTACCTCACCTCCCAGCTTCTTACTTCATCCTCACCCACCCTCCTCCCCCTCACCTGTTTGTAGTCCTTACCCCCACCCACTTTATTATGCTGAATTCCATCCCCTTCCTTTCCAGTCTTGATGAAGGGTCTAGGCCCGAAACATTTATTCCCCTCCATAGACGCTGCCTGATTTGCTGAGTTCCTCCAGCATTTTGTGTTGCTCTGGATTTCCAGCTTCTGCAGAATCTCTTGTGTTTATACTAGTGCAGTACAAATATGGTGAAGGGAAAACTGGAAAGAAGAGTATGGTGATTGGGTGTGATGAAGAAAGGCTTAAAGGAAACATAGAAACATAGAAAATAGATGCAGGAGTAGGCCATTCGGCCCTTCGAGCCTGCACCGCCATTTATTATGATCATGGCTGATCCTCCAACTCAGAACCCCTCCCCAGCCTTCCCTCCATACCCCCTGACCCCCGTAGCCACAAGTGCCATATCTAACTCCCTCTTAAATATAGCCAATGAACTGGCCTCAACTGTTTCCTGTGGCAGAGAATTCCACAGATTCACCACTCTCTGTGTGAAGAAGTTTTTCCTAATCTGGGTCCTAAAAGGCTTCCCCTCTATCCTCAGACTGGCCCCTGGTTCTGGACTTCCCCAACATTGGGAACAATCTTCCTGCATCTAGCCTGTCCAATCCCTTTAGGATCTTATAAGTTTCAATCAGATCCCCCCCTCAATCTTCTAAATTCCAACGAGTACAAGCCCAGGAAGCTGGTTAGCTCTGGCTGTGATCTCTTGTAGTTTGTTTCAATGCTGTAATGTTAGACACTGAGGAAGATATCGGGTCTGCCCTGAGTTTCCAAATACCTTCATGGTGTTTGTTTAGAATGTTGGTACCAGTGTGTTACAAGAGAAATCTTGCTTTAAGGCTAAGTTTTAATACAGTTTACCACATTCCCTGTAGACTCAAAATACAAACCAGATGTATATTTAGGACAGGGCAAGTACAAGGCAACCTGCAATAAATTAAGTAAGCACATGAAAATGCCAAGTTCTCTGTCAGACTTTACAGTAATCCATGTGACAGCACTGTCCAACGTAATCAAGTTCTGCCCCACAGCATTTGCCGTTTGGGCAGGTCTGTGCATTTGATTTTAATGCTCATGCAGTTACGTTTCACATCATGGGGTGAAAGGTTTCTGTCATTCATAGGCAATGTTGCTAATAGTTTAAAAGAAAAATTGAACTGATGCTAGAAATCTGAAATAAAAACAAAGTGTTGGAGATGCTTAGATCATGCAACATCTCTAGGGAGAAAAATAGTGTTAACATTTTAAATTGATGGCTTTTTATCAGGACCTCTTGGGAAACATTGATCTGTTGGAGAAGTAACTCCAGCAATGTGCACTGAGACAGTGGGATTAGTGTATACAATGTGCAGCTCAGGAGCTTTCTCAAACAAAGAGCATGTCTCATGAGGAAAGATTTGAGCCAGCTAGGGTTTTTCTCTTTGGAGCGAAGGAGGAGAGGTGTACAGGATGAAAAGAAACTCTGGTCAGCCAGAGACTTTTTCTACAGCAGAAATGGCCAATGCAGGGGGCATATTTTAAGGTGGTTAGAGGAAAGGCAGGGTGGGAAATGTCAGAGGTAATCTTACACGGAGTGGTAAGTGTGTGGAACACGACGGCAGGGGTGGTGGTAGAGGCAGCTATACAGGAGGGAAGGGTTAGATTGATCTTAAATAGGTTAAACAGTTGGCACAACATCATGGGCTGAAAGGCCTGCACTGTAGTGTAATGTTTTATGTTCTAAAATTTGACAGCAAGCTACAGAGGTCAATGTTAGAATGGGTGACCTAAAGTTTGGCCCAAATGAAACATTTTAAGCAGCATTTTTAAGGCGAACAGGTTTAGGAATTAATCCCAAGGATCGGGACCCAGGCAGCTGAAAGCATGGTTGTCAGTGATGGAATTGTAAGTCTGAGATACTTCAAATGTTTAGCGTTGGAAGAGGTTACAGTGGTGCAGCAGTTAGCGTTGCTGTCTTGTAGCCCTTGGCAAGCAGGTACAATTTAATTTTATCTACATGGAGTTTGCATGTTCTCTGTGACCATATGGGTCCGTCCCCCCCCCGTGTTCTATCGTTTCTCCTACACCCCAATGACGAGATGGCTGTAAATTACCCCTAGAGTGGGTAAGTGGCAAAAGCAGTCAATATTGGAGAAAATAAGTTGCTGAGCTAAAAGGAAAATGGAAGGTGGAATGGACCAATGGTTTTGCTCTGTTGAGAGCTGGCATGGACTTAATGGGCTGAATGGCCTCCTGTGTTTTCATAATTAGTAAGAGAGAAAGGTAAGGGCCTGCCTTGAAAACAATGCCGAGAGTTTTGAATTAGTGTACTGCTCTTGTCAAGCACATTGAGAAGGTGGTACAGGTAACAGAGCTTTGGATATCCTCAAGTTTGCAACTGTTGAAAGAGACCATTGGGGAAGAGTTCGCTATTTTTAATTACATTCCCTTTCAAAAGTTGTATTCTTATAACCCCATGCGAAATATGGCGGAACTCAATGTCAAAGAACATGTTTAGTGCAGTCTCAGTTTATGTTTTGAGGATATCAGTCATGTCCTTAAAATAAACTTTCATGGCTTTTTAAAATAATTTACAATGATAAAGTAGTTAGCACAAGTATTCTCTCAAATTCCTTTGAATTATAGCTAATCTCTCGAGGTAATGATGCAGCTCTATAAAACTCTGGTTAGGCCACACTTGGAGTACTGTGTCCAGTTCTGGTCACCTCACTATAGGAAGGATGTAGAAGCATTGGAAAGGGTACAGAGGAGATCTACCAGGATGCTGCCTGGTTTAGAGAGTATGGATTATGATCAGAGATTAAGGGAGCTAGGACTTTATTCTTTGGAGAGAAGGAGGATGAGAGGAGACATGATAGAGGTGCACAAGATATTAAGAGGAATAGATAGAGTGGATAGCCAGCGCCTCTTCCCCAGGGCACCAGTGCTCAATACAAGAGGACATGGCTTTAAGGTAAGGGGTGGGAAGTTCAAGGGGGATATTAGAGGAAGGTGTTTTACTCAGAGAGTGGTTAGTGTGTGGAATGCACTTCATGAGTCAGTGGTGGAGGCAGATACACTAGTGAAGTTTAAGAGACTACTAGACAGGTATACGGAGGAATTTAAGGTGGGGGGTTATATGGGAGACAGGGTTTGAGGCTCGGCTCAACATTGTGGGCCGAAGGGCCTGTACTGTGCTGTACTATTCTATGTCTATGTCTAATCTGCTTGAAGTGAGTTTGTGCAATGTGAACTGATTGAGATTGTGCAACAGGGACCACCCATTCAGGATTTACCCAATGGTCTGTCGCCTGCTTTTATGTAATATGGAGGTGTTTCACCTGCAGATGCATCAAGAAACATAAGTTTAAAAATATCTTTGCCTTGGTATTTTGACATAAATTCTGTGATGGCAAATTTTGTTCTGTATCACAAGATTTTGAGGTGGTGATTGAGAATTCTGTAAGGAATGACATAGAGGGTTGCATGCAATCCTCTGCCTCCTTTTCTCCATAAGATGTTTCTCTGACCAAATGACTGGTTGGTTGCTGGGTGTAGCATATCTCACTTAACTAATGTTTTGTTTGCTAACTTTAAATGATTTAATATGGGTTATCACAACCAATTTGTTATTTTCTAAAATTCCATTTCACCTAATGAAGAGTAAGGGAGTTCTCACTTGGCCAATAATTATTTAGTAAGTAAATGTCATTAAATTCATGACTTAAGTATCTGTGGGAGTTCGGTATGTCCAAATTAGCCATGTTTCCCACATGAACACACTAACTCCATTTCATTAGTTCTGAGGGGAAGAGATGTGCTAATTAAATGCAAGTTGTGTGATTAAGATATTTGTCACCTTGTCTTTCTCATATTTGCTTTTTTCTTTTCCTTAGAATTTAAAAGCAGATCCCGAGCAACTGTTCACAAAGCTGGAGAAAATCGGCAAAGGCTCCTTTGGGGAAGTTTTTAAAGGAATAGACAACCGGACTCAAAAAATTGTGGCCATAAAAAATATTGATCTTGAAGAAGCTGAAGATGAAATTGAAGATATCCAGCAGGAAATCACTGTGCTGAGTCAGTGTGATAGTCCGTATGTTACTAAATACTATGGATCTTACCTGAAAGTGAGTGAGGCTTCTCAACAACTTGCTGGTGGTGCTGGGCTTTCGGCTGATAAAATATGCTCCTCTAGCTAGTGTTTGGGATTGTCGGAAATGTGGTGTTTGGTTGTTCATTCCTGGGATATGGCTGCGTGGTCTTTTAGGGCATTTCAGAATCTGGTATGTTATGACTGACGTTGTGAGATTTTGTCCCGCAGTATGGTGCAAGTCATAAAAAATTACTAAAAGTAACAATAGGAAATATATTTTAAAAACGAGTGCAAAAAGAGACCAAAGTCATGAGATAGTGTTCATGGATCATTGAGAGATCTGATGGCAGAGGGGAAGAAGGTGTTCCTAAAACATTGACTGTGTATTTTCCGCCCTGATGGAAGTAATGAGGAGAGGCCATGTCCTGGATGGTGAGTGTCCCCAATGATGGATGTAACTTTCTTATCACCACCCCTTTGAAGATGTCTCTGGTGGGGAGGCTTGTGTCCCTGATGGAGCTGATCAGAGGGAAGTTGAAAGTCATGTCTGTCTAGCAAAAAAGGAGCTGCTGTAGAAAACTCAACTGGTCAGACAACATCTGTAGAGGGAAATGGACAGTCGACATTTCAGATCAAGGCCTATCACCTGCCAGCTTGCGCTCCTTCCTCTCCCTCCACCCACCTCCCAACCACATTCAGGCTACTGCCTTTTCCTGATAAAGGGTCTCAGCCTGGAACGTCATTTGTTTATTCCCCCTCCACAGATGCTGCCTGATTTGTTCAGTTCCTCCAGCATTTTTTTGTGTGTTGCTCAAGCTTTCCAGCATCTGCGGCCACTTTTATTTCTATCATGCCTCTCTAGTCTGCTCTGTGTCTTGTCAATCTGGAAGCATTTTCAGTAGCCAGGTTGCTGCTGTAGACATCTGCTGGTGACACAATGATGCCCTGCTCCAATCTGATGATGCCCCTTGGCTTGATTAGGATTATCCTTGTTAGTCTTCCTGCTTGCATCTGCTGCAGGCTGACATACAATGCAAGAGTTATTTATAATGGGGTGTCAAAACAGATGTTTGCACTAAAAAAGCTATCATCTGATATTTTTTATTGGCTGGATAGGGCAGACATTGAATGTTTATAATACAAGACCTTTCAGCCCAAAGTGTGCATGCCAGCTCTCCAACACAGCAATTCACTTGTTCCATTCCCTTAACTGCTCCTCCATAGCTGGATTTTTCCTCACTTGCCCACGTCCTGCTTGTAGACCACTGTATGGTCTGCACCCACTCCCATCACATCTGAAGGTATTGCATTCCAGATTACAACCACCCTGCACAGCAGCATTTTTTTCCCTTGTGTCACTCTCAATTCACTTCCCTTCTGTTTTATTCTATGATCAGTAGCCTGTGACCCTCCTGTCCATGAGAATAGTCGGCCAATATCTACCACGTCCTCTTTCTTTCCTTTCTCCTTGCATTCCTTTATTCTTCTCATAAATATTCATTGCTTCAGCTGAGGCTAGACCAATGTTTTATAAAGCTTCAGCATAACTTTCCTGCTTTTACACTCTGTGCCTCTAGTGATGAAGCCTGTTGGTTTTTATCTCTTAATAACCACTTTCCAACCTACCATTTCTCTTTCATTGAGGTGCATATGTAACCCAAGATCCCTCTGCTCCCGCACCACTTTTAGAACAGTAAGCTCTACAGTCTGTTTCTTGGTTACAGACTCACACCAAGAACATCTCTGTACAAACAAACTCATAATCTTAATAAATTCAAAAGTACTAGATACATTTCCACGAACGGCAAAACCTCTCTCCACCTCCTCCATCCTTCTCCTCCTCTCCCCAATTTTAGTTATTGTCCTTTTTTTTATCACTTTTTTGAGATTTGTTGCTATTCATTACAATATTGTGGTGTTGTAGTTAACATATGGTTTTCTTTTGTGTATTTTTCAACATGGATAAAATCTGCTTATCAATTAAATTGACTTCTGGACGTTTGTCAAAATGGAACCTGTTCATTGCTAGTGGACCACCTGGATATTATTTCGTCTGTCTTCCCGCCACAGTGTGTCACCTCATTCATCTGTCCACATTAAAATTCATCACCCATGTGTCTGCTCTTTCCACCAGTGCGTTCATACCCTGCTTCAATTTATTGCAGTCTGAATCAGGTTTACTATCACTGGCATATGTTGTGAAATTTGTTGATATGTTAAATAAGTACAAAAAAGAGAGGGCAAAAAAGTAGTGAGGTACTGTGTTCATGGATTCAATGCCAATTCAGAAATCGGATGGCAGAGGGGAAGAAACTATTCCCCAATCATTGAGTATGTGCCTTCAAGCTCCTGTGCCTCCTCCCTGATGGTAGCAATGATGGCATTTGGGTTGTGCCTAGCCACACAGTCATGGGTGTAGAGAGAGTAGAGCAGTAGGCTAAGCAGACATTCTTGTGGATTATCAGAGAAGGAAAGATGTTATTTCTGATCTGCACAGACTGGTCTTCCAGTGAGAAAGTTGAAGATCCAGTTATGGAGGGAGGTGCAGAGGCCCAGGTTTTGGAGCTTTTTGATCAGAACTGTAAGAATGATTGTGTTAAATGCTGTGCTGTAGGCCCACACTCATTCACACAGGTTTTAATGAAGTTAGTGACAACTGTGGCATATTCATTTAGACTTGAAGAGAATCCCTGAACACTGTCTAGTCCACTGACTCAAAGCAGTCCTGCAGGCCTTCCTCCGCCTCCCTTGTCCATACCTTCTCAGTCCTCTCTACTGGTGCTGCAGTCTTCTGCCTGTACTCACGGACTAGAGGTATAGCCAGACTTTCCAAGGTGAGGGTGTGGGATGGCACAGTGAGCATTCTTGATAGTAGTATAGAAGTTATCCAGTCTATTGGCTCCTCTGGTTCTACAAGTGATATGTTGGTGATAATTATTTAGAATTTCAAGTCAACCTGGTTAAAATCCCCCAGAGTGATGGGGAAGGCATCATGGTGCGCTGTCTCATGCCTGGTGACTACGTTGCTCAGTTTGTCTCGAGCAGGGGGTCCCATCCTGGGGTCCACAGACCTTTGGTTAATGGTAGGGGTCCGTGGCATAAAAAAGCTTGGGAACCCTTGCTCTAGAGCCTGTTTGACAGGGCCTGAGGTGGAATACACTCTGCTACCAAAAAGATGGCTAAAAATTCACCCAGAAAATGAAATTAACAACACTTGATTGCTAGACGTTCCAAGTCTGGTGAGCAATCCTGGTACAGAACCACCTCCTCTACCTTTGAAAGACTTAGCAGTTCTATCTTGGCAGTGAATTGTGAAGCCAACGAACTGTATTGCTGGAATGATGGGGTATGTCCAAGTGTCCATGAAACCCGGTACACAGCGGTCCCTGATGTCCTTCTGGTAGAGTAATCTTGCACGAGGTCTTGGATTTTATTTTTCAGAAACTGTACATTTGCCAGCAGAATAGATGGTAGTAGAAGGCGGAACACTCTTCTCCTTAAACAAATTTTTAACAGCGTGGCATCCTCTCTTCCGTTTTCTTAAAGGGAAACTGCACTTGCAACCGGAGAATGCCACCTGAGATACGTCAACTTTGAGTAGCCTTAAGACTATGTTGCTTACTGTATTGTCCATGGCTGTAGCTGTAGATTTCAGCTTTAGCAGTTTAAAATGAGAATATTTGAAGATTTCCATCAGAGCTGTTCGTATGAGTCGCCTTCGTAATGGCACCACCAAAAGTTCTTTTCACAATACTGCTATGTTTTGAGTTACTTTCAAATTTAGAAGTTGTCACTTTAAGCCCCTAAGTCTTTGCGACATTAATAATAGATTTATAGAAAACCATCAATGACCTCAACACTGATTCCCAGGAACCCTCAGCATTCACCTTTCTTCCATCAGGGAAGCAATCAATCACCATTACTCTCTGTTGCTTGTTTCTTTGCAAACTTGGTATCAGTGCTGTCACTGTCACTTGTATGTATTATGTGGCACATTATAAAGTCTTCTAGAAGTCCACATCCCTACATTGCCTCATTAAAAAATGCTATTAAATTGGTTAAATACAGTTTGTCTTTAACAATGTTAGTGCTGGCTTGCTTTAATTTTTCTGCATGTGACCATTAATCCTGTTTGGATCAGTGTTTCTAAAAACTTTCCCATCACTGAAGCTAAATTCATTGGCCTGTAGTAACTAGGCTTATCCTCTCTGCTTATCCTTGCCTCTTATTCTTGGAGTTGATGAATCTATTGATTGAGGGACCATAATCGAGGAACATAACCTGATATATCCACAAGGGTGCAAGGGAAATTCCTTTCCCTCAGAGAAATAAGAATTTGGCAGTCACCCTCGGAGAGAGCAGTTAAATCAAATAGAAATGTGGTTTGGGTGAAGCTCCATGGACTGTGCCTGCACTTCTCAGTTCCTTGGGCATGATCAGGGATCCCTCCCACCTGAGTCAGTTCACTCTTCCTACCCCTCCATACCCCCCCAGTGATAGGTAAAAGATACAAAAGCTTGAAGGACAGCTTCTATCCCGCTGTTATCATACTTTTGAACGGACCATAAAGATGAACTCTTGATCTCCCTATCCACATCATCATGGCTCTTGCACTTTATTTGTCTACCTGCACTTTCTCTGTAACTAACTCTATGCTCTGTTATTGTTATTTCCTTTGTACAAGCTTGATATATTGATGTCTAGAGCGATCTATGTGGAAGACGTGCAAAATCAAGTTCCTCACTGCATTTGGTACACGTGACAATAATAAACCAATTCCATTTCTACACAGATTGGAATTAGAAGAACAGTTTAAGACTTTCCCATTGAGGGGGATGGAGTGCTGATGTTACTACTGGGCATTGGTGGGACCATACCTAGATTTGGGTTCTGTATTTGGTCTCCTTACTTTGGAAGGATTTAATTGGCAAAGGTTAACTCTTGTGGTGAGGTAATTATCATATAAACAAAGGTTGGGTGGGTTGGGTCCATGATCCCTGGAGCTTAGAAGCAAAGTAGTTCTTTTTTTGAGGGCAGAGTTTTAAGGTGAGAGGAAAGGCCTTAAATGGATTTGACGAGCCTTTTTTTTCCAAAGAGTGGTTGATATCTGGAGTGTGCTGTCAGAGGAGGAGGTAGTGTCAATTAAAAGGCATATTGGCGACAAAGAAAACAATGATCCTCCATCTGAAACCCCCTCATGGCGTTTACAACCCACCTCGGATCACCATTGACAACCACCCTCTACCTGGTCCGTGTCGTCTCTAACGATGCTACAGTAGTAAGGGACATTGACAGTCAATTCGCCAGAGCCAGCAGTGCCTTTGGGTACCTCCAGAAAAGTGTGTGGTAGAACTACCAGCTGCATCTGTCCACAAAAATCCAGGTGTAGGGCTGCCGTTGTCACAACACTGCTATATGGCTCCAAAGCCTGGGTCTGGTACCACAAATCTGGTTGCTTAAGCGCATCCATCAGCACCGCCTCTGCTCCATCATAGGTATCAGCTGGCAGAATCATGTCTGCAACAACGAGGTCCTGGAGAAGGTTCAGCTTCCAAGCATTGAAGCCACTTTGCTGCTCAAGCAGCTCTGCTGGTCAGGCCACATGTCTCGCATGGACAGTTCCAGCTTACCGAAAACAGTTCTCTAGGGAGAACTCTCTCCGGGCAAGAGAGATCGTGGTACCGTGTGCAAGAAGTACAAAGACCAACTTAGCAGCAGCTCTCTCTGGCAAATATTGAGGCCAATGAGTGGCAGCAGCTGACTTGTGACAGAGACCGAGACCACTGGAGAAACCTGATCCACGGTGCGGCCAAGTACTTTGAGGAATCCAGAAGGCGACTGCTGAAGAGAAGGGGAGAAGCAGAAAGGATCTTACTACCCAAGCGCCTACATCCCAGCAGTTCCCATGTCCCTACTGCTCCAGAGTCTGCAGATCCAGAATTGGCCTCTACAGTCACCAACGATCATGCCGTTACTCCTGAGGACTTTTCTTCTCTCTTGATCTTTGCAAGTGAAGAACCAGCCATCATCGTCATCATCATCAGACAGACATAGAAGGATGTGGTGGGCAAGTAGGCTTGGATTAGATGGGCTAAAAGGTCAGCATAGATGTGGTGGGCTAAATAGCTTGTTTTTGTGCTGTATGACTCAAAGTTGACATATTGGGAGCAGCCTTGCAGAGCTGAAGAGCAAGTAACATGTTCTGGTCCCATAAATAGATACCAAGTACTAAACTTGTATTTATGTGACACTTGTCATTTGGTGAATTCTGATATGACTTGAGCCTTTTAATAAATATTAAAAATCAGATAGTATAATCCAGTATCAGGATTAATGATCTGCTAAAACAGATCAATTGCAAAACTAGATATCCTATTGTTTTGCTGTGTTTTGATTGTCAGCTTTTGGACAGTGCAGCAAGAGGTTTTTCTTTTCACTCTCCTAATCCATCAGCTCCCATCACCCTATCTCTTTCCCCCTCCCTCACTCACTATCTGTCCACCACTTACATACTCCTCTCACTGATTCCCCTCTCCATGTCCCTCCCATTATCCCTTGCTACACCTTTCCCTCTCATTAGATTCCTTCGTCTTCAGCCCTTTGACACTTCAACCCATCATCTCCCAGCTTCTGAGGTCATTTCTTCTCTCTCCCTCTCAATGACCCGTCATCCCTCTCACCTGAATCCACCTATCGACTGTCAGTTCTTGCTCCACCCCATCAACCTTTTTATACCAGCTATGTCTGTTTCTGGTGATAGAGCTCCTTGGCCCGAAACGTCGACTGTACCTCTTCCTAGAGATGCTGCCTGGCCTGCTGCGTTCACCAGCAACCTTTATGCGTGTTACCCACAATTAATGCTGTGATTCGAGCACATAAATTTTCCAACTTATTAATAGATCAGTTATTGATATGCTAAGTGATAGTATCCATCTAGTCTACAAGCTTCCTCAATCAGCATTGTCTATTTTGAAACAAGCCCAATTAAATAACCCATTGTCTTATACTGCACCTCTCGAGCAGTTAGCCCAGGTGTTGTGGCCAGCATCTTGTGCTCTATAGATGTGCAAAGTTGCTCTTTCAGCTTCAAACTGATTACTGCTTGAAATTTACATTAAGAACTCAAGACTGGCTCCTGTTTACAAACAGCAGCTAAGCAAAGAATATTGGTTAGAAGTTTAACTTAATCAAAACACAACACTTTGTCTTTACAAGTAATGGGAGGGACATGGAGAGGGGAACCAGTGAGAGGAGGGTGTAAGTGGTGGGCAGATATTTTGGCAAAAACATATGGCCTCCTTTGTCTCTGGATGGTGAATGTCCATCACAAAGGAAAAATCCAAAGGAGATATGAGTGTCAAAAATAGTAATGGCACAAGGCATGTGGAAGGTAATAGAGCAAGTAGTGGCTTGGCAGAGCTTGTTCATATGTGCAGGAACTCAGTCCACCTCTCTCCTGTTATGACTGGTTTGGTGTGTGTCACTGGGCTTAGACTTCCAGCCTCTGAACCTTCTTGCTTTTGTAACTTATTGTGGAAGACAAGCGTTTAAAAATTGATGACTTTCTTGCTCTGTGGGAGTTTCAAGCGCCTCTAATACCTTTCTTACAAAGTTGATGTGTTGCCTCATTTCATATATGTTTTGAACAACAAACCTCCTACAAATCAGATATCACCAATATTTATTTCTGTGAAAACCAAACCTAAGAGCTTATTGACTGCGTGCCATCAGAAATATGTTGGTACAATCTACAAAGCCACATTTACTATTAAAATAATATTTGTACTTAAATTTCAGCAAGGAAAGCATTTGAAAAGCACGTTGATTAAAAGCAGAAAACAGCTTAGGATCATCCGGGAGGCAGAGCATTTGATAGATGGGACTTTTGAGCAGGTGGTTACACACAGAGTGCAGAATTCAGGGAGTAGATGGGTGAACACCAACAGAGGTAAAGGGAGAAGGAAGTCTTTGAAGGGTCCTCTGTGGCCATTCCCCTCAGCAACAGGTATATCCCTTTGGATACTGCTGTGGGGGTTGACCTACGTGGGCAAGGCAGCAACAGCCAGACTGTGGTCGGCTCTGAGCCTCAGAAGGGTAGGGTGAAGTCAGGCAGAGCAATGGTTATAGGGGACTCAATTAATTAGGGGAACAGATAGGAGATTCTGCAGCAGCAAAAGCGTCACCAGGATAGTATGTTGCCTCCCGGGTGCTAGGCTCTAGGGTCCCCTTCAAGAATATTCTTGAAGGGGAGGGTGAGCAGCCGGAGGTCGTGGTACATGTTGGTACCAATGACGTAGGTAGGAGAGGGGTAGAGGTCCTGCACAGTAAGTTGAGGGAGTGAGGAAGGAGGCGGAAGAGCAGGACCTCCAAGGTAGTAATCTCCGGACTACTCCCGGTGACACAAGCTAGTGAAGGTCAGAACAGGAAGATAGTGCAGATGAATGAGTAGCTGAGGAGATGGTGCAGGGGGCAGGGTTTCAAGTTCCTGGATCACTGGAACCTTTTCTGGGGGAGGGGTGACCTGTACAAGTGGGACAGATTGCACCTGAACTGGAGGGGAATCAAGATCCTGGGAGGGAGGTTTGCTAATGCTGTTGGGGAGGGTTTAAACTAGATTTGCCAGGGGTGGGGTGTGGGAACCGAAGTAAAGAGGCAGAGGATGGGCCAGTTGATGCACAAGTAGTGACATCTTGTAGGGAGTTTAAGAGGAAGGACAGGCAGGTGATGGAGCAAAGAAGCACTCAGCCAGATGGTTCGAGATGTGTCTATTTAAATGCAAGGAGCATCAGAAGCAATGCGGATGAACTTGGTGCATGGATCAATATGTGGAACTATGATGTTATGGCTATTACAGAAACCTGGATGTCTCGGGCAGGAATGGCTGCTGAGTGTGTCGGGCTTTAGATGTTTCAAGAAAGACAGGGAGGGAGGCAAAAGAGGTGGGAGAGTGGCACTGCTAATCAGGGAAAGTGTCGTGGCTGCAGAAAAGGAGGAAGTCATGGAGGAATTGTCTACTGTCATTGTGGGTGGAAGTCAGAAACAAGAAGGGGACAATAACTCTACTGGGTGTTTTTTATATACCCCCCAGTAGTAAGAGAGACATGGAGGAGCAGATAGGGAGGCAGATTCTGGAATGGCGCATTGATAATAGGGTTGTTGTGATGGATGATTTTAAATTTTGTATTATTGACTGGCCTCTCCTGAGAGCAGTGGGTTTAGAAGTGTTCAGGAAGGTTTCCTGACGCTATATGTAGATAAGCCAGCTAGAGGAGAGGCCATACTTGATCTGGTATTTTAACCTGGTCAGGTGTCAGATCTCTCATTTTGGAGGTAGTGATCACAACTCTTATCTCCTTTACCATGGTGCTGGAGAGGGACAGGAACAGACAATTTGGGAAAACGTCTTATTGGGGTAGGGGGAAATATGATGCTATTAGGCGACAACTTGGGAACATAAATTGGGAGCAGATGTTCTCAGGGAAATGGACGGCTGAAATGAGGCAAATGTGCAGGGGACATTTGCAAGGTGTTCTGCATAGGTATGTTCCATGGAGGCAGGGAAAGGATGGTAGGGTAAAAGAACTATGGTGTACAAAAGATGTAGAAAATCTAGTTAAGAAGAAAGGAAAAACTTATGAAAGGTTCAAGAAACTAGGTAATGTTAGAGCTCTAGAAAATTACAAGGGTGCCAGGAGAGAGCTCAAGAATGAAATTAGGAGAGCTAGAAGGGGACATGAGAAGGCCTTGGAGAGCAAGCTTAAGGAAAACCTCAAGGCTTTCAATAAGTATGTGAAGAACAAGAGGATGAGCTGTGAAGGAATAGGACCAATCAGGAGTGACAGTGGAAACATGTGCATGGAGCCGGAGGAGGTAGCAGGGGTACTTAATGAATACTTTGCTTTAGTATTCACCAGTGAAAAGGACCTTAGCAATTGTGGGGATGACTTGGAACAAACTGAAAAGCTTTGAAAGGTATCAAGTTAGATAAATTGCTGGGACTGGATGAGATATACCCCAGACTACTGTGGGAAGCGAGGAAGGAGATTGTTGAGCCTCTGGCGATGAGCTTTGCTTCATCAATAGGGATGGGAGAAGCATCAGAGTGGAAGGTTGCAAACATAGTTCCCTTGTTCAAGAAAGGGAGTAGAGATAACCCAGGAAATTATAGACCAGTGAGTCTTACTTCAGTGGTGGGCAAGTTGTTGGAGAAGATCTTGAGAGGCAGGATTTATGAGCATTTGGAGAGACATAATCTGATTAGGGATAGTCAGCATGGCTTTGTCAAGGGCAGGTCGTGCCTTACGAACCTGATTGAGGATATAACAAAATACATTGATGAAGGTAGAGCAGTAGATAGTGTATATGGATTTCAGTAAGGCATTTGATAAGGTTCCTCATGCAAGGCTTATTCAGAAAGTAATGAGGCATGGGATCTAAGGAGACCTTGCTTTGTGAAACCAGAACTGGCTTGTCCACAGACGGCAAAGGGTTATAGATGGTTCATATTCTGCATGGAGGTCGGTGACCAGTGGTGTTCTGCAGGGATCTGTTCTGGGACCCCTCTTCTTTGTGATTTTTATGAACAATCTGGATAACGAAATAAAAGGGTGGGTTAGTAAGTCTGCTGACGACACAAAAGTTGGGTCCATTGTGTATCGTCTGGAGGGTTGTCAGAGGTTACAGCGGGACATCGATAGGATGCAGAACTGGGCTGAGAAGTGGCAGATGAGTTCAAACTAGATAAATGTGAAGTGGTTAATTTTGGTAGGTCAAATATGAAGACAGAATATAATATTAAAGGTAAGAATCTTGGCAGTGAGAAGGATCAGCAAGATCTTGGGGTCCATGTCCATAGGACACTCAAAGCTGCTACGCAGGTTGACAGTATTGTTAAGAAGGCGTATGGTGTGTTGCCCTTCAGCTGTGGGATTGAGTTCAAGAGCCATGAGGTAATATTACATCTATGTAAGACCTTGGTCAGACCCCACTTGGAGTACTGTGCTCAGTTCTGGTCATCTCACACCAAGAAGAAAAGAGTGCAGAGGAGATTTACAAGGATGTTGCCTGGATTGGAGAGTGTCCCTTATGAAAGTAGGTTGAGTGAACTTGGCCTTTTCTCCTTGGAGCGACAGAGGATTTGAGGTGACCTGATAGGGGTGTATAAAATGATGAGTGGCATTGATTGTGTGGATAGCCAGAGGCTTTTTCCCAGGGCTGAAATGGGTAACACGAGGGGTTATAGTTTTAAAGTGTTTGGAAGTAGGTACAGGGGGGATATCAGGGGTAAATTTTTGACATAGAGAGTGGTGGGTGTGTGGAATGCACTGCCAGCGAGGGTGGTAGAGGCTGATACAATGGGGTCTTTTAAGAGACTCTTAGATAGGTACATGGAGCTTAGAAAATTAGAGGGCTATTTGATAGGGTAATTCTTGGCAGTTTATGGAGTAGGTTACATGGTCAGCACAACATTGTGGACTGAAGGGCCTGTAATATACTGTGGATTTCTCTGTTCTAAAACACCAGCAATATTTAGCAACTCGGGTACCAGTTAATAATGTTAGTGCTTTGGAATTGGTTATAGATAGAATGATATATCTTGTGATATACTCAGACACATCACGGATCACTCCTGATCCACAGCCATCTTGAGGCTCACTCTGCTGCCTCAATTGACCAGCAAACCCTCTGCAGCCCCCCTCTATGGCCATGCCTTGTGCCTGCCACCCTGTGCTGAAGCACTCCTCCACCAAGTCTTGGTACTTTGTCTTATTCCTTTCATAGTCCTTCTCTATCTTGGCTTCCCAGGGAAGAGTCTGCTCCAACATGACCACCTGTCTAGATGATGCTGAAGCAGCACAATGTCTGGCCTAAGCATGGTCGAGGAGGTGTGCTCAGGGAGGATGAGCTATTTCCCTAGGTCGACTCTCAATTGCCAGTCCTTGCTGTTCCTAGAAGGCTACATGTTCCTTGGGTTGGATTTGAGCCTTCTCCTCTGCCTTGATAAAAGTAATTGCTCGCTTTGCTGGGTGATGGCTGTCAGCCATTGTCTTCTGTACCTGGTCCTGGCACCAACGATAACGCCCCTCTGCCAGTGCTTTTGGGCAGCAACAGAGGATGTGCTCTAGTGTTCCCTTCCCTTGGCACAGGGAGTGTGCTGGTGTTTCAGCCTTGCCCCGATAGTAGAGGTTCACTGGGCTTGGCAAGATGTCATAGACGTCATACACCGGATCAGGAACTTGATGCGGTGGGGTTCAGCTGGCCAAATTTCCTACCACGATATGTTATACTCCGTTACCTGGTCCCATCTTGTCCACACGTCTTGTTGGCGCATGCCAACAATCTTGATTAAAATTAAGTTGATCTTTGTCCTTCCCTCCTTCCTCAACAAATGAAGCCTGACCTGCTGAGTATGCCCAATATTTTCAGTTTTTATTTCAGATTTCTGTGTTTTTTATTGTCTTTGACTGTTACCTTGCTACCATTACTTCATTAATTAATGTTCTGTTGATAACATGGCAGAAGAAAATAATATCATTATAGAGTATAAGCTGAACTATCCCAGGCCATCAACCTGAGGTGCAATTGGCCACATGTTCAAAATGAACATTAAAAGAATGAAAAAACCTATGATATTTGCCATTTATCAAGTACATCCTGAAGCACTTTACAGCCAAAATGTTTTGAAGGTTAGTGCAAGAAATGTGGCAGTCTATTAGTCTACAGCAAGCTCACACTGAAAGCTCTGTTTTGAATGCACATTGATCAGTTCCCTCAAGACTGCAAGGCATCTCAGTGTGACTGAGAGGCAGATGTGCTGTCTAGGACTGTAAATGTGCCCAGTGGAACTTTAAAAATATAAGCAGTGCCTGCAGTGTAGTAGGCTTTTTTTAATACTTTGGTGATAAGCATCTAATCCTGAGCTGTTTTAATGCTCAGAAATTCCGGAAAAGAATAATGGGTTGTCAAAGCAATTATTTTGATAGGGGAAAAAAGCCTCCAGCAATTTGTGGCATGGAAAAGATCATCTGAGAGTTACAAATCAGCATAAATTGCCTGGCATTTTCCCACAATCTCCCTCAAACTGATCTCTTGGCTGCAAGACTTCCATTGTCATAGAATTACTGGGTTTATGCCATTATACAAATGAATTTTGTGGCAGCATTTCTTTTTCAGATAACTTGCTTTGCAAAGATACCATAATGGAGGCGATGTGAGTTGGAGAAACTAGCCAAAACGGGAAACCATTGGTGATTCATCACCTCAACTGGTAAAATTGTTCTGAGGTCATAAACATGAGAGATCTTTGCGGATGCTGGAAACCTTGAGCAACACACAAATTGCTGGAGGAACTCAGCAAGTAAGGCAGCATCTATGGAGGGGAATGAGCAGTCAGTGTTTTTGGCTGAAACCCTTCAAGACTGGAAATGAAAGGAGCAGAAGCTAAAATAAGAAAGTGGGTTGAGAGGAAATAGTATAAGCTGGCAGATCATGGGTGAGACCACCTTCTCACCCCTCCTCTTCTCCTCACCTGCCCATCACCTCCACTGTTTCCCTAAGATATGCGTGTGCACACATCTTTTGCTACTAGCGCACAAAGAAATTTTAAACTGCCCACAAAAGGTTGTCGCCCTCCACCTCATTGGGATGTTCAGTGTATTTGACAATCGTACACAATCACATTTCCTTTTCCGGTTTCTGATGTGGATGTTGTTGACAATGTGGCATTTGAGGTGATTTTTCTGTAGATTTTAGAACTAGCTTAATTATACTGTTTTTATTGAAGAAATTATTGATTCGCTGTATCAAATTCTGAAGAAGTGAAGGGTGTGAAGTGCAAAAGAATTGCTAGTTCGTTTAAAGCGGGATGGCCTAATGAAACAGTAAAAACTGCTACAACGTAAGCTCATGAGGCCAGGAACGTGCAGCTACAAAAAATATTTATGTACAATGCAGAAACTGGTGTTACCTGTGTGTATTGTCATGATGCCAAAGGTGCTAGAGAACTTGCAAGAGGGATGAAGTGGAGTGATGTTTGGAAACTTGACTTCTGAAAGCATCACTTAGCAAGCAAATCCCATATGGATGGTGTGCAAAACCTCCGGTGAGAAAATCCTTCATTATCCGCTACAGGTTTGCTATATATATTTTGTGAGAATGCCGATGAACGAGAGCGAAAACGATCAAACCCAGAGGAAATCAACAGTTTTTATTGACAGTGTTTTGCTAGCTGTTAAAATGAGTACCTCTATATATAAAGTTCAGTGTTCTCATGTTGCTGTCACTGGGCACAAAATTGCACAGCACAAGATTGTGCACATTGGTCATTCCAAATTAGAAGGACTGTTGTTCCCCTCCTTCCCTTTCTTCCACTCTCCTCTGCTGTTAGATTCTTTCTTCTTCAGCCATTTACATTTTCCACCTTATGTCAGCATCTTACTACTTTCCCTTCACCATGAGACAGAAATGCTGCTGTAAGGAAGGTTTTCATTGCAATTATGCATACAACAATAAATTTGACTTTTATTTTATGGTGTTACGGCATTTTGATGGGCATGGACGAGTTTGGCTGAAGGGCCTGTATTGTATGACTCTAAAAGAACTTAAACAACAAAACGTTTGTCTTTGGACATCCCTGCCAGTTCAGCATGTGCAAACAGAGAGGGATTAAATCGAGCCAAAGTCACAGGGGGACAAGTCGCAGCAGAGACGGCATGATACTGACAAGAAAATAAAGTATCTGAAGTTATAGAATTCAATGTACAGCTTGGAAGCCAAAGATTTAACTGTTCTTCCCACAGGTGCTGCTTCACCTGCTGAATGTTTTCAGCATTTCTGATTTTATTTTGCATTTCCAGCATCTGCATTTTTTCTTATTCTTTTGCATCTGCGTCTTGTTCCTTGGTCCTCAGTAGGTTGTTATTAGCTCAACCCCTATTAAGTTACATGTCAAAATAACATGGCAAGAAACCAGTTGTTTTGCAGTGAGGCAGCATCAGAAGCAGGAAGCATGAGTCAGCTGTACTGTCCCTTGTGCTATTTTGTTCGTTTTGAATTGGTATATCTAGCATTGTCTGAATTGAGAAATGTTGTGGTATAAGTGAATGATAACTACACAGGAGCCCTTGCAGCTCTTTGGATCAATGCCTTCTGTCTGTAAGATCAATACAGCTACTTCCACACGCCTTTTCCAAATGTTGTATCTTTTTTCTGTTCAAGTGCTGCTGTAAATCTTGGATCATTCCGTCAGGCAATGCAGTCAGTATTTGAGTGATCTGATAAGACCCCATAACATCCTCAAAAATGCACGTCCACTTTTGTTCTGTTGGCTTCTGAGTCAGAGGTTTTGGCTCTGAGTTCCATTTGGGAGACTGGAACACAAATGTCCACAAGTGGACACTTTGATGCTAGGTTGATGGAGTAGTGTGTTGTTGGGGGTTGTGGGTGGTTTACAGGCATGGCGAGGGTATTCTCCATTCCAGGGGCCTGTACAAAGGAGCACTGCAGGGGTAGTACAGAAGATTGTGCGGAGCTATAGAGGGGCAATATTGAGGGAGTTCATCACAATCAGAAGTTGTATTTTTTGGACAGGGCTTAAAACAAGCCCCCATCAGTTTTCGTATAATAAAGAATAGAAATAAGAAATCCTAGAAAAACTCAACAGGTCAGGCGGTAGGCTTGGAAAGAGAAGCAGAGTCAATATTTCAGATCTTTGCCCCTTCGTCAGATGGTTGAAAGATCATGAGGCAGGATGTTATCTTCAGCACTCAGGGCAATATTTTTAGTTCACAATTTTGCATTCACACAAAATCTTACTTTATATTTTCTCTCCATTTTCATTTCAGAATACTTTTATTTCCCCTTCCTGTCTCCGCTTTAATAATTGCTAAACACTGTACATTTGTGTGGACTAAAAATTGCCTCAAATTGTTTTTGAGGGAATTTGGACAAGATTTCTTAACCAACTGGAAGGCAACTGCAAATTAAGGCTTGATCATTTGTTAATGGGAATTCATTTGCAATTCTCATTAATTAAACTACTCATAGTGAGCAATTATCTGAAGAATGCAGAACAGTACAGCACAGGAACGGGTCCCATCATGTCCTTGCCACCATGCGGCCAGTCTAAGCAAATTCCATATGACTTAGATGATCCACATCCTTCTATCCCCTAAATGGGAATGATATGGGATGAATATAAATCTGTGATTGATGGTCAATGTTGACTTGGTGGGCTGAAGGGCTTGTTTTCATGTTGTATCTCAAAATGAGTAATAAACAAAAGACTAGCATGGCGTATTGCGAGAAACCCCTGACTGGGAGCGGAATGGTTCTGTATCAAAGAGCAAGTTATTAGGGCAAGTGATGAACGGAGTATCCTGGAAGAGGAAGAATTCAAGGAAGCAGATAGCTTCAGAGCTGAGAGACATAATTGCAAATAGTGGGGTGATAGAAATCCATAATGTATATGAGTCCAGTGTTTGATGTTCGTTGCTTTGTGATTAACTCTGTAGGCATATTTTAATAATTATTCTTTTCATGCACAGGATACAAAATTATGGATTATAATGGAATATCTAGGTGGTGGCTCTGCTTTAGATTTGGTAAGTATTTTTTAAAATTCTGTTATTAAATATTCATTAGAAAACCATTTTTGTATGAAATTAATCATTACAAGGCTATTGTACCATGGAGATTATCCTTGTGACATTGCCCAGACTAGATTTTGTAAGTTTTTATTAGAAAACTAAATAAACATTCAAGGGTTTAAAAGGCAATAAAATGAGAGAATTGTTGGTGTCAGTTGCCATTTACAGTTGAAACCACTGAGTGATTATTGTATAATTTTGATTGTCATTTTTAAAACTGTTTTCTGGCTGTGCAGTTTCAATGAAGATTGTAACTCAGTGAAACATTTAGATTTTTAAAAGTGTATTGACAAAATTATATTTGGAAGAATTCAAGTTTATTCTACCCTTATTGGAATAGAAGTTACATTTCTCTCCAAGTGGGCAGGAGGGTTTTGTTTATTTCCTGAGCCTCACAGCTAAGACATCCTGAACTCCAGTGGAGGTTGCACGTGCTACTTGTGACCACATGACTTCCATCCAGGTGCTCAGTTTTCTCCTGCATTTTCAAGGTGCGCTGGTTAATTACCTGCTTTAAACTCCTAGTGTAGATGATGGTAAGAGAATCAAGGAAAATTTGGGAGAGAAAAATTGGCTGAAAAAAAAAACTGGGGACCATGGGGTTGGGATTGATGGTCTGATAGCCAAACTCAATTAGCTAAATATTCCATGTTGTAAGGAAATGCGCAATAATATTTGTATTGGAAACTTGCCCTTGTTTGATGAATGGAAAGTCTTTAAAACCCTGATGGAATGGATAGATTTGAATGAGAAATTCAAAGTATATGCCCGAGGAATAGAAACGTGCATGGAAATATACTAAGGAAGCTCATTCAGATAGGCTCCTTATTCAGCCTTGGATAGGATTGGAAGAGGTGAAATACACTTTCACTAGGATAGTACGAGAGATGAATTGAAAACATTTACCTGGCTGTGCATTTTTGCATGTAAGGGATTAATGAATGCATCATTGTTGAGGGTCATGAAGGACTTGATAGTGTTGGAGAGGGGAACTGTATCCTCCGAAAGGGGGAACTGAGAAAAGGGGTCATTACCTTAAAAATAGAGTCAGGTGGCTGGGAACACCTCACACAATGGCATTGAGGAGCTGCAGCTTTTTCGTCAAAAATCCTGGTGGTCTAGGAGCCAAACTAAGTTGGTAGGATGTTCTTTTGCTAAATCAGTTATAAGATTTATAGAATCAAGATGGGTTCAAATGAAGATCATGATCTTCATGAAAGGCCAACCAAGTTTGAGGAGCTGATTGTTTCTCTGTTGCTATGACACATTCTAGTGGATTCTTTATCAGTAATGTAATGTTGATTGTAATTTTTCTCTCCAGCTGGAACCTGGATCACTGGATGAATACCAGATTGCAACAATACTAAGAGAAATCCTAAAAGGTCTTGAATATTTGCACTCAGAAAAGAAAATCCACAGAGATATCAAAGGTAGGAAATGCAGAGGTAATTATCAGCCAAGTGATAATGCAGGAGGCTCTCGTTGATTTTCGTGTTGCCTTTTTCCAGCGGCTAACGTCTTGCTATCGGAGCAAGGTGAAGTGAAGCTGGCGGATTTTGGAGTGGCTGGGCAGCTGACGGACACACAGATAAAGAGAAATACTTTTGTGGGTACGCCATTCTGGATGGCACCTGAAGTTATCAAGCAGTCAGCTTATGATTCCAAGGTACGTCTTCCTCCCAGAATGATTGCTGCTGAGCATATTATTTATGGATGCCATTAGCCTATGTTGTTGGGTATTACAAGCAGTGTCAATGTGTATTACTTGTCATCGTTTGTCCTTGATCTAGTAGCTTCCTGGGTCATTTAAGATGGCATTTAAAGGTCAACCTTAGGAGTCAGGTATAGATTGGGATCACAGAATTTCTTTCCTCAAAAGGTATTTTTCCATAATATACCAGATGAGTATTCAAACAGTCCAGTTGTTTTCATGCATCCATTAGTGGCATCTCTGTTTTATTCTAGATTTAATTAACAATATTAATTCCCCAACTGTCATTGTGGGATTTGAATGCACATTTCCAAACGTTGGTCCCTGCTTCTGATTTACTTTGGAGCAATACCTGATAAGACACTGCATGCGCTGCAGCTCTCTGTTGGTGTTTCAGATTTCAGATTCAGATTTATTTATCACATGTACATCGAAACATAAAGTAAAATTCGCCTTTTGTGTTAACAACCAAAAATGTGCTGGGGGAAGGCCAGGAGTGTCACCACACTTGCTGGAGTCAGCATATATACCCACAGTGAACAACAGAACGACACAAGGCCGGACCTCCAACCCCAGGACAGTTTGCTTCCAGTCCTTGGCGCTGTAATCTCAGACTTGTAGATATCGGGCCTCCTTTGGGCAAACTGACCCAAGGGCTTCAACATTTGGACCTCTACCCTGACTTCAGCCTGCAACTTTTGGGCTTTTACCTCCAGGCTCAACGGGCTCTGGAATTCAACCTGCTGCTTTGCTAACCTCTGGGTATTGAGCCCAAGACTCGCCAATCACAGGTTAGACCTTCTGGCCTTGACTTCCAGACTTCCGACCCTGGATACCATCATCAGTGGTTAAGTTCAAGTTTCTGTAAGAAGGAAGCCTGCAGTGTTCCGCTTTTGGCCACCACCTTCTGTTAACATAAGTTTTTCAATCTGTGGCTTTCTGAGTCTTAACTCGCCTTGTTCCCTTCTGCTTACCTGTTAAAAATTCCTTGTCAGGTAATGCTAAAAATTTCAAATTTAACTGTTGTGCTCAAAAGTGTCTGCTTCTGGAATCCCATCCAATCATGCGAGCCTTTGCATTCTCTCTGTCCCTCTAGTGCTAGTACCTTACACATTCCAGGTTCCATCACAGTGGCACAACTAGACGAGCTGGCTCAGCTCAAGAGATGTAGGTTCAATCCTGACTCAGGAATGCTGTCTGTGTGGAGTAGACACTCTCTCTCTGAGACCAGGTGGCTTTCCTGGGAGTGTTGCTTTATCTCCCCCCCCCCTTACATGTTATGGACATCTGAGTTGGTAGGTTAGTTGATCACTCTTAACCTGGTGTGTGGGTGGGTGAGTGATGGAATCTGGAGGGAGTTGATGGAAGTACGGGGAGAATGAAAACATTGCAATTATTGCAGGATTTGTGTAAACAGGATTTGATTGTTGGCACAGACACTGTCTTCCCCCCCCCCCCCCCAATCTGTATATTTCAGTAAACACAAAATAATCTGCAGATGCTGGGGTCAAAGCAACACTCACAACAAGCTGGAGGAACTCAGCAGGTCGGGTAGCATCCGTGGAAACGATCAGTTGACGTTTTGGGGTTGGTCCTGACGAAGGGTTCCGGCCCGAAACGTCGACTGATCGTTTCCACGGATGCTGCCCGACCTGCTGAGTTCCTCGAGCTTGTTGTGAATGTTGTATATTTCAGTGTTGTCTGACATGTATCGCCAGTGTTCATTCCTTCAGTTGCCTGGATTCCTCTCAAATCTCTATCTTTGTTAAACCAACAGGAACAACCTCTCTTTCTTTACTCCCTATCCCCTTAAATGACTTGGTGTTGGATGCACAAACAGACTGCTGGAGAACCAATCTGACACAGGGTTTTGATCTGAAACATCAAATGTTCATTTCCTCTTGACAAATGCTGCTCGACCTGCAGAGTTCCTCCAGCCAATTGTTTATTGCTCCAGAATCTGCAGTCTCTTGTGTCTCCTGGTGTTTGTCTAGTGCTGCCTTGATGTGTCTTGGGATGCCTTAATAAGTAAAGGCATCATATTAGTCTTTTGCAGACGACTAATGATTTATGTATAAGCTAGAATTTTGGCCAAGCTGTTCTGGTTGACTGAATCATGTCAGCACAAAGTGGCCGAGCAGAAGGCGAGTGAGTACACATAAGAAGAAGCTGGGTAGGATATTAAGCAATAACTGATAAAATACTGGTTAGATCTTAGCTGAAATATTGTGCACCATTCTGGACATTCTGCTTACAGAATTGTCACAGGGATAAGGAACCTTATTTCTTTGGGCTGGCTGGAGTAATTGGGTTTGTTCGAAGTTCAAAGTACATTTGTTAAAGAATGTATACATTATACAACCTTGACATTCCTCTTGTTACAGGCAGCCACAGAAAAACCCAAAAGAACCCGTTTTAAAAAAAAGCAAACACCCGAGGTGCAGAGAGAGAGGGGGAGAAAAAAACAAATGGTGCAAACACTAAAAGTAAGCAAATGGCATTCAGAACAAAAGTGAGTCCATAGACATGAAGACCAGAGCAGGCCTCAGCCTGAGACCAGCACAGAGCTGAGTAAACGTCGCAGAGTGGTGAGCAGAACCGGCCCAACCCTTATCGCTTATAGCGACACACTGCATTTCAAACCATCTGGCCAGGTGTTTACATTGTCCAAACATTGGGTCATTCCTCGCACTAGGACCCGGGCCCTATTGTATCGATACACTCTGCCACTGTGTTTTGACCCATACCTGACCTTTCCAAATAGGCCTGGCACTTATGAAACCTTGCTCTCGTTTAGGTGGATGGGTCTCAAACCTGCTTCTCCTCTGCTTCAAATTTACTCCATTCCACTCACCCTGATTTTGCCTCAAACGTGCCTTGATCTTGCCCCAACTTAGCCTTGCAACTGTACGCTTCGCCCTTCAACTCAGCCTAGCCTTTCCTTACCTCTCGTGCAGTGATCGTTTACCATAGATTTTACAAGAAAATGTGTTATTAATAAAGTAGTTGTGGTCTTTGTTTAGTTTGCCATTAGTAAACAGTCGCTGGGCTTCACCAGCACCATTAAACTCGATAAATCGTGCAAACAATAAAAATAAGCCAATAACATTCAGAACTGAAGTTCACAAAACTGAATCCACAGATACGAATCCAGTACCAGGTTATCCAGGAGCCTATTAGTTGCAGGCCACAGCTGTCTTCAGAAGTTTAAAAAAAATGTGAATTGGTATTGGTTTTTATTATTATCACATATACCAAGATGTGTGAAAAATTTGCATACTGTTCATTCAGATGCTTTGAGCTAAAATAAAGTAAAACGATAACAATGCAAGTTAAATAAATAAATTCTTAAAGCTACTGAAAGAGTGCAGGTGAACAATAAAATGCAAGGTCATAATGAGCCTCTTGTGAGGATCTTGCCCTACAAGATGTCTGTTCAAGTGTCTGATGGGACAGTGGGATAGAAGCTGTCCTTGAGCCTTGTGGTACATGCTTTCAGACATTTGTATCTTTTGTCCAATGGGAGAGAGGAGAAGAGAGAATGTCCTGTGTAGGTGGGGTCTTTGATTTTATTGGCTGCCTTACTGAAGCAGTGCCAAATATAGAGTGCATAGAGGAGAGGCCGGTTCTTGTGTTGTGCTAAGCTGTGTCCGCAACTCAGCAATTTCTTGCGATCATGTACATAGCAGTGCTATACCATGCCGTTATGCATCCAGGTAGAATGCTTTATTTGATGCACCAATTAAAAATTGGTTTAAGGGTCAATGGGGACATGCTGAATTTCTTTAGTCTCATGAGGAGGTAGATGGGTTGGTGAGCTTTCTGGGCCGTGACATCAACATGATGAGACTAGGACCGATGTTCACACTTAAGAGCTTGAAGCTCTCACCCACTCCAGCTCAACACCTTTTAATGTAGACAGGAACATGTGCACGGTCTCCCTTTCTGAAGTCAATGATGAGCTCCTACTCGCAAATTAAACATTGAGAAATTGTTTCCAGTCTCGTTAAGTTTGGTCACCACAGTGAATGATTTAAGGTTATTGGAATAAAAACCAGAAAGGAAGGGTGTGCATTTTAACAATAAATTAGATTAGAATGTTTGGAATGACTTCAGAAATTGTGGCCAGTGCGGTTTCAGAAGTAATTTTCAAAAGTCTACTGAATAAGTTCTTGCACAAATACATTGGGCTAAATGGCCTTCTGTGCTGCTACATTTTTGATCAAAAGCAATAGAAGGATATTCTGAAGCGTGGAGGCATAGAACAGATTGACTTGTCACTATGTAGTGCATTCTGCTCTTCATGAAATAAGCCTGTGCTGGTTTACTTCACAGTGGGTGAAAATAATCGCACAATTCTGGGTCAGTGGGCCCCTTGGTGTGGGTGTAACTTCTGCAGACTGCCTCAATTGTTGAATGAAGTAGAAGTAGCCCTTCATTTGCCCTTTATGAGCCATGGGATCCTGGGAAATCTGGCTGTGTGGATACAGAATTGGCTTGTCTACAGAAGGCAGAGGGTGGTAGTGTGGAGTATTCTGCCTGGTGGTTGCTGACCAGTGCTTTTCTGCAGGGATCCATTCTGTGATCCCTGCTCGTTATGATTTTTATAAATGACTTGGAAGGGTGAGTTAGTAAGCTTGCAGATAATACAAAGGTTGGTCGTGATATTTTCAGGATACAGAGCTAGGCTGAGAAGTGACAGATGGAGTTCAACCTGGAAAAGTGTGAAGTGATTCATTTTGGAAGGTCAAATTTGAAGGCAGGCTAAAGGGTTAATGGTAGAATTCTTGGCAATCTGGAGGAACAGAGGGATCTTATTGCCTTAATGGTTCTTAAGGTTGTGTTGGCTTTCATTAGTCAGACTGATTCCAAGGTAATGTTGCAGCTCTAACTCTGGTTGGACCACACTCGGAATATTGTGTTCAGTTCTCGTTTCCCTGTTATAGGAAGGATATGGAAGCTTTATAGAAGGTACAGAGGAGATTTACCAGGATGCTGTCTGGACATTGAGGGCTTGTCTTAGAAGATAGTTGAGCGAGCTAGCGTTTTTCTGTTTGGGTTGAAGAAGGGTGAGAGGTGACTTGATGAAGGTGTACATCATGATAAGATGCATAGATAGAATGGTTAGCCAGAGACTTTTACCCAAGGGTGGAAATGGATAATACCTGGCAGCAAAATTTTAGATGATTGGAGGAAGGTTATAGGGGGGATGTTCTTAACACAGAGGTGGGTGGTCAGTGAAATACCCTGTCAGGGGTGGTGGTAGAGACAGATACATTAGGCTCATTTAAGAAACGTATATAGGCACACGGACAATAGAAAAATAGTGTGTAGGAGGAAGGGTAGGTTAAAAAGTTAGCACAACATTGTGGACTGAAGGGCATGTATTGTGTTGTAATGTTCTATGTTTTTACCCCCCTTATTGGGTGTTGGGCATTTGTAAAGATTGGGGTGTTGAACACTCTGAGGCATTGTGGGACAGCTCATCCAGGTGAGTAAGGGGCAGTACGGTATTGTAGCTGTTAGCCCAATGCTATTACAGTGCCAACGACTTGGGTTCAGTTCTGCCGCTGTCTTAAGGAATTTGTCCATCCTCCCCATGACTGGTGGTCACATGGTATAATTGGATGCTGCACGCTCATTGAGCTGGAAGAGCCTGTTACTGTGCTGTATCTTTAAATAAAGAAAAAGCGGTCTGCATGCTATAAACAAGAACTTGTATGTTGGACATTATTAGAAGGAAGAGTAGAAGGGATAACTTGGCAGCTTGAAACAGTGATAATATCTGTAACCCCATGTACAGACTTGTGATTTCCCTTTATTGTTGTGTTTGTACAGGCTGACATCTGGTCTTTGGGAATCACTGCAATAGAGCTCACAAAAGGAGAACCACCGCATTCGGAGCTGCATCCAATGAAAGTTTTATTTCATATTCCGAAGAACAATGCGCCGACGTTGGAGGGAAATTACAGCAAGTCTTTAAAAGAATTTGTGGAAGCATGCTTGAATAAAGAACCAAGTTTTGTAAGTAGATTTAAATTTAATGTTTTCTCCCCCCAAGAACCTTAGCTTTGAGAAACAGCAGTCAATTTTTCCCACGTGCTTACTGTTCTTTTCCACTGGCTTTATGTTGGGCATTTTCACTGGATGATGCGTTCATCACTTTCCAATAATTATCACTTTCCAATAATTATGCCAGCTCTCCATTGCAGTATTGAAGGTTTTGCCCTTTGAATGAAACATGAAGTTAAGTTCTGCTTCGTCTATTCCTTTGGATTGGAAAGTGCCATGGGGAGAAGTGGGAGTTGGTCATTCGGCCCCTGAGCCTGGTCTTCCACTCAACGAGGTGACCTTCTACCTCAAAGGCATTTTCTATTTTATCTCTTGAGTCCTTTAATGTCCAGAAATCCATCTTTGAATGCAGTGAATGAGTAAGCATCCATTGACTGCAAAACAACAAATTTCATATAGTTTGTTGGTCATGGAAAATCTGATTCTGATTCAAATGATTTACCATCCTAAGTAAAGTCTATACTTATTTCTGTCCTAAATTGCCTCCCCTTTATTTTGAGATTGCAGCAGAAGAACAATAGTATTTCCAGGTGCTCTAGTCATTATTTAATCTTCAGACAATACTTAATAAGCAATTATCTGATTACTGTCACATGGTAAGGGTAAGAACGTTAAACTCCAGGAGCAGGAGTATGCCACTGGGCCCAAGAAGCCTGCCTCACCATTCAGTATGATCATGGCTGATCCATGCTGCCTCAATTGCTCTTCTGTGCTTGTTCCCTATAATGTTCAATTTCCCAACCTTTCAACTGTTTGTCTACCTACATCTAAGGCAGAGAATTCCAGAGACTCTCCTCTGAGAGAAGTTGCTATGCACCTCAATCCTTAGAGGATTGGAAAGCTTTTAAAAAGCAACAGAAGGCAACTAAAAAAGCCATAAGGAGAGAAGAGATGAAATATGAAGGTAAGTAAGCCAGTGATATAAGAGAAGATACCAAAAGTTTTTTTTGGATATATAAAGATATTAAAAGAAAGATGAGAATAGATATTTGACCTCTGGAAAATGACATTGGAGAGGTAGAAATGGTGGATAATGAAATGATGAAGTTATGTGCTACAGAATTCTATGTTTTATGTTAATGACTTGGATGGCAGTACATATGGCTTTGTGGTCATGTTTGCAGACAATACGAAGGTAGGTTGAGCGGCAGGTCGTGTTGAAGAAGCAGAGAGTCTTCTGGACTTGGACAGGTTTGGAGAATGTGCAGAGAACTGGCAGATGGTATATAGCATAGGGAAGTGTATGGTTGTGCACTTTGATAGAAGGAATAAAGGAGTGGACTTTTTTCCAAACTGGGAGAAAATTAAAAGATCAGAAGTGCCATGGGACTTAGGAGTCCTTGTGCAGGATTCCCTTAAGGTTAACTTCCAGGTTGAGTTGGTGGTAGGGAAGGCAAATGCTTTGTTAGCTTTATTTTGAGAGGACTAGAGTATCAGAGCAAGGATCTAATGTTGGTATTGTGAGCAGTTTTGAGCTTATCCGCTTACCTAAGAAAAGATGTGCTGGCTTTGGGAGTGTCCAAAGGAAGTTCAGGAGAATTATTCTGAGAATGAAAGGGTTAATGTTTGAGGAGTATTTGATGGCTTTGGGCTTCAAAGTACTCACTGGACTTTGGAAGAAAGAGAGGGGATCTAATTGAAACCTATCGAATATTGAAAGGCCTCGATAGAATTGATGTAGGGAGGATGTTTCCCATTGTGGAGCTGTCTATGACCAAGAGTTCACAGCCTCAGAGTAGAGAGTCATCCGTTCAGAACAGAAGCAAGAAAGAATTGCTTTAGCCAGAAGATAATGACTCTGGAATTCAATGCCACAGACGGCTGTGTGCGCCAAGTCATTCAGTATATTTGAAGCTGATTTTTTAAATTATTCAGAGCTTCAAATGTTATGAGAAGGCAGGACAATGTGGTTGAGAGGGTTAATAATCAGCCATGATGGGATGGCAAAGCAGGCTCAATGGGCTGAAAGGCCCGATTCTGCTCCTAGGTCTTATAGTCAATTTTAAATGACTAGCCCCTTCCTTTGTAACTATGTTCCCTTGTTCATCTATCTCCCACTGTTAGAAACATCTTAACATCTAGAACAATACATAACCTGGAGGAACCCGGTTGGTCAGGCAGCATCAATGGAGGGAATTGGACAGTCGGCGTTCCAGCTCAAAACCCTTCATCAGACTTCATCATCTAGTCCCGATGAAGGGTCTCAAGCTGAAATGTCGTTTGTCCATGTTGAGCTCCTCCAGCTCCTTTGTGTGCTGTTCCAGATTTCCAGCACCTGCAGTCTTTCATATCTCCATCTTATCATCTGCCTGGTCAAGCTTTCTTAGGATCATCTATTTGGAAAAAGATTCTTCTAAACTCCAAGGGATACAGAATTAATCTGTCTAACGTTTTTGATAGGACAGCCTTCTCATCCGAGAAATCAACCTGCCTCCAGTGCTATTATATTCTTTTTAGGTAAACAAGTACGTTTATTATCAAAGTATGTGTATGTCATCATATACTATGAAAGTCATTTTCTTGCAGGCATTCACGGTAGAACAAAAGAATACAGTAGAATCAAAGAAAAGAACTACACATAAAGACTGACTAACAACCAATGTGCAGAAGAAGACAAATTGTGCAAATAGAAAAAACACTAATAATAATAAATAATTAACTAAATAATACTGAGAACATGAGGATGTTGTTCCCTTATTCAAGAAAGGGAGTAGAGATAGCCCAGGAAATTATAGACCAGTGAGTCTTAATTCAGTGGTTGGTAAGTTGATGGAGAAGATCCTGAGAGGCAGGATTTATAAACATTTGAAGAGGTATAATATGATTAGGAATAGTCAACATGGCTTTGTCAAGGGTAGGTCGTGCCTTACGAGCCTGATTGAATTTATTATTTTTTTAAATTAATTTTTTATTGCAACACCAACAAATTACATTCAATGCAACCAATTGCCAATTACATTTTGACTGTTTAACCCAGCCACCCCCCCCACCTTCATCACCATCCCCCCTCCTGATTGAATTTTTTGAGGATGTGACTAGACATATTGATGAAAGAAGAGCAGTAGATGTAGTGTATCTGGATCTCAGCAAGGCATTTGATAAGGTACCCATGTAAGGCCTATGGAGAAAGTAAGGAGGCATGGGATCCAAGGGGACCTTGCTTTGTGGATCCGGAACTGGCTTGCCCACAGAAGGCAAAGAGTGGTTGTAGACTGGTCATATTCTGCATGGAGGTCGGTGACCAGTGGTGTGCCTCAGGGATCTGTTCTGGGACCCCTACTCTTCACGATTTTTATAAATGACCTGGATGAGGAAGTGGAGGGATGGGTTAGTAAGTTTGCTGATGACACAAAGGTTGGGGGTGCTGTGGATAGTGTGGAGGGCTGTCAGAGGTTGCAGCAGGACATTGATAGGATGCAAAATTGGGCTGAGAAGTGGCAGATGGAGTTCAACCCAGATAAGTGTGAAGTGGTTCATTTTGGTAGGTCAAATATGATGGCAGAATATAGTATTAATGGTAAGACTCTTGGCAGTGTGGAGGATCAGAGGGATCATGGGGTCCGAGTCCATAGGACGCTTAAAGCAGCTGCGCAGGTTGACTTTGTGGTTAAGAAGGCGTATGGCGTATTGGCCTTCATTAATTATGGAATTGAATTTAGGAGCTGAGGGGTAATGTTGCAGCTATATAGGACCCTGGTCAGACCCCATCTGGAACACTGTGCTCCATTCTGGTCGTCTCACTACAGGAAGAATGTGGAAACTATAGAAAGGGTGCAGAGGAGATTTACAAGGATGTTGCCTGGATTGGGGAACATGCCTTATGAAAACAGATTGAGTGAATTTGGCCTTTTCTCCTTGGAGCGATGGAGGATGACAGGTGACCTGATAGAGGTGTATAAGATGATGAGAGGCATTGATCGTGTGGATAGTTAGAGGCTTTTTCCCAGGGCTGAAATGGTTGCCACAGGAGGACACAGGTTTAAGGTGCTGGGGAGTAGGTACAGAGGAGATGTCAGGGGTAAGTTTTTCACTCAAGAGAGTGGTGAGTGTGTGGAATAGGCTGCCGGCAACGGTGGTGGAGGTAGATACGATAGGGTCTTTTAAGAGACTTTTGGATAGGTACCTGGAGCTTAGAAAAGTAGAGGGCTATGAGTAACCCTAGTAATTTCTATGGTAGGGACATGTTCATCACAACTTGGTGGGCCGAAGGACCTGTATTGTGCTGTAGGTTTTCTATGTTTTTATGTTTCTCACTTCTTAAACCTGATGGTGTGGGAGCTACCTCCTTCACAATTGCGGCAACAAGAAGAAAGCATGGGCTGGATGGTGGAGGTCCTTGATGGATACTGAGATGTGCTCATTGGTGGGGAGGGCTTTACCTGTGATGGACTGGACTGTATCGACTACTTTTTGTAGGCTTTTCCATTCTCGGTCGTTGGTGTTTCCATACCGGGCCGTGATGCACTCAGTCAGGATACTCTTCACGGCACACCTATAGAAGTCTGTCAAAGTTTTAGATGACATGCTGAATTTGTGCAAACTTCAAAGAAAGTAGAGGCGCTGCCGTTGAACATTTTGTTGGAATTGCTGACTAACATTTTGTTTGAGAGCTTGTTGTGCATGAATTTGCTGTTGCATTCTCTATGTTAAAAATGCTTCAGTAACTGTGAACCATTTTGGAGCTTCCTAAAGACGCACAGAGTGGCATAAGGTTTTTGCCGGTTAGGGTAATTAGATGTCTTAATTTCCTCTGCTCTTGGTGTTCTTTGTTTAACCTCATTCACATGTAGCAGCAACCAGCTATTGTTCTTCTGTCAGGTCCCTGAGCATTGAAGGAACACCGAGTTGTTTCAGGCTCACGTCAACAGTACAGTGGTTGCAAAAGGCATTCAGTCATTTTTTTAAACCTGGCAATGCTGTAGAGTTAGCCGGAATGACAGAACAAAATTCAGGATGTGAATGACTCACTATGCCACAACTGGTTGCTTTTGATAACTCCCTGAGGGTTTTCAGATGAACAAGCTACAAGTCACGATGGCATACATTGTGTGCAACTTTTTCCCTGAATGCCAATTTAAAATTAAATGGAAACATCAGAACTGAAGAACATCTGAAAACAGAACATAATGACTGGCTTGTGTTTAAGGGGAAGATTTCACAACTGCAAAGACCTTTAGCAACTAACAATGAGCTGGAGGAACTCAGTGGGTTGAGCAGCATCTGAGGAAGGAAAGAAATTGTCAAAGTTTTAGTTTGAAACCTTGCATCAGGATTGAAATTGGAGAGGTGAGATGGCCAGCATACAGTAGGGAAGGAGAGTAGCGAGAAAAGACTGAGGTGATTGATAGACTGAGGAGGGGTGTGAGGTGACAGGCAGGGAGTGCCTGGTAGGGTAGGTAGTGCCAGATAGTTCTAAATACAATGAAAAACTTAGTTATTCCAGTCCAAAAGATTGGAGACACAACATTTGTAAGAAAAAATAATAAATTCAATTTAAGTTCCTTAAAGTTATATAAGAAACAACAGTTAGAAGAAAAAAAAAGTCCATTGTATTGCTAAGTGGTCATAGTGCTGTTTTGCTGAAATGGTAGTTATGATTTTGCCATTTGGTCCAAGAGCCAAATGGCAGAAGGGAAGTAGACATTCTTGAACTTGATGGTGCAGACTTCCTGCCTAATGGTAGGCGTGAGAAGGTATGGCCCAAACGGTGGGAATTTTTCATGACAGCTGTTGCCGCCTTGAGGCATCACCTCTTGCAGATACTATCAATGGTAAGGAGGGATGTGTCCACTATTCTCTGCGACTTTTGTGCATTCCAGTTGCTGTACCAGACCATGATGCAACCGGTCAGAATACTTTCGACAGTGCATCTTTAGAAGTTTGTTAGTATGTTGGGTGCAATTAAATCATACAGCAAGTGTGAAGATGTTTATCCAAGGACCCGACATTGAAGAATGATGAGCTTTGCTTTACTTTTCAGCTTTAAAAGGATTCATATGTACTTTACTTACTTTCTTAAGAGACCAACAGCAAAAGAGTTGCTGAAGCACAAGTTTATAATACGAAACTCCAGAAAGACCTCCTACTTGACGGAACTGATTGACCGGTACAAGCGGTGGAAGGCGGAACAGAACCATGAGGACTCCAGCTCGGGTGAATTAGACTCGTGAGTGTTGCTGTAGCACATATTCATATAAGGCTTGGGTGCATCCAATGAAACATGCAAAGCTATCTTGACGAATGTGCTATCACATAACTCAGAAGTAGGTCATCAGATCTGTGTTTCAATAACTGTAAAGTATTTGGAACTTCCCAAAGTCATGCAGTGTGCATGAGGTTTTTGTGGTAAATGGAGGTGTTTACTTCCTCAGATCAAGACACAGGTAAAACCACATTTGGTGTTACATGCAGTTCTGTTTGCCAATGTCATTAAACCAGTATGGGTGAAAACAATTATGAGGGTGTTACTTGGACCTATGCCTTGTGTTATAAAGAAAGACTGGATAGGCTGAGGCTTTTTTCCTGGAGCGTAGGAGGCAGAGAGGTGACTATATAGTTACAAAAAATTATAGGACATGGTAAGTCTTTTCCCCAGTGTAGGAAAATCCAAAATTAGAAGGTATAGGTTTAAAGTGAGAGGGGAAAGATTAGAAGAGAATCTGAGGGGCAAATTTTCATAGAGACAGTAGTGGGTGTATGGGTATGGAGTACCAGGGGTAGTTGTGAAGGTGGTTACAGTTGCAGCATGTAAAAGATATTCGGACAGTTGCATACTTAGAGGAATTTTGGAGGGATATGGGCCAAATGCAGGCAGATGGGACTGGCTCAGGTTGGCACCTTGGTTGATGCATATGAGCTGGGCAGATGGGAATGTTCCAGTGTTCTTTGGCTGTGTGACTGTATCCAGTACATTCACTGTTTCTTTCTCCACAGATACTGCTCGACCTGCTGAGCCTTCCAATAATTTTTGTTGTTGTTTCTGATTTTCCGCATCCACATTTTTTTTTAAACTTTCTCTCAGATCTGTGCTGCTGTTATAAGTTTCCACCTTTTCTGCTTCCTCTCACCCTATCCAAATCTCCTAGGCCCTTATTCTTCTCAGATTTCAGTTCTGTGAATTGGTGGGTTTTAGCGTGTTAAAGGTGTTGTATAAGCACAAGTATGTGTAGCAGCTCTTTCACTTGGTGAAATTGCCTTCCTTTGGTTTGGATAGATAAGTTTACCATGTGGATGACTTGTCAAGTAGATGAATCAATTATGATCTTTTTCTTAACATTAGGGAAGCTGAAAGACAGGCATCAGGAGGGGAGGATACAAGTGACTGGATTTTTACGATCAGAGAGAACGACCCAACCAAACTACAAAATGGAGCAAGTCAGCTTGACAGCCTCAGCGAGAGTGATCAGGTACCGTTGATCTCGGTCTTCAGTTTGATGAGCAAATCTTTGTTCTACTGTCCTATTGCTGCTAAGGTGATCACTGGTGGTCAAGATAAATTATTGTGGTTTTAGCCAAATTAAAGTTCTGTCACAAGTTCTGTCTAAGACAGAACACCACAGGTCACCGTGGTGATATACATTCATACATGTATATATTCTACATTACAACAGAAGGCATTCTCAAAGGATTTTAGTGGCCTGTAAAACACTTCAGAGTGTCTTGAGATTGTGAAATGCCTTACAAGAATACAACACTTCCTTTCTCTCATTTGAAACATTTCTTAAAACTCATCTGATTATCCAAGCTTTCAGTCGTCCATTTTAGTTTTACTTTGGTGTTCAATCTTATACGATATCACTACTGTGAGGTACACTCAGAGATCTTTAGAACTGAGATGAGGAAGGAATTTCTTCAGCCAAGGGTAGTGAATACGTGGAATTTGTTGCCACGAAGGGAGGTGGAAACCAAGTCATTGGGTGTATTTAAGGCGGAGACTGATAAACTACATAGAAATTTACAGCACTTTTACAGGCTCTTCAGCCCACAATGTTGTGCCGATCACGTAACCTACTCTAGAGGCTCCCTGACGAAGGGTCTCGGCCTGAAACGTCGACTGCGCCTCTTCCTATAGATGCTGCCTGGCCTGCTGCGTTCACCAGCATCTTTGATGTGTGTTGCTAGAGACTCCCTAGCATTTCCTTAGCGCGTAGCCCTCTGTTTTTCAAAGCTCCATGTACCTATCTAAGAAACTCTTAAAAGACCGTATTGTCTCAGCTTCCACCACTGCTGCCGACAGTGCATTCCACGCACCCACCACTCTGTGCGACACTTAACCCCTCCCTGACATCCCCTCTGTACCCATTTCCAAACACCTTAAAACTATGCCCCCTCTTTTTAGCCATTTCAGCCCTGGGAAAAAGCCTCAGGCTGTCCACACGATCAATGCCTCTCATCATCTTATACACCTCTATCAAGTCACTGCTCATCCTCCATCGCTCCAAGGAGAAAAGGCTGAGTTCACTCAACCTATTCTCATAAGGTATGCCCTCCAATCCAGGCAACGTCCTTGTAAATCTCTGCACTCTCTCTTTAGTATCCACGTCCTTCCTGTAGTGAGGTGACCAGAACTGGACATAGTACTCCAAGTGGGATCTGACCAAGGTCCTACATAGCCATAACATTACCTCATGGCTCTTGAACTCAGTCTCATGGTTGATGAATGCCAACACACCATACACCTTAACAGCACTGTCAACCTGCACAGCAGCTTTAAGTGTCCTATTGACATGGACCCCAAGATCTCTCAGATCCTGCACACTGCCAAGAGTCTTCCCATTTATATTACAGTCGGCCCTCCTTATCCACAAGGGATTGGTTCCGGGACCCCTTGCAGATACCAAAAAACACTGATGCTCAAGTTACTTATTCAACCTGTCTCAATGCGGTGGACCTTGGGACCCAGCGGAACCCCGGACCTTATTTAACCAGCCTCAGTGCGGTGGGCATTAGGACCCGGCAGTGGAGCTCTGAATCTGCAGTGTTTCTGTTCACAGAAATAATCATCGCGATTTAAAATAAAGTGGAAATAATAAAGCGATCAGAAAGAGGTGAAACATCATTGGAAAAGTGTTAGGCTACAGTCAGAAAACGACCGGAACAATTTTAAAGGATAAAATAAGAAAGGCCCTGCCCGATTAAAGCCACAATTATTACTAAGCAACGCAGTGGTTTAATTATTGGGTTTTGGGGTTTTAGGTTTTTGATCCTCACATCAACCCGGCAGGGATGGACAGCGTGCTCGGGAGCGATCTGTCACTGGATCGAACTCGGGAATTTCCTTTCCCGAGCTCGGCGCTGAAACATAATGTTTCTTAAGTATTTTATATGCATAGAAAGGTAAAATATATACTATATACTAAGACAAACGTTTGACTAACTGACACTAAATAATACCAGATGTACCTGTTCTGACTTACTTAGTAAGAGAACTTCTGTTTTTTTCTGATCCCGATGCACGATAACCTACACACATCCTCCTGTATACTTTAAATCATCTCTAGATTATTTTACATAGCATATACAATGTAAATGCTATGTAAAATAGTTGTTATACTGCATTGTTTAGGGAATAATGACAAGAAAAAAAGTCTGTACATGCTTGAACAGCAAGTGCTGGAAGAGCATTTCTGGGTTTTCTCAATTCGCGGTTGGTTGAATTCGCGCATGCGAAACTCGCGGATAAGGAGGGCCGACTATATATTCTGTCTTCAAATTTGACCTACCAAAATGAACCACTTCACACTTAACCTGGGTTGAAGTCCATGTGCCACTTCTCAGCCCAGTTCTGTACCCTATCGATGTCCCACTGTAACCACTGACAATCCTCCACACTATCTACAACACCCACAACCTTGTGTTGTCAGCAAACTTACTAACCCACCCTTTTACTTCATTCGGGTCATTTATAAAAATCACAACGAGGAGGGGTCCCAGAACAGATCCCTGCGGAGCACCACTGGTCACCGACCTCCTTGTAGAATATGAACCATTTACAACCACCCTTTGCCTACTGTGGGCAAGCCAATTCACAAAACAAGGTCTCCTTGGATCCCATGCCTCCTTACTTTCTGAAGGAGCCTTGCATGGGGAAGCTTATCAAATGGCTTACTGAAATGCATATACGCTACATCTACTGCTCTACCTAATGTGATTATGTCTCTCCAAATGCTCATAAATCCTGCCTCTGAGGATCTTCTCCAACAATTTGCCCACTACTGAAGTCAATCTCACTGGACTGTAATTCCCTGGGTTATCTCTACTCCCTTTCTTGAACAAGGGAACAACATTTGCAATCCTCCAATCCTTCGGTACTTCTCCTGTCCTTATTGATGACACAAAGATCATCGCAAGAGGCTCAGTAATCTCCTCCCTCGTTTCCCACAGTAGCCTGGAGTGTATCTCATCCGGACCCAGTGACTTATCTAACTTAATGCTTTTCAAAAGCTCCAGCACATCCTCTTTCTTAATGTCTGTATGCTCAAGCGTTTCAGTCCGCTGTAAGTCATCCTCACAATTGCCAAGGTCTTTTTCCCTGGTGAATACTGAAGCAAAGTATTCATTAAGTACTACTGCTACCTCCTCCGACTCTATGCACATGTTTCCACTATTGCACCTGATTGGTCCTATTCTCACACGGCTCATCCTCTTGCTCTTCACATACTTGTAGAATGCCTTGGGGTTTTCCTTAATCCTGCTCACCAAGGCCTTCTCTTGGCCCCTTCTGGCTCTCCTAATTCCATTCTCAAGCTCCTTCCTAGCAACCTTGTGATTTTTCAGAGCTCTAACAGTAGGTATATATATGTATATTTAATAGTTGATTAAAAACAGTGCAAAGCAGAAATAGTATAAAGAAAAAGTGAGGTAGTGTTCATGGGTTCAATGTCCATTTAAGAATTGGATGGTAGAGGGAAAGAAGCTGTTCCTGAATGGCTAAGTGTGAGCCTTCAGGCTTCTGTACTTCCTTCCTGATGGTAGCAATGAAGAGAGGGCATGTCCTGGGTGATGGGAGTCCTTACTTTCTGAGGCACCGTTCCTCGAAGATGTCTTGGATACAACAGAGGCCAAGATGGAGAGGACTAATTTTAGTAGCTTCTTTCGGTCCTATGCAGTAACACCCCTCCCCTTACCAGATAGCGATGCAGCCTGTCAGAATACTCTCCACGGTACATCTATAGACTTTGTTCCTTGCAAGAAAAATATAAACCAGTTTTAATGTATAGATTTGGTTCATCCTTACTCACTGAAGCACAGTTATAGTCTACAAGTTAGTAGTATTCAACTACTATTTTTTGTTTTAGGTCCAAGATGCTCCAAAGCAATCACAGTCTCAATGTTTACCTACAATTATTTCTCCATTATTTACTGAGGTAAGCAAAAGGCATTTACATGAGTGTAATTCAGCTGATGAATATTCCATTTGTTTTCGCGTATCTATAATGAATTAATTAATGGCTGCGTTCTGGTCCATTGTATTGATCTGACACACGAAGTGCATGAATCGATTGATACATGTTCCTGGTTAATTAACTGAAATGCTTTCACTCTGCGTCGGGTGGCTGGTGGGCCTTTAGTGTGTTGACTGATTGACGGACACTATTTCAGCTCAAGGAGAAGATCCAGGCAGGTGGAGGCTACACCGAAGCTGTTGATGAACTGAGAGAGGCCTTTTTCCTGGCAGAAAAAGCTTGTCCGGGCATTTCTGATGCACTTGTGAAACAACTCGTGCAAAGACTTCAGAGGTATTTTCTATCATTAAGACAATAATACTGTTTTTCAAAACCCATTTTAGCCATTCAAATTATATTAGCTGAGCCTGAACCCAAAAGCTTCCATTGTTATTCTTGTGTGTAATTTGTAATTGTTTTAAAGTTGAAGCATACCATTGCCGTTTGATTTTATTTTCAGCCAATTTTACTCGTTGCATCATCTATTGTTTTTAATGATCAATGACAGCTTGTGGATCGAGAAGACTGTGTGCAAAAGGGCAGGATTTGTTGGTGTAGCTGCAAGAAGTCTTGGTTGACCCCATTTGGAGCTTTGAGTAGCTCTGTGCACCATATCAAAGGAAGGCTGTAGTGGTTGTGAAGGGAAAAATTCTGAATGATATTAGGACTCCATAGGTTAAATTGGACAAAAAGATGTATAGAATTATATTCCCTAGATTTGGAAAGTGAAGCGGGTGATTGGATTGAAGTTTTCAACATAAGGGAAACCAACTGGATAGGCATTGACTATATCTGATGCCTTTCATGCTTGCTTTGAAGGCAATGGTTAGTCTGCATTTGGCACATTGAGAGCAGTTTTAGGCGCTGTATCTCAGAAAAGGTGTGCTAGCCTTTTGCGAAGGTCAAGAAGTGGTTCACAAGAATGATCCCAGGAATGAAAGGCTTAATGTGTGAGGAGTATTTGATTGCTCTGGGCCTGTGGTCGATGGAGTTCAAAAGGATGGGGGGGCGGGTTGGAGTTCATTGAAACCTCTCGAATACTGAATGGCTGGGTGGAACAGACATGGAGAAGATGTTTCCATTAAGTAGGGGAGTCTAGGATTCAAAAGCACAGTGACAAAATAAAGAGATGTCTCCTTAAAACAGAGAAAAAGAGGAATATCTTCAGCCAGAAGCTACCCAGTCCTCAGGGTGTATTTAAGACAATGATTGATAAGTTCTTGATCGGTAACAGTTAATGGGGAAAAGGTCAGCTGCGATTGAATGGTGGAGTGGAACTGATGGCACAAGGGGTCTAATTCTGTTTCGATATGTTATGCCTTGTATAGAGATCTCATCTTGTATAAAGCAGGTTCTTTATGAATAACCTCAACTGTCTGGCCCCTTGGATTGTTGACAGCTTCAGGGAGTTGCAGCAGAGTTAGGAATATTTGCTTCCTTTATTTACCTTCTGCATTTTGCTTGATCAAGTTAAACAGACTAGTTTGTGCCTCATACTGGAGTCATTATGTGGATGAACAAAATGTCAAAAGCTAATCAGTTACTGGCAGCAAAGCCAGTAAATCATTTGTTACTGATTCGTAAAGGTAAAAAGAATAATCTTTGAAATTTCTATTTCAGATATTCATTAAGTGGGGCCAGTTCTTCCAACTGAAAGTGAATGTTCATTTCTGGAAGGATGATGTCACTGAGACTGCGTTGGTGCTCTTAACAGTGATCACATACAACAACTTTGCAAGACATTATAGGTTATCCCCTGGACAAATAGCGCCAGAAGTCTCTCAGAGCAAATTGTCAGCCAGTTTATGCTGCTTGAAGCTGTTAGTTTTTATCAATTTCTACCATAGTGCACATTTTCAGGTGGGATGAACTGCCTACCAATTTTTTTTTTTAAAGTTTTGTTTTATATCCCAAGTTGTATATTTAGGACTGAGATCCGGAAAGTGAAACCTCTGCAGTGCCTCAGGTAACCTGCTTAACGTTGATGATTATAACTGGGAGACGGAGAGGTTCTCATTAGCTTGTGTATATTTGTGTATATAGAATAATTTTTACTGAAGGTGCAGATCATGAGAGCATATTAGGAGCATAATTGACTTATTATACAGCCTCAGGGTCTGAAATGACCTGCTTCTACTCCAGTTCTCGGGTGGCTCGAGACCCATGTAGGATCTGATGACTCTGCCATAGGTGGGTCAGGTAGCTCTTGATGGGGAGGGGAGGGGTTGGGTAGTTCGGGTGTTGTTTGCTCCTTCTGCTGTTTGTGCTCGGCCTCCATTCGTTGCTGTCATCGAGACTTAAGGTGCTTAGTGCCTTCCCGGATGCTACTTCAACAAACTTGAGCGGTCAGGATAACTGCATAAATCACGTCAACAACCAATTGCTTATGTGGACTTTGTTCTGTGGATGAAACTTCGAAAGGGCCATTGTTAAATATTACCTGTATAGATTGAATAATGTTCTGGTGACTTTTTATTTAGTTATTTTCTGGACCTTGCCATTTTTGTAATTATACTATCCAACTTGGATGATCTTGGATCACTTTTTAGTAGTTTTTCATTTTCATCTGGCCCAACTCAATTACTTTTTGAAATGTAGCACCCTTAGATGACAAGGGATGAACACCTCCATCTGAGTTGTGTTTATTACCTTGCAAGAGTTCAGAATGACAAATGATGTTTTCTTTGACCTTTCACTTGGTTTTCAAAGCAATTCAAGCAAAATTGGAAATGACCAGTTGTCACCTTGCTCTTCTTAGTAAGTTGCATCTTTGATGAGATAACCATAGTTGTCAAGATGATATCTGTCCCTTTAGTCTGGATCTTAGAGACTTCCTTGAATGTCTCAAAGTAAATAGTCCAGTGTGTCCTTTCACATCAGTTTAAGTTTTGAGCTGGTGAGGTAACTTGTGTAGAAGCTTAATTGTCAACTTCTAGGCAAATAGGTTGGAAAGATTATTTTCTGCATCAGAAAGTTAGATTCTCTTGCGTTTTAGAGTGTGTGCCAGCACCTGGCTTCAGATGTTTCAGACTGTTACATTACTGTTAATTTGCGGTAGTAAATGTCAAGCTAATGAGGGAGAGAGGCTTCAGGAGCTCGACAATGTTGAATCAAGCTAAACAGGCCAAATCACACGTTGTGTGTGTGCCAAAAAGCATTGATCAGTCAAGAGCCACTTGAATACCAGAAAAGTTGTAGATGCAGGGAATCTCAAAATAAAAATATGACGCTGCGAACACTCAGCAGATCTGGCAGCATCAATGGGAAGAGAAGCTGTTAACCTTTCAGGTTCGAATAAGAGAGAGAAGGCGGGTAGAGAGGTAGGGGCGGGCAGTTTCTCAAAAGGGTGAAATATAGCTATTGAGGGACTGTTAATCTACTTTGTGTAATAGATTGCTGATATTGTAACATTGGTATATAGCATAATTAGAACAAACTGTACAAATGTAAGAGGAAAGGATGAGTGTTGGCAACCAAAAATGGCCAGTTCTGATACAAACTGAAAGAGGATTTTTGGAAGATAGAGAATTGGATAGTGTGCTTAGCTGAAACATGAGGTGATTATCCTCAAACTTGCAATAGATCTCATTATCAACCTCCAAAAATCAAAGCTTTTGCAGAATTGCTAGATCAGGACATCCCTTTCTAGTTTCAAAGCATAATTCCCATCCCTATAAATATTGATTGATTTTATTTCTGATTCTTAAAGGAATTTAGAAAAACAGCACAGAGTAGGCCTTTCTGACCCCTTGAGCTACACTGCCCAGCAACCCCCGACAACCCCGATTTAATCATAACCTGTTTGCAGGACAATTTACAATGACCAATTAACCTATCCGGTACATCTTTGGACTGTGGGAGAAAACCGGAGGAAACCCACATATTTCACAGAGAGGATGTACAGACTCCTTACAGAGGATGCTGGAATTGAACTCCACACTCCATCCTGAGTTGTAATAGTGTTGTGCTAACCGTGGCACCCACGAATATGCATCAGAACTCGGCTTGTGCATTGGACTGCAAGTCTAAGAAAAAAATTTTGCTTGATGTTCCTTCAATTGATGGTATATACCCAACTTAAAAAAAAAAACAGGATGACGGAAATACTCAGCTTTTGTGGGAAATAAAATAGAATCACCATTTCCCTTTGTCAATTCTTTGTCAAATTTTCACATTTACAACCTTATTTGTCAGATACATAAGTGAAAGCTTGGTATTTGTGTGACTGACGCACTCCACTGTTTTAACTTGCCACGTGCTTGTAATATTCTAACTATGCAATAGAACCAAAGAGTCTTGGGTTCAGGATCCTTCCTGAAGGGATTATGTTGTACAACTAACACAGTAAACTTTCCAAGTGTTTTGCATATCAGAGTCTCTTTGAGACTACCTGCAAACAACTCATGCAACTTTAATTGGTTGAAAGGAGTATCTGAAATACAATGTTTAATCTATAGTTGTGCCAGTGTAAATATTCAATCTTTGTTGGATTATACCTGAGAGAATTTATTATATCTACAGCTTTGGCATCTTGCATCCTTCTAATGTTTTAAATGAAGTCCAACGTCACTTTTGACCATTAAAAATGCAACTTTGGGACATTTAAAGTTTGCGAATTTCTACAATCAACATTCGGGCCCAGATCAGGTTATGTTTTATTCCATCATGTAATCACTTTGATTTGTGCTGAGGACAAAGAGGTAGCCAATTCCTGCTTCCACTCATTGCTTCAAAGCAATTCTGCTGTGTGTTCATTCCTTTAGCCAGTTAGTAAAATCACAGAGATTTATTTCATAAATATCGGAGCTAGTGCTTCTGTTGACTGGGTGAGCTAGTTGGTGTTGGACCATCTTGTGCACTAATTAGAAAAGTTAGTGAATCACCAGAAGGCATTGAGTAGTAATAATGTATGCTGGCTGCATTGCGATTGCCTACCTGATAGAATAGGCCACGAGGTACTACTTATAGATCCACTTTTGTAGAGTGTTAAACAATCTGTCATCACAGATTATAGTGTTTGCATTAAGTTCTGTTATTTAAAGATGCATATTTCCCTATTTGTTTGCACTATATAATTGGCCATTTTAAAGAAGTAAGGTGACATTAGACCTTGTGTAGTAACTAAGATCTTCAGTCTCGTCACCGTTTCCATAACAGAAGTGCCATGACTCAGTCTACCCCCTTTACTGCGGTGGTATGCTGCACTTTCCCTATTTAGTTTGTATGAACCTGGCTGCACTTTTGAAAGTATTTTTATTTTAATATTTCAAACATGGTACATGGATTGCAGTTTTTGTACCTGTTCTCTCCAGCTAACTGCAAATATTTTACAATCAAAGGAATCTGTAATTAATGTATTTTGTGCACATAATGGCAATAAAGTAGTAAGGTCATCAGAAAATGTTCTTAAACACAGGTACATTGTACGGAATGATTCAATTGAAAAGACAATATTTTTATAATTGTGTGTAAAGAGCTAGTGTTGCAGTAAATCTGGTCCTTTAAGATGTTTAATAATGACAGGATACTTAATAAAGATGCTAATTGTGTAAATTTCATTTTATGTAACATTGCTGACAGTTTATAGTCTTGTATATAATCCTTGCTTCTGTCATTCAACACAATGTACTGAAATTCTCTGTAAGCTTTTAAGTGATTTTAAATAAAAGGTGAATTCTGATGCGATGTAGAATGTTAGTTCTGTAAAAAGATGTTTTTGTAACTGAAGGAAACACACTGCATAGACAGCCTAATGTAAGAACATGGGACATGATGTTGGAACAGAACTTATCCGTTACTCCTTTGAGTTTGCTCTTTGATAAGACCATAAGCAATGTTCAAGCTCAGTTTCATTTTTCTGCCCAATGTTTATCTCAGCATATAACCGTAGTTCAGTTGGTTCTTTTAGAGAATTCATGGTCCTTTGTGCACCTGGGGTACTTTTTAACCCAATTTTTCCCTGCTTTCAGTCCTGAGAGAATGTCTTTTTTTTCCCCTGAGGCTGCAGCTCTCATTTGGAGGGAAAACAGACTCCTGTTGTCCATTATGTGAGTCCCTCTCAGTCTCAGGGTTCTGCAGCACTGTGTGTAACACTGCTCTGCTTTGGCACTAGTTGCATTCATCAGTTTGCATTTGGGTAGATCCCACAATGGACCTGGACCTGCTTTAAACCCAGGAGATGCTGAGTGACAAGTGTCTCTGGTGTAACTGGGACCTAAGATAGTCATGATCTCAGAGGGGTGAATTCAATGTTTGTTATTTTTAATGTTTTTAATGGTTTCTTAATTTTAACGCATTTTAGTTTATTTTACTTGGTAATTATTTAATTGTAAGCATTTATAACTATTTTGTTTTGAAAAAGTGCCCCAACATTGACAGAAGAGTGAACTCTATGCCCAGCCTTGTCACCTCTTTAAGCCTGTCTTCATCTGGTTCAAAGTCCATAGATTGTGGGAATATTTTAATAATGGGGCAAGTGAATTTGAGTGAAGTTATCCCTTTTGGTTCAAGAGCCTGATGGTTGAAGGGTAATAACAAGTTACCCCTTCTTGTACTATGGGTTTTGGGTCTAGGTTTTCCTGAAGACTTTGTTTAATTTTAAACAGGATGAGGCTTTCCGTTCCAGGACATCTCAAATGTCCTCTTTCTTTAAGGATCATGGTTTCCCTCTGCCGTCATCAATGATGCCCTCAACCACATCTCCTCCATTTCCCGCACTTCGGCCCTCATCCCATCCTCCCGTCACCACAACAGGGACAGAGTTCCCCTTGTCCTTACCTACCATCCCACCAGCCTCCGGATCCAACACATTATCCTCTGCAACTTCCGCCACCTTCAACAGGATCCCACCACTAAGCACATCTTTCCCTCTTCATACCTTCTCCGCTTTCCGCAGGGATCGGTCCCTCCACGACTCCCTGATCCACATGTCCCTCCCCACAGATCTCCCATCCGGCACTTATCCCTGTAAGCGTAAGTGCTACACCTGTCCCTACACTTCCTCTCGCCACCATTCAGGGCCCCAAGCAGTCCTTCCAGGTGAGGCAACACTTCACTTGTGAGTCTGTTGGGGTCATCTTTTGCTCCCGGTGCGGCCTCCTCTACATCGGTGAAACCCGACGCAGATTGGGGGACCGCTTTGTCGAGCACCTCTGCTCCGTCTGCCACAACAGACAGGATCTCCCGGTAGCCACCCACTTCAACTCTGCTTCCCATTCCCATTCAGATATGTTCATACATGGCCTCCTCTACTGCCATGATGAGGCTAAACTCAGGTTGGAGGAGCAACACTTCATATACCGTCTAGGTAGTCTCCAGCTCCTTGGTATGAACATAGAATTCTCCAACTCCTGGTAATTCCCTGCCCCTCCCTTCCCCTATCCCAGTTTCACTCTGCCCCCTCCCCCAGCTGCCTATCACCTCCCTCATGGTTCCACCTCCTTCTACTACCCATTGTGCTTTCCCCTATTCCTTCTTCACCTTTCCTGCCTATCACCTCCCTGCCTCCCCTCCCCCACCCCTTTATCTTTCCCCTTACTGGTTTTTCACCCAGAACCTACCAGCCTTCTCCTTCCCACCCTCCCCCCACCTTCTTTATAGGGCCTCTGCCCCTTCCCCCTACAGTCCTGATGAAGGGTTCCGGCCCAAAACGTTGACTGATCGTTTCCACGGATGCTGCCCGACCTGCTGAGTTCCTCCAGCGTGTTGTGAGTGTTGCTTTGACCCCAGCATCTGCAGATTATTTTGTGTTTGATTTTAAATATGTGTGAGACTGCAGCAAGTATGTGGTGGCATCCGTTAGTCTCGCGAGACCACGGATCTGCGTCTGGAAAGGAGTGTCCTCCCCAGGGATAGGCCTGGGCAAGGTTGTATGGAAGATCGGCAGTTGCCCATGCAGCAAGTCTCCCCTTTCCACGACACCGATGTTGTCCAAGGGAAGGGCAAGGTCTGATACAGCTTGGCACCAGTGTCGTTGCAGGAGTTGCCAAAATGAGGTTGAAGGCAACGTCAAGCTGCCTTAGGGACTCCAGCTCCAGACTTGTCCTCAGGGTTTACTCCCGAAGCCTTTCCCATGAGTGGGTATGGCTGCAAGGCAGCGGAGGTTTGAAATCAGAGTTTTCCCTCTCTTAGATGGACTGCCTTCCCAGGCTGACGAGCTCCATCTACCCGAAGCACTGGTTTTAAGGTGCCAGGACCCGCCTTCGCCCCTTCTCCTGTCAGTAGAAACAGTTCCGCCGGGCTTAGAGGCTAAGCCACATGAGAAGACCGGGAGTTGGACTTGGTTGTCAGAGGCTATTTGAGGTGCATGCTGTGAGGAGCACTTTTAGGTAATGGGAGCTTGTCCCCACTACCACTCCTTGGCTTGACAACCTTGGAACCAAGCAAGTATATATGGCATTAGAAAAGATCCCATTCCCAGGATTGTGGATTTCTGAAACTGGAGTAAGTACTGATTTTTGGATTTTTCCGTAGCTATTAAGCAGAACTTGAAGTGATGCTGATTAAACACCAAAATATTGGCCAAGAAGCCATTGAAGAATACTCCTGCTGGTCTTCACAAAAGTGCCATAGAATTGCATACATCTGATGGAGTCTCTATGTTACCTTATCTGAAATACAAGGAGTGTGTGGCAAGTAGATTGTCAAGACTGATATCCTCATACTTGTTTTCATAATCTTTTTAAAGTGGTGTGTTATAAACTAGTGTAGGATTAATGTAGCTTTTTATAAATGCCAAATTTAATAATTCATTTATAAAAAACCTCTTACACTGGCAAGAAGCTTTGTATCAATTCACCACTTTATATGTATTTTTTTAAATTCCTCTCTATGCCTTGTGGTGCATCAGGTGGCAACCTTGCTGTTCTTTTAGCATTTTGTCTGCTTTTTTTAAAAAGAGGCAGAGTTGCTAGCTCAACCCGGCACAGACGGAAAACGTGCTTGGAGCCAGCCGGATTTGGATCCGGAACCAGATACAGTACCACTGCATGACCGGCCGGCACATGTTATATTCTTGTTCCAAGTTTATGTTCACGGCACTGACGGGTCAGAATGAAGAGGGTATCCACTCTCTGTGCCACCTGCTTACCTTACAGCATCAGTGTTTGTAAACTTTCACAAGTATGGATTCGATGCTTCCCTTTTAACATTAGAGGGCGTGCTTCCAAAGCAAGAGCGCATTCGAAGGAAATGTGTGAGGCAGTTTATTTTTTTTTAAGAGAGTTGTGCCTGGAATGCACAGCCAGGAGTGGTGGAGACAAATAGAGACATTTTAGAGGCTCTTAGAAAGGCACATACATGACTGTACATACAATGAAAGGATATGGATTGTGTGCACACAGAAGGAATTAGCATATTTAAGCACCTTTAACTTAATTAGTTCAGCGAGGCATGGTGGATAAAAAGGCCTGTTTTTGTTATGTTTTATGTTCTAATATAGTGTTTTTTAAATATTTTGTGATGTTTGAATTCTAAAGATGTTAATGTAGTTTTGAATAGCTGTGTTTGGAGGTATTCTTTGTCATGCAGTGGATGACAAGGTAGGCTCATTTGGAAGGTCGGGAGGCACGGGATCTTTGGAGACTTGACTGCATGGAATCAGATTGGCTTGCCCCATAGAAGGCAGAGGGTGGTTGTAGATAGAGCATATTCTGTTTGGAGGTAGGTGACCAGTGGTATTCCGGGACCCAGCAGGTTTGTAACCTTTATAAATGACTTGGATGAGAAAGTGGAAGGATGGGTTAGAAAGTCTGCAGATGACATAAAGGTTGGTGGTGTTGTGGATAGTGAAGGTTGTCACGCCTTAGTGTAAGACAGGCAGCAGAGCTGGGCTGATAAGTGGCAGATGGAGTTCAATCTGGAAAATTAAGAAGTGATACAGTTCAAAGTCAAAACTGAAGCTAGAGTACCAGGTTGTTGGCAGGATTTTTAATAGTGTGGAGGAACAGAAGTACCTTGGGGTCCACATCAACAAAATGCTCAAAATTGCCACACAAGTTAACAAGGGTTTGCTACACACTCAAAAAATGCTGGTGAGCGCAGCAGGCTAGGCAGCATCTACAGAAAAGAGGTACAGTCGATGTTTCGGGCCGAGACCCTTTGTCATCTTCCTATAGATGCTGCCTGGCCTGCTGCATTCACCAACATTTTTTGTGTGTGTTGCTTGAATTTCCAGCATCTGCAGATTTCCCTGTGTAAGGGTTTGCTACGTTAGCTTTCATTAGTCAGGATTAAGTTCAGGAGCCACAGGATATTGTTAAAGATATCAGTGAACACTCCACCCAGTTGAATAGCATATATCTTCAGTATTTGGCCAGGAATCCCACCCAGACCAGATGCTTTCCATAGGTTCACCCTCCTGAAAGGTGTTCTCACATCAGCCTCAAACTGAAGTCACCGGGTTGTTAGGGGCTGTGTAACTTTCTGAAGGTGCATCCATGTTTTGTCAGTCAAAATGAGCATAAAAGGAATTGAGTTCATCTGGGAGTCAAACCTTATTGTCACCTATGTCAATTGGTTTCACTTTGTAGGAGGCGATAGCATCCAGGTTCTGCCACAGCTGTCGAGCCTTCTTCAGTGATTCAAGTTTGGTCTGGAATTGCCACTTTACACGTGAAATGGCTTTCCAGAGGTCGTACCTGGACCTGTTGTATTTTACTTGTTCGACAGTCTTGAGCACCACTGATGTGGCCCTCAGCAGACTGTGGATCTCTTGGTTCATCCATGGCTTCTGGTTGGGGAAGACGCTGAATGATTTTGTGGGGATACTATGATGGAGAGCACTTGATAAACACACTATAGTGGTGTATGACATTTAATGTAGAAACTTCTGATTATTTTGTAACGATTGTAACTACATTGTAAGGTGCCTCGTATTCTAATTCATGTGTACTCTTAAGTTAACTTTGTTGGTAATTAAAGATGGTATGTCCTAAAAGTAAAAAAAAAAATAGGACCTGATCACCGTCAGTAGGAGAGAGAGAGAGGTTGCTGGGAGTTCACGTTGGATAAGGATAAGTATGGAGTTATAATTGTGTTTTTTGGTAGATATCTTTTTGTAAATATTGGCAGTTTTATTTTCATTATTTTCACTAATTTTTGACATACCTAACAAAATCCTTTTTCATTAAAGTGCTAAGCAATCCCAGCTATTTCCCCTTTCATCGACCCAACCCATGCATCTAACGTATGGTGGCAGCTGTGCGATGGCCAGCCTCAAAGGGGTGAGTTCAGCTCTGGGGAGAATGGGATTGCAGTCTCAATTCAGGAAGCCCCCTGAGGCTGAAAGTGAAGCAGATGTTTGGAAAACAGTGGAGACCTCAGAGGAGGAAGAACTTCAGCCCAGGGCCAAATTCAGGCCAGAAACAGAAGGGCCTTCAAGTGCTACCACCTTCGAACTCCCCTGGGATATCTGTTCAGACACCTTCTGTCTGCCCAGCGGAGGAGGGATGATGTTTTTAGGAAGGGACTCCAAAGCCTGTAGAAGGGTCCGAAGATGCCTTCTTATCAACAAGGTGTGGATATTGGGAACTCTCCTCAGGTTCCAAAGGATGGCTCAGATATGGCAATGGCTAGAGGAGGAGTGGGCCTGCCAGCTAGTGTCACTACTGATGGGTAAAGCTCTCGAAGCCTACACTACAATGGATGAAGAGAGGTCCAACAGATATCCTGACCTGAAAGAGGCTAAATTTGATATCTCGGCAGAAACCTAACACCTGTGCTTCTGTTCTAGTACTCTTCCGCCAGGAAAGTCACCCAATGAGAGGTATCATTGCCTGAGGGGTCTCTACCTCCAATGTATTCATCAAGAGCAGAAGTCCATGGAGGAGATCGGTGAGCCCATTGTCCTGGAGCAGCTGCTGCAGGTTTTCCCCGCAGACACCAGGACATGGGTCCAAGAGCACAAGGCACTCTGGCCTGACTTGGCCTGCTGTACTTCAATGCCTGCAATGGGGTGCCATCATGCCAAAGCAACAGAGACTCTAACCCTCCAAGGGACTCTCAAGGTAACTGCAGAATTGGGGAGTGGGAAAAAAAGAGGGCAAAGAACCTTTGCTAGTTTCTTCTACGACTTGTATTTGCCACCATTTGTCAGCAGCCAGATCATAAGTCACGTATGTGCTCTGTACCAAGAGAAGAGGAAAGTGATGATGATGATAATGACCGTAATGGTTGTGAGCAGAATGTGAGGAGAAAGAACTTATATTTATAATAGTCAAAGTTAATGGGAAACCTGTTAAAGCGCTTTTAAATTCTGGTAGTTCGCTAGCATTTGTTAAGAAAAGTTACGTCCCTGAGTTTGATGTTGACTATAGTCACTATGACTACTGTCCAATGTATCCATGACTGACAGAACTCACTACTGAGCTGGATGACCACAAGTACTTATGAAAGTGGGGCTGCCGGAGAAACACAGGTTGATATGATTCTGGGGAGAGATTTGCCTGTGTTACATGAGTTACTAAGGAAGGGAAATAGCCAATCACATCCATCTTAAGGTAAAATAAACCTGAGGAGGCAGTGATCACAATATGATTGAGTTCAACTTGAAATTTGATAGGGAGAAAATAGAGTCTGACATAGCAGTATTTCGTTGGAGTAGAGGAAATTACAGTGGTATGAGAGAGGAGTTGGCCAAAGTAAATTGGAAGGAGCTGCTGGCAGGGATGACAGCAGAGCAGCAATGGTGTGAGTTTCTGAGAAAAATGTGAAAGGTACGGAATAGATGTATTCTAAAAACAAATAAAAACTCATGGCAAAATTCTACAACCGTGGCTGACAAGAGAAGACAGCAAAAGAGCAAAAGCAAAAGAGAGGGCATACACAAAGCAAAAATTAGTGGGAAGACAGAGGACTGGGAACTTTTAAAAACGTACAGAGAGCAACTAAAAGAATAATTCGGAGGGAAAAGATGAAATATAAAAGCAAGCTAACAAACAATATCAAAGTGGACAGTAAAAGCTTTTTCAAGTATGTAAAAAAAAAACCCGAGAGATGAGAGTAGATATAGAATCGCTAGAAAATGAGGCCAGAGAAATAATAATGGGGGACAAGGAGTTGGCAAATGAACGAAATGAGTATTTTGCCTCAGTCTTCACTACGGAAGACCCCAACAGTATGCCAGATGTTGAAGGATATGACAGAAAAGAAGTGAATGCAGTTACTATTACTATTAGAAGGTGCACAAAAAGCTGAAAGACTTAAGGATACTAAGCACCCAGACCAAATGAACTGCATCCTAGGGTTCTGAAAGAGGTAGTGGTAGAGATTGTAGAGGTATTAGTAAAGATCTTTCAAAAATCTTTGGACTCTGGCATGGTGCCAGAGGACAAGAAAATTGTAAATGTCACTCCACTCTTTAAGAAAGGAGGAAGGCAGCAGAAAGGGCAGGTTGTGCCTTACGAGCCTGATCGAATTTTTTGAGGATGTGACTAAACACATTGATGAAGGAAGAACAATAGATGTAGTGTATATGGATTTCAGCAAGGCATTTGATAAGATACCCCATGCAAGGCTTATTGAGAAAATAAGGAGGCTTGGATCCAAGGGGCCATTGCTTTGTGGATCCAGAACTGGCTTGCAAAGAGTGGTTGTAGACGGGTCATATTCTGCATGGAGGTTGGTGACCAGTGGTGTGCCTCAGGGATCTGTTCTGGGACCCTTACTCTGTGATTTTTATAAATGACCTGGATGAGGAAGTGGAGGGATGGGTTAAGTAAGTTTGCTGATGACAAAGGATGGAGGTGTTGTGGATAGTGTGGAGGGCTGTCAGAGGTTACAGTGGGACATTAATAGGATGCAAAACTGGGCTGAGAAGTGGCAGATGGAGTTCAACCCAGATAAGTGTGAAGTGGTTCATTTTGGTAGGTCAAATATGATGGCAGAATATAGTATTAATGGTAAGACTTTTGGCAGTGTGGGGGATCAGAGGGATCTTGGGGTCTGAGTCCATAGGACGCTCAAAGCAGCTGCGCAGGTTGACTGTGGTTAAGAAGGCGTACGGAGTATTGGCCTTCATCAATCATGGAATTGAATTTAGGAGCTGGGAGGTAATGTTGCAGCTATATAGGACCCTGGTCAGAGCCCACTTGGAGTACTGTGCTCAGTTCTGGTCGCCTCACTACAGGAAGGATGTGGAAGCCATAGAAAGGGTGCAGAGGAGATTTACAAGGATGTTGCCTGGATTGGGGAGCATGCCTTATGAGAATAGGTTGAATGAACTCAGCCTTTTCTCCTTGGAGCAACGGAGGATGAGAGGTGACCTGACAGAGGTGTATAAAGATGATGAGAGGCATTGATCATGTGAATAGTCAGAGGCTTTTTCCCAGGGCTGAAATCGTTGCCACAAGAGGACACGGGTTTAAGGTGCTGGGGAGTAGGTACAGAGATGTCGGGTAAGTTTTTTTATGCAGAGCGTGGTGAGTGTGTGGAGTGGGCTGCCAGCAACGGTGGTGGAGGCGGATACGATAGGGTCTTTCAAAAGACTTTTGAATAGGTACATGGAGCTTAGAAAAATAGAGAGCTATGGGTAAGCCTAGTAATTTCTAATTAAGATAGAGACATGTTCGGCACAACTTTGTGGGCCAAAGGGCCTGTATTGTGCTGTAGGTTTTCTATGTTTCTGAAGGAAATTGTAGACCAGTTAGCCTAGCCTCAATGGTTAGGAAGATGTTAGAGTCAATTGTTAAGGATGAGATGACAAAGGACAAGATTAGGACAAAGTCAGTATGGTTTTCTTAAGGGAAAATCTTATCTGATGAACCTTTGAGGAGATTACAAGTAGGATAGATAAAGGGGATCAGTGGATATTGTATATTTGGACTTTCAGAAGGCCTTTGACAAGGTGCCACACATGACGCTGCTTACCAAGCTAAGAGCCCATGGTATGTTACTCGTATGGTTAGAGCATTGGCTGATTGGTAGGGGGCAGCGAGTGGGAATAAAAGGATCCCTTTCTGGTTAGCTGTAAGTGAGTAGTGGTGTTCCACAGGGTCGGTGTTGGGACCGCTTCTTTTTATGCTGTGCATCAATGATTTAGATGATGGAATAGATGGCTTTGTTGCCAAGTTTGCAGATGATATGAAGATTGGTGGAGGGGCTGGTAGTGTTAAGGAAACTGGTCGGCTGCAGAAGGACTTCGGTAGATTAAGAATGTGGCAATGATATACAATGCTGGAAAATGCATGGTCATGCGCTTTTGTAGAAGAACTAAATGTGCAGACTATTTTCTAAATGGGTAGAAAATCCAAAAATCTGAGATGCAAAGGGGCTTGGGAGTTCTTGTGCAGAACACACTAAAGGTTAACTTGCATGTAGAGTTGGTGCTGAGGAAGGCAAATGCCATGTTAGCATTCATTTCAAGAGGTCTAGACTACAAGAGCAGGGATGTGATGCTGAGGCTTTATAAGGCACTGGTGAGGCCTCACCTTGAGTGCTGTGAAAGGTTCTGGGCTCCTTGTGTAAGAAAACGTGCTGGCAATGGGGAAGGCTCAGAGGAGGTTCACAAGGATGATTCCAGGAATTAAAGAGTTATCATACAAGGAACGTTTGCTAGCTCTGTGTCTATTCTCACTGGAATTTAGAAGGGTGGGTTGGGGGATTCTCATTGAAACCTTTAAAAAATTGAAAGGCCTAGACAGAGTAGATGTGGAAAGGCTGTTTCCCATGGTGGGGGAGTCTAGGACAAGAGGGCACAGCCTCAGGATAGAGGGGCGCTTATTTAAAACAGAGATGCGGAGAAGTTTCTTTAGCCAGGGAGTGGTGAATTTCAGGAATTTATTACCGCAGTTAGCTGTGGAGGCCAGGTCATTGGGTGTATTTAAGGAAGAGCTTGATAAGTTCCTGATTGGACATGGCATCAAAGGTTACAGGGAGAAGGCTGGGGAGTTGGGCTGAGGAGGGGGAAAAAAGGATCAGCCATGATTAAATGGAGGAGTAGACTTGATGGCCTAATTCTCCTCCTTTGTCTTATGGTCTTATCGTCTTATCTATTAATCCAGGAGTAGACTGTGCTGTTTTTTATTTTAGCATGACTTGTGCTAAAAGCAAACCAACGGTCATGTTACAATCTCCATCTAACCTGAATACTAGTCTATGCGAGAGAGGAACCAAGAGGCTGAGAAAGTCACACCAGCAATGGTGCTTTGAGAAATATGCTGGTTCTCCTGCCTCTGTTGACATTTGTACAGATGATTCCGAAGGGCTTGTGGATACCTGGAAGGGGCCTAGGAAGGTTGACCTTTCCCATCTCGATGGCTGCCAACCAGTGGAGCTGCAGAGGTTTTTTGCTGATTTCCCACAATGTTTCCAACAGAGAATAGGGCTGTCAAAAGTCCTAAGACATTCCATCAGGATCAGACCTGACCAGAGTTCAGTACGCCATTACTGCTACAGAGTACCAGAGCGACTTGTGGGAGCCCTAAATGATGAGATTCAGACCATGCTGGAGCAGGGAGTCATCAAGCCTTCAAATAGTGAGGGGAGCAGTCCTATCGTCATTGTCTCCAGGAAGGGTGGCACCCTGATTTCCGTAAGTTGAATACCATTTCTTTTTTTTTAATGCTTATCCTATGATGACCTACTAGAAGGGGCTGCACTGGACCTTTTTAAAGGCTATTGGCAGGTTCCCCTGCTTGACCAATTAAAATCCTTCGCTGCCTTCTGCACACCCCTGGGTCTGTTTCAGTTCATGATGCACCAGCAACCTTCCAGTGGCTGATGGACTGAATGCTCCACAGCTGATAGACCAAGTATTCCAAGGCTGTGAGGACTGCAGGCCAGCCTACCTAGATGGTGTGGTCATCCATAACTAAACATGGCCAGAGCACCTGGACCATCTGTACAGGGTCTTGGAGAATATTCATGCTGCGGTCTCACTGGCAATCTACAAAAATGTGAGTGGGCAAAAAAGGAAGCCAGCTAGGATACTGAGAGCTTTGAGAACAGGTGGACAAAGTGGAAGTGATCCACAGCAGTCCTCTCACTCACACCAACAAGTCCTTCCAGGGTCTGGTAGAGTGGTATCACAAGTTCATTTCCAATTTGCCACAATGGCTGCTCCTCTGACTAATCTTACTGGGAAGTTTGCAAGCAACCCAGTGACGTGGATGAGTGAGTGTGAGAACACTTTTCAAGCCCTCAAAGTCCAGGTGGGTGCCTCAGGAGTAGGCATTGGAGCTGTGCTGGGCCAAGGAGAACCTAGGGAAGAGTGACCTGTCCTTTACCCAAGCTGAAAACTCCTCCCAAGGAAAACCAGGTCTTGCACCAATGAAAAGGAGTGTCTTGCCACTAAGTGGGCCCTTGACAGCCTCCGATACTACCTCCTTGGCAGGAAGTTTGACCTTCACACAGACCACAGAGCGTTGGCTTGGATTCAGAACAACGAAGTACTGTAATGCCAAAGTGACAAATGGTACCTGGAGCTCCAATTCTGTGTCGGCCATGAAACAGGGAAAGGAAATGTTACTGCAGACCACCTGTCTCGACTGCCGAGCATTGGGCAGGGTGGTAACGTGATGGAGAGCACTCCTTACACACACCCACATCCAAACTCCCCACCCCATTCTGCTGTCATTGTGCTAAGTGCACTTACTTCAATGTCTTCCCCGGTATATTCTGATGCGCGCGGGTTGGCTTTATGGTGCCTTTCCTGCCATACACGGCGGAGTTGTTTTTTACACTAGGCCGTACCATCTTTAATTACCGACAAGGTTAAATTAAGACTACGTAAATTAGCATATGATGCAGCCCATGAAGTAGTTACAGTCATTATAAAATAAAGATGGTATGTCCTAACATAAAAAAAAAAGGAGCTGATCACCCTCAGTAGGGGAGAGAGATAGAGGCTGCCAGGGGTTCACACTGGAGAAGAATAAGTCTTGGATCTATTATTGTGTTTTCTAGTAGATATCTTTTTGTAAATATTGGCAGTTTTCTTTTCCCTATTTGCATTAATTTTTGTAAATTTGATTTTTGACACACCTAATAAGCACCCTTGCACTGAAGTGCTAGGCGACGCCAGCCGTTTTTCTTTGGTGATAACCCATGTATCTAACACACGGTGTCAGCGGTGAGATAGCCAGTCGCAAAGGGGAGCATTCATCTCAGGGGAGAGTGGGATTGCAGTCTCAAATCAGGAAACCCCCAGAGGCTGAAAGTGAAGCAGATGCCTGGAAAACACTGGAGACCTCAGAGGAGGAAGAGCTTCAGCTCAGGGCTAAACTCAGGCCAGAAGCAGAAGGACCTTCAAGTAGCACCATTTCTGATTTCAAGTGATTTTAACTTTCCACATATTGTCTGGGACATCCATACCGTTAAAGGGTTAGATGGGATAGAGGACCTTTTTCACTCTCAAATGGTATTCAGAATTACTATCTTCTGGGCATGACATCACCTTGAAGGAGTGCAGTACAGAACAAAGCAAGGAACTAGAAATGCAGTCATCATTTTAGATTCCTAGGCCAGACAGTCTTCATGTGGTCTGTTGTCTCACTGGTCCCAGGGTAAGAAATTATAGGAATTCCATAATAGGGACGGGAGTGGAGGGTGCAGAAGGGGCTTATCAGTGTGCAGCCTGGGTTCGAGGGCAGGTGCTTTAAGGAGACTAGGATTGCTTTCTCTGGTGCACTGGGGTTTGAGAGGAGACAGGAGAGAGGTTTGTAAGATTATGAGAGGCATAGATACTCGGTATCTTTATCCCAGGGTCAACATGTCCAGTATTAAAGGGCATCCATTTAAGGTGAGTCAGTGACAATTGGGGAAAGTTTTTTTTAATGCAGAGCATGGTGGACATCTGGAATATGCTGCCAGGGGTGGTGATGGGAGCAGAGATGATGGGGCTATTTAAGAGGCTCTTAGATTGGCACATGAATATGGAGGGATATGGAACATGTGGCCAGTTCTTGTGTTGTTCTGTTCTATGTTCCTTTCTGAAGGGAATGAGGAGAAGCCAGCAAACATAATTTGCAGGAAGGAAGTGGTTATGGAAGAAGAGTTTAAAGTGGGGGGGGTGGGATACAAATAGAACAGAAAAGTAAAGTGCTTTCAGGAGTGAGATCGCTGGAGAGTATTGAAGTAGAAAGCAGTGATAGACAGGAGCAGACTTTGAGAGATTACAGAAACTGAATGTGAATGCACAAAATATGGCGAGTGGGGTCGGTGAGCTACAAACATGATTAACAATCCCACACAGTCACAGGGAGAACGTACAAACATGCGGTTATGATATATTTACAGCTAGGAATGTCACAAAAAAAAGGACAGGACTGGACACTTAATGTTACAGGATGCATGTTGTTCAAACGGTGGAAGGGATACAGGCCTAATGCAGGCAAATGGGATTATTATGGGCAGGCTTCATGGCCCACGTTGACCAGGTAGATCAGAAGGGCCTGTTTCTGTGTTGTGCAATTCTATAAGGGTCATAACCAGTTAAGGCAAAGTGATGGTAAGCTGTTCCCGTCGGCACATTAGTATAGCGGCTCGTGTAATGCGTCAGAGATGGCGGTTCAATTCTCGCCACTGTCTCTAATAAGGTTGTACGTTCTCCCTGTGACTGTGTGGGTTTTTTTTTCCCCTGGGTGCTCCGGTTTCTTGCTGCATACCAAAGGCATTCGGGTTAGTAATTGTGAGCAGGTTCTGCTAGCGCCTGAAGCATGGCCTCACTTGCGGGCATCCTTGGAATGTGTTCATCACTGACACCCATGAATCATTTCACTGTGTATTTTGATGTACATGTGACAAATAAAGCTAATCTTTAAATCTTCTTTATTAGCTGACAGTCTATGGGCAAAAGAATACAGACTTAAATTTCTGGGCAAAGTGTATCAAGGGAGATGTGATGTAAAACTTCATGATCTAGAACTCTGTCGTTAGGGGTAATGGAAACAGAATCAATCAGTGCTTTCAAAGGTGATATTTGTAACAATTTCTACCATTATAGTGAAGATCAGAGGTGGAGGGGAGTGGGGATGTTGAGACTGACAGAATTGGTCTCCAAGGCAATGGTGCAGACTCAATGAGCTTAGTGCCCTTCTGTGTTTTTACAACGTTATGCCTCTATGAAAAGATATTATACAGTTTCAACACTGGATGCCAAGGTAGAGTTTATTGAAATGGTTTAGGCCATTTTAAAAAGTCAAATTCCATACAATTAGTTATAAAAGAGGAACTCTTTCCTTGCAAAAGTTTGTAGACAGGTTGGTTGCGCACTTAGTGACTTTAACATTTGGTTACAGTCATCTGAAATTCCACTGTAACTTTTGCATTTGTATAATTATACTCAGTGCAGCTCCTCCCAACAAATAACCTTCTAATAGAATTACTTTTTCAGTTTTTTTTAGAATCTTTTAACTCCAGCATTTTAAACGCTTGATTCAGTACTGGCTTTCTGATTGTTGGATATTGTAATCATTTTCCTTGTGCCAAGATAGCTCTTGACAAATGTCAGTAAGGCAAACTCAAAATGTGGCCCTTAAATTCCAGCCTTCACCAAAAAAAACTGGAATTCAGGGGAGGAATACCCTGTTCACGCTACAGCCATTCAGTGTACAGCAGTGGGCTTTGGTGGGATCAAGGCAAGAGAGAATACACCCCTCTTGCCCCCATGAAGAGGCACAATAGGGAGTAAGTACCTGAACTAGTCAGGAATTTTTACCCTTTGTAATTCAACAAGGCCTCAGTGGAAGATGCTGGCTAATGTCTAGTATGAATCCTTGCAAAAGGCCTCCTCCTGACACTGGCTAAGGCAAGTTGACCCTGTTAGTCGATAGGCTTCTAAACAAATGTTTTGCCAAAGATAATGTTAATGTTTGTAAAGGGCTTAAGAAGGCCATTGGCAGAGTGGGGTTGGGGAGAGGTGACAGGCCTTTGGGAACTCTTTCATGGATCTGATGCAGAAGCCCCATATACCGGAAGCTCTGATCATTCGTTTGGGTATGTGGACCTCTGTCTGTGGTATTCTACCTTCTGTGACCTGGATGTAGCTCCAAAATCTGGATGCTTTGGTAATTATCATCAATATTCAGTAATTTTAGGTAAACTCCAGAGAATTCCTCAGATGAAAAAGGTGTAGAACTTACCACAGGGAATGACGGTTCTACCAGTAAACTTGGCAGTATGCAACTTTGCTCTCTGTATTATTCCTAGTGTACTGAAATCACATAAAGCTGTGTAGAATGCCTAGGTAATAATGATTTGAGACAGAATACAATAGCATTATCCATGTTGGCCAAGTTAACACTGAATTAAGTTAACCATCATCTCAGGTCCCTCCCCAAGACTTAGCTCTTTTGAAAATTAATGTTTTAGGTCACATTCAAGGATTAATCTTCACAAAGTAATGAGATTGTTGAGAACGATTCCATCTTCTGACCTTTGCTTTACAAATCGATTCCATTTCACATCTTGTCCAAAACTCAGAATCCACCTTATCAAAGATACAACAGTGTTTGCTCACCCAGCAAATGAAGGTAAGTTATTGTTTAGTGTCAGAGGCTATACATTGTAGGTGCTGCTCGTACTCTCCGGGGATGAGCTTATGGAATGGGATTGTCTGTTTCTTGGTGATGCCAACTGTTTGTTCAAGAACAACAGCATCACCAATATTTCATATTCTCTTTGTATCTTCTCCACCCACCCCCCAAAAAAAAGTCCTGACAAATTGGATGTTGACAGAGTTAATAGGGAATCAATAAACTTAAAACTGTCTATTTTTGTAAAAACAGCTATCCTGGAAACAAGCTTTTACTTCAGTGGAACTAGAGTGTAGTGTATTAGCAGTGTAGTCCCTAAATCCACAAACAATTTAATATTTTATTCCCTTCTGGCAAAACTATTCCAAATTTTATAAGTTGTGCTCTGACAATGTATAAGCCTCCAAACCATTTGATCATGCTAAATAAAAACAGTAGGTGGAAATCTGACAAGATGTGGAAACGAGTTAGTGTCTTGCACAAAAGGAGCCTTTGTAAATATCTAATCAGCTTCTCAGCAAGGGACGCTTCCAATCTGACTTGTAAATAGAAGTGAACCACAGCTGCTCTAAATACGGCAGCAATTTTTACAACTTGCTAAATAAGATAAATTTTTTTATGTTCACTTGTGTTCAAAGTGTCTGTGTCTTCGGGCAAGGATAATACACCTGGGGCCTTTATAAAAGCTGAGGCTTCTTTAAATCATTGTCAGTACAGGCCAGACATAGACTTGATCTGAACCTACCACATGATTGTCAAATCGGTATCAGTCAGTACCTAAACATCGCTGGTCTAAAGCTCAAGTTTGTCTACAATAGTTAAGTTGTCAAACACTTCATATATGGGTTACAGTTTTAAGACAAGTACATTCTGGATACACAATCTTTCAAACTCCTGTCCAGGCAGAAGGTTGACTAATTTTTTTTTATATATATACACATAATTTTCAAACATTTTAACTCTAGGCTGTAAGACAATCTGCCCAGTGTTGAATTTTGCCTTATTTTGGAATAAGCTGGGAGTGATGGTGGGGGGGGGGGGGGGGTAACAAGAACATCACAATGATTGTTGAAATTGTAAATTAACTATATGGCCATGGCGTATCTTAAAGATAAACTAACTTTTCCTTTTAAGAAAAGGAATCAAGGCATGATGGAAGTCAGAGTGTTTGAGAGGGGGCCCCCCCCCCACAGGAGTGATCAATAAGCATGAGATTCCTTGCGACTCAGCAGACGCGTACGAGTAGCAGAACTGGTGGCACTTCGAATCACTTCCATCCACCTGCAGAAAGAAAAGACACGGTTGGTGAAGTGGTTTTAAAGACCAGGCTACATATAGGAATTAACAAGATTTTAAGGACAGTGACCAGAGAAGAGCCGGAGAAAGAAAGTCAAAATAGAGTTTATTGTCGTATACACAGTTGCAATGAAAAACTTGCTTGTAGCAACATCACAGGCGCATAGCATCAGAGACACGACATTCACAAGAAAAACTATACAATTAAAACAAAGACCACTGTAGTGGTTAGCACTTACAGTACAGGTGACCCGGGTTCAGTTTCCGTCACTGCCTGTAGGGAGTTTGTACCTTCTCCCCATGACTGTGGGTTTCATCCAGGTGCTCCAGTTTCCACCCACTGTCCAAAGACCTACCGGTTGACACGTTAATTGGTCTTTGTAAATTGTCGCGTGATTAGTTTTGGATTAAAGTCACGGGATTACTGAGTGACGTGGCTTGAATGGCTGGAAAGGCCTTTAACACACTCAACAAATAAATTAAAAAGAATAGTGAGTTTTGAGATTGTGGGAGCCCTTACACAGTGAGTAGCACCAGATTTAAAAAACTGGCAAGACCTGTGTGATCTCTCTGCTGATCTTGAGATGGATTGCATTATGAGGCAATTGGCAAGGGCCAATAAAAATAAGTTATGTTTATGTTGGAGTGGACAGAGTTAAAGTGGGAACTGAGGCTTTGGCAAGGAGACACAGGTGAGTAGCAGGTAAAAACAGGTAAGTTTTTTTTATATAGTAGTTATCTAAAAAGATACCAAATTACAACCAATTAACTAAAGTATGAGTGCAGGATCAGATCATGTGTTATAGCTGCATGATGTGGATGCTAGTGAACTCCATTGTGGTTCCTGATGACCACATCTACAGCAAATGTTGGTTGCTTGAGGACCTGGAATCTGAGCTTCAAACACCGTGATGGATCAGGAAGGGGGAGAGTTACCTGGACACTCTGTCAGGAGGCAGGCACACCACTTTGTTTAAATACTCCAGAGTTAGTCTGTGGCCAAGTACAAGAGGGTGTGAGTGAGGCAGATTGGGGAATGAAAGAGGCTATGCTGGGGCAGTCTCAACGTTTGGAGCTCACCAAACAGGGTGTTGCTCCCTGGGAGGATGAACATGAGGGCTGCAGGGAGGATCAGTAACTGAACTGTGGCATTGTGGTTAGGGTAATGTTTTGTGGGTGCACTAGGGTCTGGAAGAACATTGTTTCGTTTGGTTGTACAATTGTAAAGTCAGAATACAATAAGCTTGAACTTGGTTCAGGGAGCCATTCAGAAGGGACAAAAAGAAAGAAAATTGTAATTGGGGAAATTATAGTCAGGGAATAGACAATTGTCTGTCGCAAGGACTGAGAGGCCCAAAGACTGTAGTGTCTGCTTGGTGCTGGGTTCAGGATATTTCAACTAACTTGGAGTGGGAGGGGAAAAATCCAGTTGTCATGGTCCACATGAGTACCCAACAACATGGGAAGAACAAGGGAAAAAAGGTTCTGCTGAGGGAATTTAGGGTCTAGTTACCTGAACTACATGCAAAATGGATTAATGTGTGGCTCGACCATTGTATGGGAGAAATAGCTTTGAATCTGTGGGACATTGAGACCAATATTGGGGAAGGAGAGAGCTTCTTTGAAGGGACGTACTCCACCTGAACAATTCCGGGACCTAGGTCCTGACAAATTGCAGAACTAGGACAATGAGATGACTTTGAAGCAGCTTGTGTTTGAACCCACTAGGGGGAAGGCAATTCTGGGTTGGGCGTTGTGTAATGAACAACACAATCCATTGGGGAGCTTAAGGTAATATTAAAGAGGATATGAAAAATTTCTCCAAATACATAAAGTATAAAAGAGAGGCGACAGTAGCTATCGGACTGCTGGAGAGGTAGTAATGTGGGACAAGGAAATGGCAGATGAACTGAATAAGTATTTTGCATCAGTCTTAATTGTGCAGTATTCACATTAGCAGTAAAGTGGAAGCATCAGGGGACATTAAGTGTGTGAAGTTACTGTTACTAGAGAGAAGGGTCTTGGGAAACTGTAAGGTCTGAAGGTAGATAAGACACCTGGGACCTGTTAGTGTACACCCCAGAGTTTTGAAAGAGGCGGCTGAAGAGATTGTGGAGGCAGTAGTAATGATCTTTCAGGAATTACTGGATTTTGGAATGGTTCCAGGAGACTGGAACATTGCAAATGTCACTCCACTCTTCAAGAAGGGAGAGAGGCAGAAAAAGGGAAACTATAGGCCAGTTAGTCTGACCTCAGTGGTTGGGAAGATGTTGGAGTCAATTCTGAAGGATGAGGTGTCAGGGTACTTGGAGGCACATGATAAAATGGGTGGTAGTCAGCATGGTTTTCCTCAAGGGAAAAACTTGCCTGATAAATCTGTTGGAATTCTTTCAAGAAATAACAAGCAGGGTAGCAAAGGAATATCAGTTGAAGTTGGATACTTGACAAGGTGCCACATGAGTCTGCTTAACAAGCTACGAGCCCATGGTATTACAGAAAGATTTTAGCATGGATAAAGCAGTGGCTGATTGGCAAGAGTGGGAATAAAGAGAGCCTTTTCTGGTTGGCTGCTGGTGTTTCACAGGGGTCTGTGTAGGGACTGATTCTTCTTACAATATATGTAACTGATTTGGATGATGGAATTAGTGGCTTTGTTGCAAAGTTTGCGGGTGATATGAAGGTAGGTGGAGGGGGCAGGTAGTTTTGAGGAAACAGGCTACAGAAGGACTTAGATTAAGAGAATGGGCAAAGAAACTGCAGATGGAATACAGTGTTGATAAGTGTATGGTCATGCACTTTGGTAGAAGAAATGAAAGAGTACTACTTTCTAAATGGAGAGAAAATTCAAAAAAAAACTGAGTCACAAAGGAGCTTGAGAGTCCTTGTGTCAGGATTCCTAAAGGTTAATTTGCACATTGAGTCTGTGGTGAGGAAGGCAAATACAATGTTAGCATTCCTTTCTAGAGGACTGGAATATAAAAGCAAGGATGTAACACTGAGAGATTATAAAATACAGGTGAGGCTTCACTTGGAGTATTGTGAGCAGTTTTGGGCCCTGTATCTTAGAAAGGATGTGTTGAAACTGGAGAGGGTTCGAAGGAGGTTCATGAAAATGATTCCAGGATTGAAGCAATTGTCATATGAAGCGTGTTTGGTGGCTTTGGACCTGTATTCAGAAGAGTGAGGGGTGACCTCGTTGAAACCTATTGAATGGTGAAAGGCCTTGATAGAGTGGATGTTAAGACCAGAGGACACAGCCTCAGAATAGAGGGATGTCCTTTTAGAATGGAGATGAGGAAGAATTTCTTTAGCCAGAGCGTGGTGAATCAGGAATGCTTTGCCACAGACTGCTGTGGAGGCCAAGTCTTTATGTATATTAAAGGCAGGGGTTGATAGATTCTTGATTGGTCAGGGCACAAAGGGATATGGAGTGAAGGCAGGAGATTGGGGTTGAGAGGAAAATTGAATCAGCCATGATGAAAAGGCAGAGCAGACTCGATGGGCCAAATAGCCTAATTCTGCTCCTATATCTTATAGTCTTATAGTAAAGGAAGGCTTAGGAGGCTGTTATCATAATATGATGGGCTTTATCCTGCAACTTGAGCGGGAGACACTAAAATTGGAAGTATTGGTATTACAGCTAAGTAACAGTACTACAGAGACCATACGACATAGGAGCAGAATTAGGCCATTTGGCCCATTGAGTCTTCTCTGCCATTCCAATCATGGCTGATCCTTTTTCCCCTCCTCAGCCCCACTCACTGACTTTATCCCTATAACCTTTGATGCCGTGTCCAATCAAGAACCTGTCAAGCTCGGCCTTAAATACACCAATGACCTGGCCTCCACAGCAGCCTGTGGTAACAAATTCCACAAATTCACTACCCTCTGGCTAAAGAAATTTCTCTGCATCTCTGTTTTAAATGGGCACCCCTCTATCCTGAGGCTGTGCCTTTTTGTCCTAGACCGCCCCACCATGGGAAACATCCTTTCCACATCTACTCTGTCTAGGCCTTTCAACATTTGAAAGGTTTCAATGAGATCCCACCTCATCCTTCAAATGTTCCTCATATGATAACACTTTCATTCCTGGAATCATCCTTGTGAACCCTCTCCAATGCCACCACATCTTTTCTTAGATCAGGAGCCCAGAACTGTTCACAATACTCAAGTTGAGGCCTCATCAGTGCCTTATAAAGCCTCAGCATCACATCTCTGCTCTTGTATTCCAGACCTCTTGAAATGAATTATAACCTGGCATTTGCCCTCCTCACCACCGACTCTACCTGCAAGTTGACCTTTAGGGTGTTCTGCATAAGGACTTCCAAGTCCCTTTGCATCTCAGATTTTTGGATTGTCTGCACATTTATTTCTTCTACCAAAGTGCATAACCATGCATTTTCCAACACTGTATTTCATTTGCCACTTTCTTGCCCATTCTCCTAATCTGCCTAAGTCCTTCTGCAGCCTACCTGCCCTTCCACCAATCATTGTATCATCTGCAAACTTGGCAACAAAGCTATCTGTCCCATCATCGAAATACAGCATAAAAAGAAGCGGTCCCACCACCAACCCCTGCGGAACACCACTATTCACCGGCAGCCAACCAGAAAGGGATACTTTTGCCCTCTACCAATCAGCCAATGCTCTAACCATAGGAGTAACTTTCCTGTAATACCAAGGGGTCTTAATTTGGTAAGCAACCTCATGTGTCAAAGGTCTTCTGAAAGTCCAGATATACAAATCCACTGCATCCCTTTTATCTATCCAACTAGTAATCTCCTCAAAGAATTCCAACAGGTTCGTCAGGCAGTATTTTCCCCAAGAAAGCCATACTGACTTTGTCCTAATCTTGTCCTGTGTCACCAAGTACTTCATAACCTCATCCTTAACAATTGAATCTAACATCTTCCCAACCACTGAGGCCAGGCTAAACTGGTCTACGATTTCCTTTCTGCTGCCTTCCTTAAAGAGTGGAGAAACACTTGCAGTTTTCTAGTCCTCTGGCACCCGCCACAGTCCAACGACTTTTGAAAGATTATTACCAATGCCTCCACAATCTCTACTGCTACCTCTTTCAGAACCCTAGGGTGCAGTTCATCTGGTTTGGATGACTTGTGTACCCTTAGGTCTTTCAGCTTTTTGAGCACCTTCTCCCTTGTAATAGTAACTACACTCACTTCTCTTCCCTCGTACCCCTCAACATCTGGCATACTGCTATTGTCTTCCACAGTGAAGACTGATGTAAAATACTCGATTAGTTCATCTGCCAACTCCTTGTCCCTTGTTATTATTCCTCCAGCCTCGTTTTCTAGCAGTCCTATATCCACCCTTGTCCCTCTTTTTTTTACATACTTGAAAAAGTTTTTACTATCCACTTTGATATTGTTTGCTAGCTTGCTTTCATATTTTCCCTCCTAATGATTCTTTTAGTTGCTCTCTGTAGATTTTTAAAAGCTTCCCAATCCTCTGTCTTCCCACTAATTGTTGCTTTGTTGTATGCCCTCTTTTGCTTTAACTTCCCTTGTCAGTCATGGTTGTACTATTTTGCCATTTGAGTATTTCTTCATTTTTGGAATACAAATATCTTGCACCTTCCTCACTTTCCCCCGAAACGCACACCATTGCTGCTCTGCTCACATCCCAGCCAGCAGCTCCTTCCAATTTACTTTGGCTAACTCCTCTTTCATACCACTGTAATTTCCTTTACTCCACTGAAATACTGCTACCTCAGACTGTACTTTCTCTATCAAATTTCAAGTTGAACTCAATCATATTGAGATCACTGCCTCCTCAGATTTCTTTTACCTTAAGCTCCCTAATCGTCTCTGGTTCATTACATAACACCCAATCCAGTTTAGCTGATCCCCTAGTGGGCTCAATGACAAACTGCTCTGAAAAGCCATCCCAAAGGCATTCAACAAACTCACTCTTTGAGATCCATTATCAAGCTGATTTTCCCAGTGGACATGCATGTTGAAATCTCCCATGATTATCGTACCATGGCCTTTTTGACATGCCTTTTCTATTTCCGTTGTGGTCTGCATCCTAGTTACAGTTGGGAGACTTGTATATAACTGCCGTCAGGGTCCTTTTACCCTTGCAGTTTCTTAACTCAACCCACAAGGATTCAACATCTTCTGATCCTATGTCACATCTATCTTTCTAAGATGCCATTCTTTACCAGCGTTATATTTCAATGTACCAGCAAACATGAGAGAGGAGCTGGCCAAATTTGACTGGAAGGAGATAAGGGCTGGGATATATGGAAGATAGATTAGGACATTACAGTACAGGCCCTTTGGCCCACCATGTTGTACCAACCTTTTAACTTACTCCAAGATCAATCAAGTCTTTCCCTCCCACATTGACCTTTCATTCATGTACTTATTTAAGAGTCTCTTAAATGTCCCTAATGTATTTGCCCGTACCACCATCACCACTCTGTGCACTCTGGCATTCTCCCCTATACTTCCCTCCAAATGACTTAAAATGATGCCCCCTCATATTTGCCATATTCACCCGGGGGGGGGTGCGGGGTGTCTCTGGCTGCCCACTCTATCTGTGCCCCAACATCTCGTACATCTGTCAAGTCACCTCTCATCCTCTGCTCTGATGAGATAAGCCCTGAATCGCTCAATGCTTGAGCAGTGGTAGCTGGAGTTTCTGGGAGTAATTCGCAAGACAGAGGATCGTTATTCCCAGACAAGAAGAATCATTCTAAAGGGAGGATAAGGCTACCAATGAAATTCAAAGACAGCATAAGAATGTGCATGTGATATGGCAAAATTAGTGGGAAGCTAGAGGACTGGGAAGATTTTTAAAACAAACAGAAGGCATCTAAAAAAGCAATAAGGTAAGAAAGGATGAAGGGTAGCAAATAATAAAAAAAAAGAGGATACCAAAAGATTTTTTGAATATAACCACAAAGTAAAAGAGAGGCAAGAAAATGATGCTGGAGAGGTAACAATGGCAGAACAGAGAAATTGTTTCAAACTGTATAAATACACCAGCAGGATGCCAGAAATTTGAGAGTGTCCAGGGGCAGTGGAAAGATCTGAAGGTAGATAAGTCACCTGCACCAGATGGACTACAGCCCAGGGTTCTGAAAGCGGTAGCTGAAGATTTTGGAGGCATTAGTAATGATCTTTCAAGAATCACTAGATTCTGGCATGGTTCTGGAGGACTGGAAAATTACAAATGTCATTCACTGGTGTTATTGAAAAGCCTAAACAGAGTGGATGTGGAAAGTTTACTATAGGACTAGAGGGCACAACCGCAGACTAGAAGGATGTGCCTTCAGAACAGAAATGAGGAATTGCATTGCCACAGATAGCTCTGTAGGCCAAATCATTATATATATTTAAATTGAGGTTGATAGGCTCTTAATTAGTAAGGGTGTCAAAGGTTACAGGGAAAAGGTAGAATGGGGTTGCGAGGAAAAATAAATCAGCCACGACTGAATGGTTAAGCAGTCTTGATGGATTAAGTGGCCTAATTCTGTCTCAAGGTCTTATAGTGCAAAATGGTCATAGTGTTGCTAAATACTATGAGAAGATTTGTCTGTTTTACATTCTGACTGTTCAACCCCTTCTACCTTTCCTCAGTGATTTTCCATTCCTCTCTCATCCCTCCAACAGAATTAAAAATGGTAATCCATACCCTCCCATTGTCAGCCTCCCGGACGTCTACATCTGCGCCAAGTGCATCGAGATGCAGCTCCTAAGGGACCGCGTTACGGAACTGGAGCTGCGACTCGATGACCTTCGTCTGGTCAGGGAGAGTGAGGAGTTGATAGAGAGGAGTTGCAGGCAGGTGGTCACACCGGGGCCACGGGAGGCAGACAAGTGGGTCACGGTTAGGAGGGGGAAGGGGAAGAGTCAGGTAATAGGGAGTACCCCGGTGGCTGTGCCCCTTAACAATAGGTACTCCTGTTTGAGTACTCTTGGGGGGGGACAGCTTACCCAGGGGAAGCGACAGTGGCCTTGCCTCCGGCACAGAGTCTGGCCCTGTAGCTCAGAAGGGTAGGGCAAGGAAGAGGAGGGCAGTTGTGATAGGGGACTCGATAGTAAGGGGGTCAGATAGGCGATTCTGTGGACGCAGTCCAGAGACCCGGATGGTAGTTTGCCTCCCTGGTGCAAGGGTCCGGGATATTTCTGATCGTGTCCAAGATATCCTGAAGTGGGAGGGTGAGGAGCCAGAGGTCGTGGTACATATAGGTACCAATGACATAGGTAGGAAAAGGGATGAGGTCCTGAAAGGAGAATATAGGGAGCTAGGAAGGGAGTTGAGAAAAAGGACCGCAAAGGTAGTAATCTCGGGATTACTGCCTGTGCCACGCGACAGTGAGAGTAGGAATGCGATGAGGTGGAGGATAAATGCGTGGCTGAGGGATTGGAGCAGGGGGCAGGGATTCAAGTTTTTGGATCATTGGGACCTCTTTTGGCACAGGCGTGACCTGTACAAAAAGGACGGGTTACACTTGAATCCTAGGGGGACCAATATCCTGGCAGGGAGATTAGCAGGGGCTACTGAGGTGACTTTAAACTAGAATGGTTGGGGGGTGGGAATCAAATTAAAGAGGCTAGGCGTGAGGAGGTTAGTTCACAACAGGGGGATGGGAACCAGTGCAGAGAGACAGAGGGGTGTAAAGTGAGGGTAGAAGCAAAAAGTACAAAGGAGAAAAGTAAAAGTGGCAGGCCGACAAATCCAGGGCAAGCATTAAAAAGGGCCACTTTTCAACATAATTGTATAAGGGCTAAGAGAGTTGTAAAAGAGCGCCTGAAGGCTTTGTGTGTCAATGCAAGGAGCATTCGTAATAAGGTGGATGAATTGAAAGTGCAGATTGTTATTAATGATTATGATATAGTTGGGATCACAGAGACATGGCTCCAGGGTGACCAGGGATGGGAGCTCAACGTTCAGGGATATTCAATATTCAGGAGGGATTGACATGAAGGAAGGGGATGTGGGGTGGCGTTGCTGGTTAAAGAAGAGATTAACGCAATAGAAAGGAAGGACATAAGCCGGGAAGATGTGGAATCGATATGGGTAGAGCTGCGTAACACTAAGGGGCAGAAGACGCTGGTGGGAGTTGTGTACAGGCCACCTAACAGTAGTAGTGAGGTCGGAGATGGTATCAAACAGGAAATTAGAAATGTGTGCAATAAAGGAACAGCAGTTATAATGGGTGACTTCAATCTACATGTAGATTCGGTGAACCAAATTGGTAAAGGTGCTGAGGAAGAGGATTTCTTGGAATGTATGCGGGATGGTTTTTTGAACCAACATGTCGAGGAACCAACTAGACAGCAGGCTATTCTGGACTGGGTTTTGAGCAATGAGGAAGGGTTAATTAGCGATCTTGTCGTGAGAGGCCCCTTGGGTAAGAGTGACCATAATATGGTGGAATTCTTCAATAAGATGAAGAGTGACATAGTTAATTCAGAAACAAAGGTTCTGAACTTAAAGAGGGGTAACTGTGAAGGTATGAGACGTGAATTAGCTAAGATAGACTGGCAAATGACACTTAAAGGATTGACGGTGGATATGCAATGGCAAGCATTTAAAGGTTGCATGGATGAACTACAACAATTGTTCATCCCAGTTTGGCAAAAGAATAAATCAAGGAAGGTAGGGCACCCGTGGCTGACAAGAGAAATTAGGGATAGTATCAATTCCAAAGAAGAAGCATACAAATTAGCCAGAGAAAGTGGCTCACCTGAGGACTGGGAGAAATTCAGAGTTCAGCAGAGGAGGACAAAGGGCTTAATTAGGAAGGGGAAAAAAGATTATGAGAGAAAACTGGCAGGGAACATAAAAACGGACTGTAAAAGCTTTTATAGATATGTAAAAAGGAAAAGACTGGTAAAGGCAAATGTAGGTCCCCTGCAGACAGAAACAGTTGAATTGATTATGGGGAGCAAGGACATGGCAGACCAATTGAATAATTACTTTGGTTCTGTCTTCACTAAGGAGGACATAAATAATCTTCCAGAAATAGTAGGGGACAGAGGCTCCAGTGAGATGGAGGAACTGAGCGAAATACATGTCAGTAGGGAAGTGGTGTTAGGTAAATTGAAGGGATTGAAGGCAGATAAATCCCCAGGGCCAGATGGTCTGCATCCTAGAGTGCTTAAGGAAGTAGCCCAAGAAATAGTGGATGCATTAGTGATAATTTTTCAAAACTCGTTAGATTCTGGACTAGTTCCTGAGGATTGGAGGGTGGCTAATGTAACTCCACTTTTTAAAAAAGGAGGGAGAGAGAAACCGGGGAATTATAGACCGGTTAGCCTAACGTCGGTGGTGGGGAAACTGCTGGAGTCAGTTATCAAGGATGTGATAACAGCACATTTGGAAAGCGGTGAAATCATCAGACAAAGTCAGCATGGATTTGTGAAAGGAAAATCATGTCTGACGAATCTCATAGAATTTTTTGAGGATGTAACTAGTAGAGTGAATAGGGGAGAACCAGTGGATGAGGTATATTTGGATTTTCAAAAGGCTTTTGACAAGGTCCCACACAGGAGATTAGTGTGCAAACTTAAAGCACACGGTATTGGGGGTAAGGTATTGGTGTGGGTGGAGAATTGGTTAGCAGACAGGAAGCAAAGAGTGGGAATAAACAGGACCTTTTCAGAATGGCAGGTGGTGACTAGTGGGGTACCGCAAGGCTCAGTGCTGGGACCCCAGTTGTTTACAATATATATTAATGACTTGGATGAGGGAATTAAATGCAGCATCTCCAAGTTTGCGGATGACACGAAGCTGGGTGGCAGTGTTAGCTGTGAGGAGGATGCAGGGTGACTTGGATAGGTTGGGTGAGTGGGCAAGTTCATGGCAGATACAATTTAATGTGGATAAATGTGAAGTTATCCACTTTGGTGGCAATGGTGACTGATTAGGAAAAGGGGAGGTGCAACGAGACCTGGGTGTCATTATACACCAGTCATTGAAAGTGGGCATGCAGGTACAGCAGGCGGTGAAAAAGGCGAATGGTATGCTGGCATTTATAGCGAGAGGATTGGAGTACAGGAGCAGGGAGGTACTACTGCAGTTGTACAAGGCCTTGGTGAGACCACACCTGGAGTATTGTGTGCAGTTTTGGTCCCCTAATCTGAGGAAAGACATCCTTGCCATAGAGGGAGTACAAAGAAGGTTCACCAGATTGATTCCTGGGATGGCAGGACTTTCATATGAAGAAAGACTGGATGAACTGGGCTTGTACTCGTTGGAATTTAGAAGATTGAGGGGGGATCTGATTGAAACGTATAAAATCCTAAAGGGATTGGACAGGCTAGATGCAGGAAGATTGTTCCCGATGTTGGGGAAGTCCAGAACGAGGGGCCACAGTTTGAGGATAGAGGGGAAGCCTTTTAGGACCGAGATTAGGTAAAAACCTCTTCACACAGAGAGTGGTGAATCTGTGGAGGGAGTATGGAGGGAAGGCTGGGGCGGGGTTCTGAGTTGGATGATCAGCCATGATAATAATAAATGGCGGTGCAGGCTCGAAGGGCCTACTCCTGCACCTATTTTCTATGTTTCTATGTCACCTCGTGTGCGCAAATAAATGACTTCCAGCAGGAGTGCCTCACCTTTCAAACGTATATTCACTTTCAGCCCTGAAGAAGTAAACGTGTGACTTGAACTGTAGCTTGAAGACGTAGTCCTTGTGAATGTTGTCAGACTCTGCTGGGATGGTAACTGAATAACCCAGCAGTGGCAAGCTTGCCAATGGATGGGAATCCTAGGGGAAGATCAACAGCATCATTATGAGGTGGTCTGCAAGGTCATTAACCAGACAGGCTCTTCAGCTGTCGTGCCAACCAATTAACCTTCACCAAGGTCTCACCCTTTGCTCTGACATAGCCCTCTAATTTTCTTTCATCCATTGGCCTAAGACCTTTGAATGCCCCTAATGTATCTGCCTCCAGAACCATAGCAGCTCGTTCCATGTATCCACGACTGTGCAAAAAAAGAGAAGTATAACTCTTATATACTCCCTATACTTTTCTTCAATCAAAATTATGCCTCTCATACTAGCCATTTCCATCCGGGGAAAAGCATCCTGGTAAGTCTCTCTGCACCCTCTCTAAAACTTCCACATCCTTCCTAGAATTAGGAGTAAACAACAGAACACAATAGTGTGGAAATCAGTCTGTCTCTAGTGAGGATGTCTTCAGTCATTGGTCACTGAGAGTGCAAAGGAGATATACCAGGATGCTGCCTAGATTAGATAGCATGTCCTAGGTGGATAAGTGAGCAAGCTAGGGCTACTCTTTGAGTAGGTGAAAGGTTCAGCACAACGTGGTATGCCAAAGGACCTGTACCGTGTCATTCCATGTTCCAGGTCATGTTGGTGAAAACAACAGTGAACCACTTCCCAGACAAGCTCCATGTTGAATGGACCTTTACTGTCAAAGTACATTGAAATTCAAGAGAGCTACATCTCAATACATAAGCACTATTATACCATGCATTCAGTGTTTTGAATGACTTTCTACCTCATTTAGTGGAAAACTGCACAGATGGAAAGATGGAATTTTCCCAGTTTATAACCGCAAGGAAAATAACATAAGGTCTGCACTAAAGATCCCAAGTGTTGCCAGCTGGCATTTGAACATAAGTAAATAATTACAAATGATAAAACCAGATCATCGTCATAACATGCTTCAGGGAAGGAAATCTGCTTTCCTTACCCAATCTGTGCTCGAGGTGTCTACATGTGTAGAAATGTAGTTGACTGCTGAGCTGGTACAGCAGGTGGAGCTGCTGCTTCATGTTTCAATACAAATTCACCCATGGGGGCTCACTCACCTGATGTGATTTGTAGAAGAAAAGGCAGAAGTTGGTAAAGACCACCCAAAGCTTTTGCCAGCCATTGCTGTTCTTGAACTTCCTCAGCAAGTTCCCAGATAACTGATTCTGACACAGGAGGAAAGATGCACACACATCAGAGAATGGAAACATTGCTTGGAGATCATAAATGAGATTGCACAATAAAAAAAGAGCATCAGGAAGGAGTTATATACAGCCCAGTCACACTCTTTTCCTCTCTTTAAGTATCAGCTTCCAATGACTTTTGGCCTTTGAACTCCGGTCAGCAGCTCTCCAGCAGCCCCTGGACAGTACTTGGGTCAAAAGTAATAAGGGAGTATTTAGAAATGTCCTTCAAGAATACTGGATATGGGACAAGGGAAGGAAATGGGGATGAGCTTATTGAACTGAGTAAGGTAGGGAGTTATACAGCACGCCCTTCAGCCTGCCATGGCAATACCAGACTCAGCTAGTCTGTCCTATTTACTCATGTTCAGCCTACATCCCTCTAGAATTTTCCTATCTGTGCATCTCTCTAAACATCTTTCATGTACCTGTTTTAATTGTTTGTGCTCCTACCACTTCTTCTGGCAGCTCAATCCATATACCCAAAAATTTGTGTGGAAAAACTTAATACACAAGAAATTCTGCAGATGCTGGAAATCTAGAACAACACACATAAAATGCTGGAGGAACTCAACAAATCAGGTAGCATCTATGGAAGAGAATAAGCAGTTGACATTTCGGGCCAACACCTTTCATCGGGAAGTGTTGACTGTTTATTCCCCTCCATAGATGCTGCCTGACTTGCTGAGTTTCTCCAGCATTGTGTATCTCCTTCTCAGCTTAAACCCATAACCTCTAGCTTTAGACTCCCTGCTCTGTGGAAAAAGATGACTTACTCCATCTGTGCCCTTCCTGATTTTATAATCCTCTATAAATTACTCCTGCATCGCCCTTGCTGCAAGGGAAACGGTCCCAGCCTATCCATTTGTTCCTTATAACCCAACCCCTCCAGCCCTGACAACATCCTTGCAAATCTTTTCTGCACCCTTTCATTAGTTTAATCACATCCTTGTGAGGACCCCTCTCAAAACACTCCTAGCAGAGTTAGCAACATTGTTCTGAAGCCCAAGAATAATTCTTTGATTTGATCCAGTACTGAAGGGGACTCTAAGAAAATAATCTCAATTCTGTATTGGTACAAATCATCTTCAATAGCCTCACTCTGACAAATAGTACTGGATGATTAGATTTAATTCGCTCTTTTTGTCTCACGAACAGCTGTAACATCAGTGGCTCACTGTAGTTGGAATTGCAAATATTCACCTTCTAACCAAAGTTTTCCTTTCCTGGACTTGTTCAGCACAACAGTCCCGCTGAGCTATTTTTACCCTGCTGCATCCATTCATCGGAAACGTTATTCCAACTGTAACACTCTGTGGTTATTCCCAGATGGTTGGACTCTGAGCAAAATCTTAGCTCAAAACTTTGAGGCTACAAAATTTACTTGCTCAATTCTCAAAGGAACATGTCTGTGATTTTAACATTCTTCTACATGTGACAGCTGTTACCATCTGTTGCAGAGACCAATGCTTTGATGAAGGGAGCTACGTCAGTACACAAGGAGCAGCAACAACAGGCCTTTAAACCTGCTCCACGTTATCCCTCTTTCTCACTCCAGGCCTGCAGAGTACAGCTGACCTATCTGAACCAATAGAGAGAGGACATCAAGAAATTGTGAGTTTTGTCAGCTGGCTGGCCTGATTCTGGGTTAAGGTTGGCTTCCCCTAGAGATCAGGGAGGGAGCAGATACCACAGCTGTGCAGGGCTGGGCTCAACTTCGGACTTCATAACCAAGCAGACCTCTGCTGCTGGGCCTTTCCAGGATCTTCCAGATTTACTTCAGACTTGCAGCATCTGCGGCTTTTTTCAGAGAACACACTTAATCAGCTGGCACGGCTGTGAAGGGCCAAAAGGCTCCCCCTCTGAACAACCTTTACTAACTTTGATCAATGCACTACAGGAATCATCCTAAGCATCATGGCTCAGGATGGCCCCTGCAAGAAACTCAACACATCCCCTCTGTCTACACTTACCGCTACCCTGGTAAAGCAGCCAGCATAATCAAAGCCCCCATCCAAACCAGACATTCTCTCATTTCTCCTCTTTGACTTAACTGAAAATACAAAGCCTCAAAACATGCACCACCGGGCTCAAGGACAACTTCTTCTTCGTTTGTCCATCGAAATCTGATGACAACATCCACTCCTTTAAAAGTGAGATCTATGATGACTATACAGTCCTATCCTGGACCCACAAGCTCTATTGCAGGTGGGACATGTATATGTAGTAGTGGTAGTGGTAGTGTTGGCAACCATGGCTGCATTTCTCCTGGCTTTCTTCTGCTGTCTTCTGATTGTTCTTCCCATCTCCAGAATAAGAACCCCATTCCAATACAGCTGTTGCCACGTGGTACGGTCAGCAGCAACATCCTCCAGGTCCTCGGGTCTGATCTTGTACTTCCTTAAAACATTCTTCATCTGATCCTTATAGCGCTTCTTTGGCCTTCCAGCTGAGTGTCAACCATGATTTAGCTGGCCGTACACTCTGCGGGGTAGCCGACATGGGGGCATCCTTATCACGTGCTCCAGCCACTGCAGTTGACGTTGGGTGATCATGGTCTCAATACTTCTGCAGTTGGTGTTTACAAGTATTCAGTGTGAAGCACCCATTCACGCCAGGTAATTCCCAGGATGTGCTGGAGGCAGCTTATGTGGAAGCGCTCCAAGGACTTGATGTGACGGCTGTAGGTTACCCAAGCTTCACAGCTATAAAGGAGGGTGGTGACACAGACCGCTTGGTATACGGTGACCTTTGTGGAGGGAGGAAGGCTTCTGTTCTGAAAGACTCGACGCCGAGGTCTCCCAAAGGCAGCTGATGCCTGTTTAATGTGGCTCTGGATGTTGTTGCCAATGCCGCTATCCTCAGAGAGAATGCTCCCCAGATATTTGAAAGATGTCACTACTGACAGCTTTTCATCACCAACAGTGAAGGCAGGTAGAGTAGGCGTGACACTGGTACTCCATTGGCAAGCCACTTCTGTCTTGGTGGTATTGACAGTCAGCCCCATCCTGCTGTTCGCTCTCACCGCCACAGCAAGGACAGTCTGAAGATCCTCCACAAGATGGAGCCACAAGAGCACAGTTGTCTGCATACTGCAGCTCCAGAACCCACTCTCTACGGAGTTTGGCGGTTGCGTGGAGCCTCCCGATGTCAAAGAGGTTGCCATCTAATCTGACGTCCACTGCCACACTGCTGCTGTCTTCAATCTCGTTGTGGAGAAGCTTGGTAACACACAAGAGGAAGATGTTAAAGAGCACTGGCACTAGTACACACACCCCTGCCTCACCCCTGTGCGTACAAGGAGGGGCTCAGAGTCTTGTCCTCCTATGATCACCTGAGCAGTCATCCCATCGTGGAACTAGCGGAGGATGTTAACAAATTTATTGGGACAGCCAAACCTAAGGAGGTCATTCCATAAGAGCTCTCTTTGCACAGTGTCGAATGCTTTGGAGAGGTCGACAAAGGCCATAAACAGGTCCTGATGTTGCTCCTGGCACTTTTCCTGAAGCTGCCGGGCTGTAAAGATCACGTTGATCGTGCTCCTGTTCTTCCTAAATCCACACTGCAATTCAGGCAGCATTGACTCGGTGATGTTGCTAATGAGTCTCAGAAGCATCACCTTAGCCAGGACCTTTCCAGCAACAGAAAGGAGCTTCTACCCATTGTTATAAAACTATTGAATGGGTAAAATGGACTCTTGACCTCACAATTTACCTTATATGGCATCTTATTGTCTGTCTGCACTACAGTTTCTCTGTAGCTGTTACACTTTATTCTCTGTTCTGTTTTTGCTTTACCTTGTACAGAACTACCTTGAATCACTGCATAATAATTTGATCTGTATGAAATAAAAGCAAGAAAAACTTTTCACTGTATCTCCGTACGTTTCAGTTACAAACCAATTCCAGTTCCATTTCCACAACATCACTAACAAAAAGGAACTAAGCAAATATTGTTTTAGACTAAACTATAGTTGGCTCCATTAGAATAACAGCCACTGTATTCAGACTGTGAAACAATTTGAATCTACCTTTCATATGTTAAGATGGCGCCGATAAGTGGTGGCATTTTGCATGCAGTTCCGTTGGGGATCATCAAATATTCCCGTTTAGGACGACTACAAGTTAAATTCCCAGACAGGACCATAGGTACTGCAGTACGCTACATAATTTTTAAGATGTTTTTAAAAAGCTACCAATCTTCAAAATCAATGGAGTCCAGACAGCAGATTTGGATCGTGAGTGCAATTCCCCTTTAAGGAAATGGAATTGCAGAGACCGAGCCGATCTACAGGCAAGATTGAAATGCGTAGGCTTTAGACTCACTCCTGACTTTTCTGTTGGCAAATGTACGGTCTCTGGAAAATAAAATTTAAGACCTTGGAGCAAGATTGCTACACCAAGGGATATCAGGGACTGCTGTATGCTTTGCTTTACTGAAACGTGGCTATCCCCTGCCATTTTTGGCACACAGTGGCAGCCCAATGGCTTCACCATTCTCCACAAAGACAGGACAACTGAGTCTTTTTAAAGGTAGAGGAGGTGGAACATGCTTTATGATTAACTCATCATGGTGCACAGATATCTCAGTCTCAGTCTCAGTCCTGCTCACCCGACCTGGAACTTCTAGTGGTCAAGTGTCATCCATTTTATCTGCCGAGGTGGCAGTGTACATTCCACCTCAGACCAACATCAGACAGGCTCTGGAGGAGCTGAGTACTGTAATTGGCAGTCACAAAACAGCACACCAGGGTGCCTTTCTGTCATTACTGAGGATTTCAACCAGGCCAGCTTGAAGAAGTTTCTGAACAACTACCACCAACAAATCACTGGTGGAACCAGATAAGCCACATACTTCACCACTGTTATACCACCATTAAGAACGCTTGCCATACCATGCCACACCCACACTTTAGTAAGCCCATTTGTCTGACTGTACTTCTACTCCTGAAGTACACGCAGAGACTGAAGGGTGTAGCACCAAGGGTGTGGACCATGAAGGTATGGTCAAAAAAGTCAGAAGAGCACTTACAGGACTGCTCTGAGTCAATGGACTGGACTATTCAAGGATTCATCTTCAAATCTGAATGAATGGCCACAGTTGTCATTGTCTTCATCAAGATCTATGTGGATGAGTGCATGCATTTAAAAACATACTCAAACCAAAAGCTGTGGATGAACCAGGAGATTCATAGTCTGCTAAGAGCTAGATCTGTGGCATTCAAGACAAGTGATCCAGAACTATACAAGAAGTCCACATACAATCTATGTTAAGGGCAATGAGAAGAATTCCACTTGAAGTTTCCAGTTGAGATGGAATCAGATGCGCACCAGTCCTGGCAGGACTTGCAGGCCATCATGTCCTACAAGGCAAAATCTAACATCATGGTTGGCTGTGATGCTTCACTCCCAGAGGAGCTCAAGGCCTTTTATGCACGTCTTTAAAGGGAGACTAGAACTACACCTGTGCAAATCCCTGCAGCATCTGGTGACCCTGTGATCTGAGTCTCGGGGACCGACATCAGAACATCTCTCAAGAGGGTGAACCTCACCAGGCAACAGGCCCTAATGGTATACCTGTTAAGGCATTGAAAAACTGTGCCAACCAACTGGCAGGAGTGTTCAAGAACACCTTCAATCTCTCACTGCTGCAGTTGGAAGTTCTCAATTGTTTCAAAGGGGCGACAACCATACCAGTGCCCAAGAAGAGCAGGGTGAGCTGCCTCAATGACTATCACCCAGTTGTACTCACGTCTACTGTGATGAAGTGCTTTGAAAGGTTGGTCATGGCCACAATCAACTCCTGCCTAAGCAAGGATCTGGACCCGCTGTAAACTGCCTATTGCCACAATAGTTCTACAGTGGATTCAATCTCACTGGCTCTCCACTCGGCCTGGGATCAGCTGGACAACACCAATATCGACGTCAGGCTGCTGTTGATTGATTACAACCCAGTGTTCAACACAATCATACCCCCATTTCTAATCAACAAGCTCCAAAACCTGGGCATCTGTACCTCCTCTGCAACTGGATCCTTGACTTCCTCACCAGGAAATCGCAGTCAGTGCAGATTGGAAATAACATCTCCTTCTCGCTGACAGTCGACACTGGCGCACGTCAAGGATGTGTGCTGAGCCCACTGCTCTACTCGCTCCACACCCATGACTGTGTGGGTAGGCACAGCTCAAATAACTATCTATACATTTGCTTTGACACAACCAATTTCAGGTGGTAATGAGGAGGCATACAGGAGCGAGATCGATCAGCTGGTTGAGTGGTGTGTAACTATTGATTATGGAATTCAGGAAAGGGAAGTCATAGGATTACGCACCAGTCCTCATCAAGGGATCAGTAATGGAAAGGGTGAGTAGTTTCAAGTTCCTGGGTGTCAATTTTTTTGAAGATCTAGCCTTGATCCAACATATTGATGCAATTACAAAAAAAGCATGACCGTGGCTATATTTCATTAGGCATTTGAGGAGACTTGATATGTTGCCAAACTTCTTCAGCTGTACTGTGGAGAGCATTCTAACTGGTTGCATCACCATCTGGTATTGGGAGGCCACTGCTGCAGAAATTGTAAACTCTGCCAGCTCCATCGTGGGCACTAGCCTCAGAGCATCGAGGACACCTTCATCGAGGTCACAGTTTGAGGATAAAGGGGAAGCCTTTTAGGACCGAGATGAGGAAAAACTTCTTCACACAGAGAGTGGTGAATCTGTGGAATTCTCTGCCACAGGAAACAGTTGAGGCCAGTTCATTGGCTATATTTAAGAGGGAGTTAGATATGGCCCTTGTGGCTAAAGGGATCAGCGGGTATGGAGGGAAGGCTGGTACAGGGTTCTGAGTTGGATGATCAGCCACGATCATACTGAATGGCGGTGCAGGCTCGAAGGGCCGAATGGCCTACTCCTGCACCTATTTTCTATGTTTCTATGTAAAGCGCGATGCCTCAAGAAGGTGGTGTCCATCATTAAGGACCTCCATCACCCAGGACAAGCCCTCTTCTCATTGCTACCATCAAGGGTGTGGCACAGGAGCCTGAGGACTCACACTCAATGTTTCAGGAGCAACTTGTTCCCCTCTGCCATTCGACTTCTGAATAGACAATGAACCCGTGAACACTACCCACTATTATTTTTTGCTCTTTTATTGCACTACTCACATACATGCATCTTTTTGTAGTTGCCTAAAATTATGTCTTGCGATGCACTGCTGCAGCAAAACGTCAAATTTCACGACCTATGCCTGTGAGATTAAACCTGATTCTGATTCCATTAAGAACACAGAAATACCTTGTCCATTTATCTTTCCATCATCTTGCAAAGTTGATGCACCTGATAAAACTTTATATTATTGCAGTTTATAAGCACAATATGTGTTAAATACTTAAGGCAAATTTATAAAAGTTAAATGTCTTCGCAGCTTTGATGTAATATTTGACTGGAAAGTGCTTCAGAACACCCTCCCGATCACTAACTGAGGCATCCTAATTCCTCTACTCAGCGTATCTGCTGCTGAAACCCCTAACCTTTACTTTGTTACTTACAGTCATAATTGATCCAAGAGTCTCTCTCCTACTCTCTGACAAACGTATATCCTAACTGGTCACCACTGCTTTGTGTCCACTTACCTACTCTGGCTCCTGGTTATGTACGACCTCAATTATGAAATGTTTCCCTTCCTTTTTAAATCCCTTCGTAATCTCTCACCTCTCCCTCTCTGTAATCCTCTGAACCTGAAACCAGCCAAGAATCTGTTCTTTCCAGTCTGCTGCCACGATCATTCCTGAATCCAATCAGACCTCCACTGGGGGATGTGGATTCAGCTGCCATTTCATTTCTGAAATCTCCCTGTCTCACCTTCCTTGTCATTTTTAAAACCTATCCTTTTGACCATGCCGTGAACTTATAAAGAGAGCACAGAAGCAGGGCCTTTAATGGAGTCCACACTAACCATCACCCATCCGTATACACTAACCCTACGAAATTTGATGTGTCCTGTAGTGCTCCTCTGAAGCACCTTGGAGTATTTGTTATGATAGTTAAAGAGTAAAACCCATAGCTAATGAGTAAAATCCAGGGAATGAAATAAGCATAAGGATTGATAATTAAGTAAAGACAAGTTGTTATATTTTGTAAACATTCTTTCAACAAACCCAGAAAAAAGGCAACACCTAGTGAGATTCCCCACTTCTCTCACTGTTACTGCTAATCAAACAACCGCGTTGTCAATACTGACCAAAAAGTATGTCAGCCCATGAAACAAACTCTAGTCTCACTTCATAAGATGTAGCTAAATATAAATTCCTTATATATCTATGAACATAGGTCTTGCTCGAGGCCAGAACATAATTAGTGGGCAATTTAAATCTGTCTCTGTGAAGTAATTGAGGTTCTACTTGTGTTTTGACAGGACAAGCTATTTCCAAGACTTACAAAGCTAGCAAAATGAAGGTTTGGACTCTAATTAGTGCTTTAAAAGCTAAAAGTAAGTATGTTGACAGCCGGCCAGATTATAGTGCCCCAGTGCCCCCCGCCCCAGAAAGCTGTTACCTCAATACTGGAGATGTAATCATAAAAGGACAGACTCTGCACTCGATACCAACAGACATGAGAGAGGGCAAGAGGCCACTGATTACAGATCAATCCAGAGGGAAGTGAAGAACAGGCAGCAACAGTGGAGATTCCTTCCATCATAAGACCAGGACAACAAAAACAAAGGAGAGAGAAGACAGAGACAGGCTGTAAACTATGCAGGGAGCAAGGAAAGACAAGAAGTTTCGTAAGTGACTTGTAATTAGGGTTGCCATCTCTTCAAGATTGGACTGCAGTCCAGGAATTGACAAATGATCTCCAAGGCATTGCTGCAAGCAGGAACCCAAGGGAGAAATGATTGTGCATTATAAAGATTTTTTTTTTAAATTTAAGCTGTTGTCAATTAGTTACAAAAAAAAATATTGGACAGAGAGCTGTCCAAGTTTGAAAATATTGATCAGGTAAAGCGCCCACTTTACAACTGGACCTCGGAAGATGGGATGTCCCAAAGGAGGACATGTTGGCCAATAAACCGTGACAAAAGCTCCGGGAATAATATTGACCAGAGCTGGCAACCCTAGATGTAACATGCACACAGGTATCCATCTGTGCAGCAAGAAGATCTTGACAGAATGCCTGGAAAACAAAATGCTTTAAAAAGGAGCCAAACCAATTTTATTTTAAGGATTTAATACGAGGTTTCAGCTAGAACCAGCGTGACTCTTGTCAATGCAATTGTGGCCATATCATTAGTAGTGGCCTGGAACGAGCTTGCAGCTTGCCAATCAGTGTGGAGCCCAAGGCTGGAAACTGCTGCCAATGATCGTACAGGAATGCAAGCCATTTATCCATGCTGGTCACCCCAAACCTTTCTCCCTCTTCCCGCTGCTCCTCAAATTGGCACCTGTTTGCATTGTATTTTTCGCTTCCCTACATTCCCCACTCACTTTCCTCAAATTCCCCACCAGATTTATTAGTCTGATTCATGTTTGTATGACTTTGGACCGACCAAGCAGTACAATCACTCTCTTATGCATGGACAGCCGCATTTTTTGTCAGTATTTGAATGATCAGAAATTATTTTATTGTCTTCAAATGGGCCGTGCTGGGTAAAGAACTTTCTCCTGAATTCCCAAGTAGATTTATTTGTGAAAATCCTATAGCCTTGCTTAAAAATATCCCCATAATTAAACGCCTTCCTCAATTTTAAAGGAACCATCATTTATAGTAATTTGACAAACAAATATCTCGGGCTTTTCTTGAGCACAATTGTAAATGGGATAAAACGGGCAGCCCAGTGGAGAATTGGGTAGAGCCACTGCCTCACCGCTCCAGATACCAAGGTTCAGTCCTGACCTCGGTCAGTGTTGATGTGGAGTTGATACGTTCTCCCTGATCCTTGAGGTTTGCCCCGGGTTCTCCGCATTCCTCCCGCATTCGAGAAACGCAGGTGGTTAATTGGCTGCTGTGAATTGTCCCTCGCATGTAGGGGAGTGGATGGGAACGTGGGGAGAATGCAGAAAAAAGTGGATGGGTTTAAGTGGGTAGTGGATAGCTGGCACAGACTCAGTAGGCTGACGGGTCAATCACAGTGTTGTCTGACTTGATTCTATGAAAAATAGACAAAGCGATACGAAGAAAATGTATTACGCCTCATTATAGTAAGGATGTGGAAGCTTTAGCGAGAGTACACAAGACATTTATCAGGATGTTGCCTGGAACAGAGAACATATCTTGTGAAGATAGGTTGAGCAAACTAAGGCTTTCCTCTTTGGAGTGAAGAAGGATGATATGTGACACATAAATAGAGTGGGAGCCAGCACCTTTTACCAGGGTGGCAATGGCTAATAGTTCAGCACAACGTCGTAGGCCAAGGGGCCTGTTGCTGCGCTGTACTCTTCTATGTTCTGAGGTCCACCCTCAGCCCCCTCCACTCCGAGTAAAACAAACCCAGACTATGCACTCATGTGAAAAGCTATGAAATGAAGAGACTACGTTTAAAGTTTAATAAGAATCAACTGTGTCTTTATCAAGTACCCTTGGACAGTACATTCGGCCCACAATGTCACTGCCAATTTATGCTAAATGCCCTCCTCCAGTTTATCATCCAAATCCCTCCATATTCACGTGTATATCTAGAAGTCCCTTAACTCCACCAGGCTGCCTAATCCCACTCCTACCACTGGTAAACTGTTCCAAGCACCTACCACCCTCTGCATTTAAAACATGTCCCTCATGTCACCTTTAAGCTACTCCACCCCTGACCTTAAAATCACGTCCCCTGGTGTTTGATGTTCCTACTTTCTGGGGAAAAGATACTGAGCGTATACTCTATTTATGCCTTTCATAATCATATTAACTTCTGTCAGGTCTCCCCTCAGCCTCCAACACTCAGGGGGTTGGGGGGGTGAACAACCCCAGTTTGTACAACCTTTCCTTTTAGCTCATACCCTCGCAGCCTGGTAAATCTCTTCTCTGCACTCTCCATATCCTTCCCATAATGAGGCAACTGGAAATGAACACAAAACTCAAAGTGCAGACTGACGAAACATTTACAAAACTTACTCTTCCTTACACTTGTGCTCAAATAGCAACCTTTCACCTGAAACATTAATCCCGTTTCTCTCTCCACAGATGTCGCCTGGCCTGACGATTGTTTTCTATTTTTAAATCAGATTTCCAGGGTTGAATAGAGATATATTGGGCGGTTAAATTTGTTAATAGAGAACAAAATCAAGATAATTAAGTAGACGACACGTTGTTTAGAAACACTCCTGCTTATCAGAAAATTAACCAGGTTTAAATGGCACATTCTTAGTTTATAAAACAGATCATTCTTAAAATAGCATTGGTTTGGCCCAAAGAAGAGCAGACACAGGTGTGGGAAATACTGTGGAGGAGGTGCCATAAATATGGTATCACAGAGTGTGGTATTTACAGACATTTGGCGGATAGAATTACTTGGCGAATGTGTGGGAAGGACAGATAAAATGTGACACAGAAGACATACACTGGAGTCTTTCCAATAAAAGCAGGAGGAGCTTTTTCTCCAAAGAAAGGAAAACGATTTAAGTAATTAAAGGTTACCAATTCCACAAACTGATAATTTTACATCTGTTCTTGTGATTCGTGGAACACTGATGACTGACACTGACCACAATGCATTAGGAAATGACATTGCATTGGCCTTGTTCCGCAACTGTGTTCTCGTTAAGCAGCTCACCCAAGTTGAGTGGATCTTGCTGATTTTTGGAGTTTTGTAAAAGAATGACCATAGATTTTGCTTCTTTTCCCTCTACACAAATTCAGATCGAATCATTACTATTAAACATTGAAAAACACATAAAATAAAAGCTGCAGTGTTGCCACGTAATCCCATTTAGATAGCCCTAGATCTTACTTCTCCAAATCCCTCCTGATCAATGCAAAACTCCCCAAGATTGTGTCGGACTGAGTCTTGCAATTACATATCTCAAAGCAGATAACGCAAACTTTCAAAGTTCTGACAAAACTGCGTAACTATTTCCACAGATTGAAATCTTATACCCTGGCATTGAATTCAGATAATCCTTATATTGTCTAAGGTAAACTGACCTTGAATTGCTTAATTTATGGCAATTGTCACAGAGCACATGAGACCATTATTTTGTGCACAGGTTACGCTGTGATCCCACAATGGGTAGGAGTTTCTTCTGGTGCCATTCTCAGTCCACCTGTACTAGTTTGCAACACAGACAAGCAACTCAAGTGCTCGAGAGCATCTGACAATCATCCAGCACAGAGCGCCCTTTGTTACTCTGCCAGAAAACACATGAGATTCTGCAGATGCTGGAAATCCAGAGCAACGCACAAGGTGTTGGAGGAACTCAGCAGGTCAGGCAGCATCTATGGAGTGGGGGGGTGGGGGGCAAATGGAGAATAAACTGTTGATGTTCAGGCCTAGACTCTGTTCAAAATGACACTGTTCCTAATAATAATTCCTAAAAACAGATTTCTTTAGCCACAGGTGAATAAGTGGAATTCCTACCCCATCGAGGCCAACTCATGGGGCATATTTAAAGTGGAGATTGATATGTTATTGATTAGTCAGGATGTCAAAGGTTACAGAATGAGTGTAAGAGAATGGGGTTGAGATGGAAAACGTAGCAGAGCGACTTGATGGGTCAAATGGCTTAACTCTGCTCCCAAGTTTATGGTCTCCTGAATTCTATGACCAGGTCTTTATTCCTAAGAGTCATTTGTCAGAACTTTGATAGCTCAACTCAGATGCAAAATTGTTGTGGAATTCAGTCACCGAATTTTAAGAACCTCTGCATGTGCCACATTGCCAAGAGATTTAGATGTACACTTTTATCTCAGTATGGCCTGTACCTCCACAGCAATACTATAATCCACCATTGAAACACTGGTATTTCTGTGCCAGCAAACGTGCATGGTGGTATTTCCACGGTGAGGTGATTGTCTCTCAAGAGAGGTCCTTGAGGCACTTAAATCATCTTCAGATTCCTGCTCTATGGACGTCTCATCAGTTGATTCTACAGAATTGATCAAGAAAAATCCTTTAAAAAAAAATTACAGTAATCCAAAGGCATTGTTAACTTGCGACAAGCTTCCATCTAAACCAACGAGTGACATAATATTAGGAGAAAAAGAAAAGATAAAAGGATGCATCATCAGAAAACACAGCTGATCAGAAAACTCCAGGCACTGGTTCACCGTGGGCTGATGAGTGGTCTGTCCATTTATAGTTTAGCTTGCACCAACATATGACCCTGAATTTTTGAACAATTATTGAATGGCTTCTTAGCGGAGAATGAAACCTCATTAAGTGCAATGAAGCCTGAACTGTTGGGACTATTTTATTGTAACCGGGTGTAAAAGTTATCTGTGGCAGCAGAGGAGAGTTGGGCAATAACAGCTGGATGATTATCGCATTATCTGGCTTCGTACATCTTGGACATTGATTTTACTGAAAATAACATCTGTATTACTTTAATCTAGGAGATCAAAAACTCATTGGCCAGCATTCAATCAAATCTCAACACGGAGCTTAAGTTCAGATAATTCAATAAATCTGGACAAAAAGCTCATTACAACTGTGAACTGTCTCTTTGGAACAGAGATTCTGAGGAATTTCTTCAGCCAGATGTCATGTGTTTGTTATTTCAATAATATTTGAGTAATCTTGTAAATCCATTGTTTGATTAAGCATTCTTTGTTGTTTATATAATTCATTATGGTTATATGTAAAAGTATGTGAATTGCATACATCATGATGCTACCATGAGATACGTGGCATCTCGCACCACATAAAGAACAAATTAAGACTAGTGAAACAGTGGATAAGTTGGCTGTCATCTTCCAAACTTCTATAGAGTAAGAAATGGTTGCACAATAACCTCGATGGGCTGAATAGCCTAATTCTGCTCCTATGTCTTATGATTGTTAATATCTCTCAGCTGTCTTGTTATCCTTTGAATTAGTTTAATGTTTTGAAGTTACACAACAAAACACCAGAGGGCAGTGAATCTGTGGGTCCACAGATCCCTAGCTTAATGGTTTTGGTCCATGGTATAAAAAAGGTTGGGAACCCTAGTAATATTACAGACAGCTATGGAGGCCAAGTCATTGGGTGTATTTAAGGCAAAGATTGATAGGTTCTTGATTGGTAAGGGGTTCAGAGTTGTGCAGAGAACACACAGAAAGGGGTTTAAACAAAAATCAGCCATGATTGATTGGCATAATACACTTGATTGGCCAAATGGCTTAATTCTGCTCCAATATCTTATGGGTCAGGACACTTAAGGCAACTTTAGGGGGCAGGAAATGGGGGCGGAAGGCTGCCATGCGACCCCTCGAGATTGCTCTCCCATTCAAAGAGTTCAACGTTCCTGCCGTGTTCTCATGTCCTCGATGCCTCCGATGTCCACCTGTGCTCTGAGTGAGCTCAGTGACACAGCTTCCACACTCACCTGGGGTAGTTTCCAAAGATTTACCTCAGTCCAAGTTAGGAAATTTCCTCTCGTGTCTATCCCAAATAATCTGCTCCTGATCCTGAGACAGGTCCTTGGCCAGAGGGAACGTCCTTAGCAACTTGTGGAAAAATTTTGAGTGAGGTCATCTCTCATTATTCTCAGACCTGAAGAGAAAAGGCCAAGCCAGCACAAGCTCTGCGCACAAAGTTCACCCGCCCACCAGGACTCAGTTCTCTACCGAGTGTGCACGCTCTCCCTGTGACAGTGTGGAGACCACCGTGCTCCTGGTGTGGTCTCACTGATGCCCTATCTTGTGCTCCCTGGAGATACGTCTCTACCAAAGGAGGTGTGAGGCACTAGCCTGCAGGGTCACCCTTGTGCAAGGTGTAGCACCTGTTTAGTACGCCCCCCCCCCCCCCAGATTAGTGTCACGGGAAGCCATGGGAGATGGTGGATGGTTGTATCACAAGTCCTGGTTAAGCAACCACTGACCCCAGGCAGACAATCTCTGAAGAGTATTGATAATGGCTGGGGTCACCCATCTTGTAAAGACACTGCCCAGAAGGTGGCAATGGCAAACCACTTCTGCAGAAAAATTTGCCCAGATCAATCACGGTCACCTTGATTGCCCACGTCATACGACACGGCACAAAGCAATGATGATGTTCTTGTGCTCCAGTAACAAAGGCCAACATACCATTCGATCAAACTGAGAATGACTAGAGAAAACTGGGGCAGGAGTCCTAAACAACAGGGCAGAACAGCCAAAGCCTAACACATCAGCAACAGCGCCACAAAGCTACTCACACTGGAGTGCAAAGCTGGAAGTCAGTCTTCCAACACCGAAACAGACCCTTTGGCCCACTGTGCACATGCTATCCATAATTCCCTCATTCACACCATTCCCACCAACTCCACACACCCCTACACTGTAGGGGGCACCTTACAGTGTCCATTTCACCGATGCACCTGCACGTTGCGGGAGGAAACCGGAGCACCTGGAGGAGACCCCTCACGGTCACACGGAGAGCGCGCAGACCGTAGCAGAATCGAACATGGGTGGCAGGAGTTCTCAGGCATCAGCTCTGCCAGCTGAAAGCCTGGTCAGAAATATGTCACCAGGCTGCCAGCTCTCAGGGAGGATGGTACACCTCACTATAAGACATAGAAGCAGTATTAGGGGCTATTCAGCCCATCCTGTGTGCTCTGCCAAACATCATGGCTGATTTATTTTCCCAATGAACCCCATTCTCCCGCCTTCTCCCATGAACTTCGACACCCTTATTGATCAAGAACCTATCAACGATTTGGCCTCCACAGCCATCTATGGCGATGAATTCCACAGATTCATCACCCTCTGACTAAAGGAATCCCTCCTCATCGCTGTTCTAAAGGGACATCCTTCCATTCTGAGGCTGTGCCCCTTATTCCTAGACTTTCCCACTATTGGAAAAATCCTCTCTACATCCATTCTATCTAGGCCTTTCAAAGTTTGGTACACCGTCCCAACCTACGACTTATCTGCTGAAATCCTACCGTGTCCCTCACAGTCACTTTTTAAAGGTTCACGGTGATGTGGTGGGCTTCAAATTCTCTCACCACCTCACCAGCCAGACGGAGTGAACACTCTCCACTGTAAAACTTTGGAGCTGGTTGCTCTTCTGAAAACTGTGATCGAAGGTTAATAGCAGTGGTTAATATTTACCAGATCATCGAAACTGAGGCAGGTGCAAATATCTTTTCACAGAGGGTGTTGAATCTCAGGAATTCTCTGTTGTGGAGGATGGATTGTTAAAGTGGAGGCAGGTAAACAGATCAAGGAACTGAGGACTGAGGTGCAGAGGAGGAGACAGGAGTGGGGGGATCACCCAGCATCACATTGATTGGTGAGGTAGGTTTGAAGGGTCGAGTGGCCGCCTTCTGCTCCTATCTTCTTGTGATGGACTTTTGTTAGGAACCAGGGTGAAAGGATTGGAATCATCAGTGGGGTGAGGGTGCAGACCACAGTTTAACCAGTGAAGCAGGTCTGAAGGCCCAAGTGCTGAAACAATGTACTTGAAAGATCCACAATCCTCTCACCAGATCTGCCGTGGTGAAGGGGAAACCTTAGCTGACAGAGTGAATCACAAACCACGCTTCACCGTCCCATGGGAGAACTGAAAAGACTTGCATCGCTCTAGCGCTTTTCACATCCCTTTGAAGACGTCCTAGGGCACTTTACAGTCAATGAAGCTCTTTAGAATCAATACCACACCAGGTAGCCATTCAATAATTGGTTTACTTTACAACACAAAATCAATTACTAGTACCATGCCAGGTGCACTCAGCGTTATTTTTGGAAAGGTGTCAATCTTTTACACAGAGCGACCTTGAATTCAGAATTGCAGGTCAGTCTGATATCATTCCCTTGCACACTGTGATCTGTGGCTTCAGGAGAAGCTCATGTTTGGGGTCAGTACTAACAAATGGGTAAGTGTGGACATCTTGCCGGTTTTGGTGCAGGACATCGGAACAACTTCAACACAAAAGATAGACAAGAACTTGCATTGATATGTACGTCACTTACTGTTAGTCCCTTCACTAGGACTAGGGGTCAGTAGCTCGCTGCTTAACCCATTGCACTGCTGGGCAAGGTCAATAGCCATCTGCAAGTCCTCTATCCACTTGTCCATCTCCACCCGGGCACTGTTGGAGAAGGGCGTAGAAATATCCAATGTTATTTAAGTAGAGTGCAAACTCCAACTGGCATTTTGTAGCCAAAGTGAAACAATCCATTCCAACGGAGCAAAGCTGTGTGGCTTCACCTCCTGTGTCACAACTTCTTGGGAGAGGTACAAGTTAAATTATTTATACTCAGTAGGCACTTTATTAGGTAAACCTGTACATCTGCTTGTTAATGCAAATATCTAATCAGCCAATCGTGTTGCAGCAACTCAATGCATAGAAGCATGCAGACATGGTCAAGAGGCTCAGCTGTTGCTCAGATCAAACATCAGAATGAGGAAGAAATGTGGTCTAAGGGACTTTGACCATGAAATGATTGTTGGTGCCAGACAGGGTGGTTTGAGTATCTCAGAAACTGCTGATCTGAGATTTTCACACACAACATTCTCTAGAGTTTACAGAAAGCGGTGAGAAAAACCAAACATGTCCAGTGAACAGCAGTTCTGTGGGCAAAAACGCCTTGTTAATGATAGAGATCAGAGGAGAATGGCCAGACTAGATCAAGCTGACAGTAACTCAATAATTACAACAGTGGTGTACAAGCAGAGTCTCTGAACATACGAACATGGACGTGGATGGACTACAGCAGCAGTGGACTACACTCAGTGACCACTTCATTGGGTACAGGAGGTACATAATAAAGTGGCAACTGAATGCAGGTTAAAGTTATTACAATCCTCAGCTTAAGTGAGTTCATCACTCAGCTCCCTCCTGCAGGGTTAAGACAGGCTGACTGCCCAGAGTCCTTGTGAAGGCTGGATAACCGTCCTGTATGGACGGCCACTGCACAGGATGAGAAAAAGCTGCAGAGGCTTTATAAACTTCAGCCAGCTCCATCATGGGCACTAGCCTCCCCAGCACAGAGGACATCTTCAAAAGAGGATGCCTCAAAAAGGACAGCATCCTGTATTGAGGACCCCCCTCATTCAGAAAGTGCCCGCTTCTCATGATGCCCTCCAGGGAAGGGATACAGGAGCCTGAGATACACACTCAACATTTAGGAACAGCTTCGTTCCCTCCACCATCAGATTTCTGAATGGACAATGAACACAGGACCGCAACCTCACTTCCACTGATGCCGCAAAACAACAGATCTCGCGACGTGTCAGTGAAAATAAACCTAATTCCCATCTAACATTCAGGAACTGTAATTGGCACAGATCACAGTTTTACAACAAAAAGAGAAAGGAGAATTGGCTAGCACCGGGTTTTAAGTATTCGTTCAATAAACCCCCTGTGCCCGCCTTGCAGGGTTACCCAGGGTCAAGGGGTGAAGTTATGAGAGGTTCAGGGTGCTGCTCTTTGAAGTTAGAACTTGACCAAAGGATTGAGGGTGTTAAAGGGACGGGGTGGGTGAATTTAGGACGGTGTGCGAGGAGAAGCTCTCTTCCTGCTGATCAGCGGGTCTGGGACCAGAGGGCAGAGGTTGAAGGGGAGAGGGTGGGGTGGCGTAGTAGTGTAGCAGTTAGCGTAACACTACTACGGTAAAGCAGTTAGCGTAACGCCAGCGACCTGGGTTCCATCCCTGCCTCTGCCTGTTCTCCTCGTGACTGCGTAGGTTTCTCCCAGGCGCTCCGGTTTCTTCACATATTCAATAAGACGTACAGGTTAGGTGGGTGACAGGTCACATGGTGTAATTAAGTAGTACAGGCTCATTGGGCTGAAAAGGCCATTACCATGCTGTATCTCAAAAAAAATAGAGCTAGGGACTCAGGAGTGAAGTCAGGAAACACTCAGGGGGTGGAAGAAACTTGGATCTATCACAAATAGTTATTGCTTCTGAGTAAAACATACATTTTTGAACCTACGATCAATAGGTTTCTTCCAACAAAAATTAACAAGGGTGACAGCAGCTGGGTAAATAGATTTAGGTTAGAGATCAGTCATGTTGGGCAGCACAGCCTTAAGGGGCTGAGTGGTCTCCCCTGTTCATATTGAAACCAAACTGGTCCCTCACGCCCTTTGGTTTAAGCTGTAGGAGAACCCGAGAGCTTCACAATTGAGCCCATGGGCATCTGTGTGTAGCACTGGATCCCTTCAAGGCATCGTAGTAACTGCAATCATATGGGTGCTTGGTTTTCAGAACCAGAATCAGGTTTAATATCACCGGAGTATGTCGTGAAATTCGTTAACTTCACGGCAGCAGTACAAGTAAATTCATAATAAATAAATATAGGGAAAAGTAATACGGAATTACAGTAAATATATATATTTGGATGGCAGAGGGGAAGAAGCTGTTCCTGAAATGCTGAGTGTGAGCCTTCAGGCTTCTGTACCTCATTCCTGACGGTAACAGTGAGAAGAGAGCATGTCCTGGATGGTGGGGGTCCTTAATGATGGACTCCACCTACCTAAGGCACTTCTCCTTGAAGATGTCTTGGGTACTGTGGAGGCTAGTACCCATGATGGAGCTGACTACCTTTAAGGTTGGTATCGCTGTCGGCACAGACGAAGTGAGGTGAAAGACCTGTTCCTGTACTGTTCTGTGTTCTGTGTTCTCTGATGCACAGAGAGGCACAGAGATTTAGGGAGGGGTTTCCAGAGCATGGTCACCATAATGGAACTTTTAACACTGGAGATAGTCAAGAGGCTTGACTGGAGGAGTGTAGAGAAGATTACAATAAAGACTTTAAAATCGAGGCAATGGTTAATCAGGAGTGGGTGGATATCAGAAAGCACAGGGTGGGGCAATGGGTGACGGGTGACGTGTGATAGCAACCAGGGTGGTGGAAGCCAGGGAACGACAGGAGGAAGAAGACTGGCCCTACCTTGCGGCCACAATGATGGTCTGGTGCTGTCCATTTAGGGTAAAGCAGTGAGGAACCGACCACTCCTCCTCACTCTCCTCGACCTAAGAGGCAAAGGTACACAATCTAAACACGTTGGCCACTGGAGCTGGAGAAAGTGAACAAGTTCGAAACCAGTAAAAGGGAGAATCTGGCATCCAGCAGCCAATCAGGATGCTTTTTCCCGAGAAGGATCCCAGCCAAACCAAGATGGTCACTGGTTTGTACATTTACAGTCTGGTTTCCAGTTGTGGGCTTGGGGTGGGGGCTGTCTTTCATCAATTATGAAGTGTAGTTTCCAGGACGGAATGTGGATGAGGGAAGGGTATCAGCTACCAGCCTTGTGGAGGGAGGCCACTGGAGAGAGAGGGAGGGAAGCAGAGAGAAGGAGAGGACGGGAGTGGAGGGAGGGAGGGACAGGGAGGAAAAGAGGGAAGGAAGAGTACAGGAAGAGAGGGGACAGAGGGTGAGCATGAGGGGATGGAGCGAGAGGGAAAGGGGGAGATTAGAGGGGAGGGGAAGGAAGAAGGGTGGGAAGAAGAGAGGGAGAAAGGCTAAGGGGGAGAGATGAGGTGAGAGAGGTGAAGGGAGAGATGATTAAGAGAAGGGAGGGAGAGAGGAGAGAAGGGAGAAGGGAGGGAGGGAGATACAGGGAGAGAGGAGGGCGTGAGGAAGCGAGGGAGAGGCATATAGTGAGGTTCAGGGAGGAATTCCGAATCTGGGTTCCTGGACAGCTGGCCACCGGTGATGGCAAGATCCACAGCAGATGGTTTGTTTGTGAGCTGACAGAGCCGAGTGGGGACAGAGTGGGAAAAGTGAGGGCCAATCAGGCGCCAGAGAGACTCACCGTCATACCGTAGAGAGGGACCTGGCCGTGAACCTTGAACTGATTGGATGCTGTCAGCCCTCTGCTTGTGTACAGAAGAATATCGTTGAACTGTGGCAAAAAAATAACTTTTATTAAACAGTCCCCAGGCCAGCTGAGTGAGAAGTAGGTAAACAATAAAACTCACTGATCTTGTATTGATTGAAGAAAAGGGAAGCAAAAAAAAATTGTATTTCTATTGCGATGTTGATGATAGGCAGTCATCATGGTAACACAGGGATGGCGGTGATCAATTTGTGCACAGTGAGATCCCACCAACAGCAGTGTGATAATGATCAGATTACTTTTTGTGGCGGTGTGGAGTGCTACCTCAGGAAGGCAACATCCATCGTCACAGATCACTCCATTTCACCCATGCCATCTTTTCACAGGTCCCATCGGGCAGGAGCCTTAAATGCCACAACCACCAGGTTCAAGGGTAGCTACTTCCCTTCCACCATTCGGTTCTTGAACCAATCAGCACAAGTCATTAGACTTATGAATTCACATGTCTGTACATTGTGACAGAGTCAGAATGCAAAGATATTTACTCCCTCACGTTGTGGGATGGATGTAAGATTTAAATAAATAAATTCAATTCAACCCTAATCACTACAGTTTAGCAAAGCTATGACTGATATGCACTATAATGGAGCTTTTATTGTTTCGTATCCTTTCTTGTAAAAATTGTGTTTCATCAATACTTAATTTATGCTTTTCTTGTGAGCGCTGCTTATCCGATGCTCTATGCCTGTGACACTGCGGCAAGTAAGTTTTTCATTGGACCTGGGCATAAGTGACACCCGTGTTTGAGACAATAAACTTGACTTTGAACTTTTGGGGTAGGCTTTCGGCAGGGTGGGGGTGGGGGGGGCATCCCTCTGCTCCTTTCCACGGTAACTC